>NC_064632.1:275769849-276078695 GCF_023864275.1 Schistocerca cancellata | reverse complement strand
GAGCCGAAACTGGAGAAAGTTGTGATGTTGGCTGATGGAGTCTGGAGCGAATTCCACATCCTAACTCATCCCAAATGTGTTTCATTGGGTTTACGTCGGGACTCTGGTCAGCCCAGTCTATTTCTGGAATGCTATTGTCCATAAACCATTGCCTCACAGATGCTCGTTTGTGACAGGGTTCATTGTCTTAGTGACACATCACAATGTCTGAAGAGTTGCTCTGCTGTACACAGTACACAACCCTGTAACACTTGTTCATATCCTTCCACATTTAGCCTTTTTTTTCTTTTTTTGAAGTGAAATCACGGGATCACACCCTAACCACGAAAACACCCATCTACACATGAGATCATCTACTCTGTACGAGCACTTCAGTGTTGACACTGCAAGTTGATGGCATGTAATGTTCACCATACCCAAACCCTACAATCGGACTGACACAGACTGCTCGACCACTGTAGCCCATTCATTTTAACACCTTACGCACAATCATTGTGCTACCTGGAATCCTGGTACCACTTTTGAAATTTACCAGTAATTTCCTCTGCTGAATTCATGCTACTTTTTACAACCACCCTGTACACTGCTCGACGGTCTCCGTACGTCAGTACATGAGGTCAACCTGGTCTTGGTTTAGCTTTGGTTGTTCCTTCGAATTTACTCTTCACAGTCACATCACCAACAGTCGACTTGAGCGGCTTTGATGTTGTTGTTGTGATCTTCAGTGCAGAGACTGGTTTGATGCAGCACTCCATGTTACTCTATCCTGTGCAAGATTCCTCATCTCCGACTTACTATTGCAACATACATCCTTCTGAATCTAGTGTATTCATGCCTTGGTCTCCCGTTACGACTTTACCCATTGCACTTCCCTCCAATACTAACTTGGTGATCTCTTCATGCCTCAGAACATGTCCTACCAACCGATACCTTCTTCTATTCAAGTTGTGCTACAAATTCCTCTTCTCTCCAATTCTATTAGTACCTCCCCATAAGTTTTGTGATATATCCATATAAACATCAGATTATTCTGTAGCACCACATTCCGAAAGCTTCTATTCTCTTCTTGTCTAAACCATTTATGGCTCATGTTTCTCTTCAATACATGGCTACACTCCATACAAATACTTTCAGAAAAGACTTCATGACACTTAAATCTATACTAGATGTTAACAAATTTCTCTTATTCAGAAACGCTTTTCTTGCCATTGGCAGTCTACATTTTATATCCTCTCTACTTCGACCTTTATCAGTTATTTTGCTCCCCAAATGAAAAAAAAAACTGATCTACTTCTTTAAGTGTCTCATCTCCTAATCTAATTCCCTCATCATCACCGAATTAAATTCGACTACATTCAATTATCCTCGTTTTGCTTTTGTTGATGTTCATCTTTTGTCCTCCTTTCAAGAAACTGTCCATACCGCTCAACTGCTCTTCCAGGTCCATTGTTGTTTCTGACAGAATTACAATGTCATCGACAAACCTCAAAGTTTGTATTTATTCTCCAGGGATTTTAATGCCTACTCCAAATTTTTCTTCTGTTTCCTTTACTGTTGTGAGCGGCTTTTGAAAGTCGAAATGTCCCTGACGGATTTCCTACTTGTGTGACACCCAGTGATCGCGTTCCAAGTCACTGAGCTCTCGTTGCTCAGCCATTGTGGTGTTACTGCTTCTCTACTGACAACACGATAACCCTCGTCGCTTTTTATCATGCCTCTCATGACATCTATGGTCAATTTCGCACTGAATAGGGATCTCCGGATACTTTTGACCAAACAGTACATTACAGCTTCTTCCCATTCCAATGCTTAAAGAACGAGTGCTTAAAGTACGCGCTGTAATTAGTGCAATCTCATCTTCGCTGTCCGTACGGGAGTAACTCGTTGCTAGTTCCAATAATTTCGTAGACTGCTCACCTCGAATTCGTTTCCCGCAGCTTCAAGGCGTTTTCTAAATTGCAAAACAATTCTGTGGCCAAAAATCTTTAAAATTTTTTGAAAACAGATGTACTTTCAGTGGAACAATTATTTTACGTTACGAGGCTTTTCCCGCCAGTGAAAATTTTCAAATGCAGTCCAAACATCCAGGGTCAAAAAACTAATAAAAGTTCAGAAAAGGCCAAACTCTATCACAAACTCTGTCATAACTACTGATAGATTCATCGATGGTGTGTGATGTGTGTTATTACGAGCTCACATTCATGCTGGAGGAATGTTAATAATGAATTAAAAAAGTAAATATCTGGTATGTATGAACAAAATTATGTCCCACGTTAAAGGAACTCATTTTTGTATGGCGGCACACACATCATCGTTTTACGTATGATCGCTTAGTTGTTGTAACAATGTTACTTCTTAAAATTTTATTCACTTATGGTTTTGAATGTTTTATCTGTGTTTGAAAAAGGGCATAGAACAAAGCAAGCTAGTCATGCCAAATAAATCTGGGAATAAACAATTTGCTCGAACAAATTAAACCGTCGAAGCGGGATAAAATGATTCTGATTGTAGAAGTTGTTACCGATTCTGACTAAATCACCTTGCAAATTTAGAGGAGTACGCTTAAGTTCTTTTCTGCTACGTCTTGTCTCACACACAGATATGTCTTTATTTACCTTCAATTTGGAGCACAATATTCCTTTGCATGTGCTCTTGTCATTCTTTACTACCTATGACTGAGTGCTGTGCATCTAGTAGTCTAAGGACCTCGCTGCGATATCTGGTCATCACAGGATTAAACGTGAATGTGTAACCCATAGACAACATATTGTACATGTATGATGAAGGGCGATCGTAGCAACAGGCAGAATTTTGATTTTGAAATGTATGTGCGAGGAGTTACAGCTTCTCAATGCATCACCCACGCTGTTATTTACCCATGCAGCATTATTGGTCATTTTATCTATATCACTTGCAACATAAAGGAAGCTTACCCGTTTAAGGTTACTTCGCCGACGAGAGATTTAGGGACGGAACACAAGCTTGGATCCACGTAGGATAAGTGCGAAAATTGGCCCGTCGTTTTAAGCTCAATAGGGAAATCGCAGAATCCGAGGTGACGGCCAGTTGGGGGTTTGGCCCGACGTTCTGCTGAATGAGACTGCAGTGTCCTACCAGTCCCATGACAACCATGAAGAATTACGTTCCTGCTAGTGTATTCGAAGGCATATACACTATGTGATCAAAAGTATCCGGACAGGTGGGTGAAAATGACTTACAAGTTCGTGGCGACCTCCATCGGTAGCGCTGGAATTCAGTATGGTGTTGGCCCACCCTTAGCCTTGATGACAGCTTCCACTCTCACAGGCATACGTTCAGTCAGGTGCTGGAAGGTTTCCTGGGGAATGGCAGCCCATTCTTCACGGAGTGATGCACTGGGAAGAGGTATCGATTCGGTCGGTAAGGCTGGCGCGATTCGGCGTTCCAAAACATCCCAAAGGTGTTTCAGGTCAGGACTCTGAGCAGGACAGTCCATTACAGGGATGTTATTGTCGTGTAAGCACTTCGCCACAGCCATTATGAACAGGTGTTCAATCGTGTTGAAGGATGCAATCGCCATCCCAGAATTGCTCTTCAACAATGGGAATCAAGAAGATGCTTAAAACATCAGTGTAGGCCTGTGCTGTGAAGGTGCCACGCAAAACAACAAGGGGTGCAAGCCCCTTCCATGGAAAACATTACCACACCATAACACCACCGCCTCCGAATTTTGCTGTTGTCAATACATATGACGGCAGATCACGTTCACCAGTAATTCGCCATACCCACACCCTGACATCATATCGCCACAGTGTCCACACAACGTTTTTCCACTGTTCAACCATGCAATGTTTACGCTCCTTACACCGAGCGAGGCGTCGTTTGGCATTTTCCGGCGTGATGTGTGGCTTATGAGCAGTCGCTCGACGATGAAATCCACGTTTTCTCACTTCACGACTAAATGTCGTAGTATTTGCAGCGGATCCCTATGAAGTTTGATATTCGTGTGTGATGGTCTGGATAAATATCTGCCTATTACACATTACGACCCTCTTCAACTGTCGTCAATCTCTGTCAGTCAACAGACGAGGTCGACCTGTACGCTTTTGTGCTGTACGTGTCCCTTCACGTTTCCACTTCACTATCACATTGGAAAAGTGGACCTAGGAATGTTTAGGAGTGTGGAAATCTCACGTACAGATGTATGACACAAGTGACACCCAATCACTTGAGCACGTTCGAAATCGCTGAGTTCCGCGGAACGCTCCATTCTGCTGTCTCGCGATGTGTAATGACTACTGCGGTCGCTGATATGGAGTACCTGGCAGTAGGTGGCAGCACAGTGCACCTAATATGAAAAACGTATGTTTTTGGGAGTGCCCGGGTACTTTTGATAACATAGTGTAGCTGCGTAGCTGCAGTTCACTGCTTTCACTTGCTTACGGATGATGTGAGGCAGACTGAAAGTGGTATCCTATAGGCAAGTGCAAATCGTCTAAAGTTACAGTAAAAATTCGCTCTGATATCAGTTTGTGGGCAAGAGTTACGGGTGACTTAAACGTATGGCTGCACACATAATCAGATTTACTTTATCAACAGTTTCTGCGCTATAAATGGACAGCGCCATTGAAAAACGCTACACTAGCAGAACGGATGTGGCTCTGTTATGCCTCATACAACAGCGTACAACCTAGATATTTAACGAGCAATGAATTGGCAGGTGAATACCAGGAGCGTTTACTTTGAGTTATTCTTACTCTATTCCTTACTGTTTTTCTCTCTGGGAAAATAGTAAGCCCTTAGAATATGCCACATCAATCGTCGAAAGGCAGACACTACAAGAACGATTTTGTGCTGCAAACTGTCATATCCGATGACAGCCGGGAGCGTGAGAGTCATTGAGACAGAAGGATGAAAGACGTCTAAGCAACGAAAGATAGAAATTAATCTTTACATGATCTGATGATAGACCCATTAACATACGACGAATCGCCTCTGTCTCACCGTGTTTCTTGCTTTCAGGCAAACGATTGAACAGTACCATCTCCCATAAGTTCCTGCCTGGCAAATTTGTTTGTCGAACCTGGGACATCTGCCTTTCGAGGGCACCCATCACAGTCAGTACCTCTCTCATAGATTCCATACTTCACAGAAGCTCTCAAGTGGAGTGAAAGATTCATTTTGGGATAATAGCTACTGTAAGTGTATCACACAAACACACACACACACACACACACACACTCACACACACACACACACACACACACACACACACACACAGACGCACCCACCCACCCACCTAGCCACACACACACACACACACACACACACACACACATACAGGCGTGTGCGCGCATTAACACGCATGAGATTGAAAGAATGTAATGAATTAAAACAAGACATACTTGTCAGTAGAGAATGACTTACAAATCTAGAAAATACAGTTATTTTTAGTCTGTCGCCGACTATCTCAAAATTAACGGTTTCGGACAGTGTCGTCCATCTACTTTCTAATTTTGTGTACTTATAAATGCGTTAGCGCTTGTAGAGAGCACTCAGTAACACTACAGGCTTTCTACACCAGCCATAAGTCCATTAATTTTAGTATAAAAAGCATACTAGCCTGGCTTTAGTGGATGACAGTAAAACTGATAGTGTTTCCGATAAGACTGGCTACTCTATAATTACGAGAGTGGTATATTATACTGTCCCAGGTAGTGACTAATTCTGAGTAACAGTAGTTTATTACACACGAATAGGGTGCTTCTCACGTGCTGCTAATGATTTTGAACACATTTCAGTCGTGGAATTACGGTAACATGAAACACAGGTAGATGGGAAGTATAAAACGAAAATAACTCAGCGAAAATATGTGGAGTGCTTTGTCTTAATGAGATGGGGGACAAAGGAAAGCCAGTGGTAGTAGGAAGCCTGCTCTTCTCGAATAACACCATCGTCGCGAGTGCGGGTGGTTGACTGATTTCATCCTCTGCTAGTGATGGTCGCATTATTCAATACTCCAAACTGCCACCACCAGCGCCGTGCCGTTAGTTTCAATGCGACATCAGGATTACTCATTTCACCTAGAGACAGTTCGTTTCTGGGACACACGTGTCCATACGTAGCGAATAACAGTAAAGGCACGTGCCCATACCTAGTGAGTAATAGACAGAAGCTCCTTGTTTGTCCAGGACTGCAACACGTGTCCATTGTATGTGCTAACCGGACACAAACTTTTCCTTTATTCTATTTCTAACAGGGAGCCGTGTCTGCGATATCTGCGCTACGTAAGTTCAGCAAACAAGAGTATAGTTCGAGGTGGCAGTAACGTTTGTATCTATAAACAGAAGAATAGCATTTCGATTCGCAAACTCAATAACTTTTCACTGGCTGTGGATCACAGAGCGAAAATACTACGACAAACTCAGTACCTGTTCGTAATCAGAAGGTAGCAAATGTTTAATTTCTCTCTCAATATGATAATATGATTAAGCTGTGTGCAGAATTAGGCGACGATCAGAGACACGTTACTTTTCTTGCTTATCGACTTCTGAACTGATTGTGCATCGTCTTTGCTATTCATGTGACATCCGTGAAACAAGTATTGTGTCATCCATTCGCCTGCCATATTTAGAGTAACACTTAGTTTACCTCAGACTGCAATTAAATGATCTTCGTTTATTTTACTGCCGGCCGGGGTGGCCGAGCGGTTCTAGGCGCTACAGTCTGGAAGCGCGAGACCGCAACGGTCGCAGGTTCGAATCCTGCCTCGGGCATGGATGCGTGTGCTGTACTTAGGTTAGTTAGGTTTAAGTAGTTCTAAGTTCCAGGGGACTGATGACCTTAGAAGTTAAGTCCCATAGTGCTCAGAGCCATTTGAACCATTTTTTTGTTTTTTTACTCTGACATGATCAATTTCATGTTTCAATAAACAAAGCTGAATGTCATTTAATTACATTGTGACGCAAAGTCATTCTTACTCTCAACTTATCATGCTACCACATTTCCACGTTTCCGTCAACGATGGAAAGTTGAAATATACTTTGCCATATTATTCTCTACACTATAATTAAATTTTAGAAGTGTTTTGCAGCATTCTAAGTGCATGGCTTTCAGTACTTCAAAAATCTGTATTACGTATATCGTCTTCCTTGGTTTGCTGTCCGTGGATTTCTGTACTCCATGTTCTCGAGCTCTCTTCAGTACCCTTCGTCCTCCCAGATGCAACCATCGGGTTTGGCACTATGTGAGGAATTACCAGAAAAGCATTATTCAGTCAACAGACAGAAGCTGTAAATGTGATACAACAGTTACCACAGATTTCTATTACATTATGTCCAAAAATATTTGTGTAGTTTGACTCTGTTTCTTCCTATCATGCAGTAATATACAGGGTGAGTCAGGAGCAATGGTACATGCTTTGTGGGATGATAGTATTAGTGACTCTGAAAAAAAAAAAAAAACTGTATATGGACGTATGACCTATACCGAATGGTTTCCGAGATAGAATACATTTAATATCACTTTTGTACGTTTTTCTTGAATAATTCGAAAACCACACCCTCCAGCGGAAAGGTGTCACAGTACAAAATTAAACTATACTAAATTTCCTACAAAAAAGGTCCTATTAATTTTTTTCTCTAGAACTAATGATTTGTGCGAAGAGAGCGCGAGAATGTTGAAAAACTGGCTCGACACGCATGCGCTGTATATTACGTAGTTTTTGTAGACCAATTTGAGATAGTTTGACGACTTGATAGACCACAGGTGTCCCGTATCAAACTGTTCGTCTCAACTTGCTACCTCAATGTGCTACCTCAAATTGGCCTAAAAAACTACGTAAGCTACTCGCACAAACCATTGGTTCCAGAGAAAAAAGTGAATAGGATCTTTTTGTAGGAAATTTAATATAGTTTAAATTTGTACTGTGACACGTTTTCGCTGGGAGAGGGGGGGGGGTGCGGTTTTCGAGTTACTCAAGAAAAACGTACAAAAGTGATATTAAATGTGTTCCATCTCGGAAATCATTCGGAATAGGGTATACATCCATATGGAGTTTTTTTTCAGAATCACTAATTCTATCATCCCTCAAAGTATGTACCTTTCCTCCTGACTCACCCTGTATTTTAGCTTTGGGTACCTATTATATTCAGTTTCATTGTCTGTGTTTTCGATGTGATCTAGTGTTCTTCTTCCCCTAACCTTTTTTTCTTTTGTTCTTTCCTCCTAGATGGCTACAGATTTCTTATTCTCGTGGTTTCGCTTTTCAATAAGTTGCTTTTCTCACCGATCTACTGAATGTTTCTTCAGTTATCCCTCCACTCAGTTTTGAATGTTCCTCTGTAGGAGAGTGTTTCAAACGTTTCCAGCTGATCACATTTGGAGGTTCACACACTCCGTGTTTTCGAGAGATACAATGGTGTGCTCCTGATGCGCAGTTTTCAGATTGGCCTCATCATCTCAAATGAACAAAGACTTTGTTCTGAAGATTCATTTTTCGTGGACACAAACTGCTTATGACAGCTCTCTGTCATCTCACTACTTGAGTTACTTTACTGTAGAGATAGGATATTCTGTCACTCGTTCTAGCTCTAAGTCGTTCCCAGCTTTTCTGTTTAGAAAATTTGATGTCCCCGTTTGTACTACTCTTTCGTCTTTTCTTTGAACTCAATTAGTTCAACGCAAATATACATTTAGCAGTCCTTTTTTTCACTTACTTTCAACTAGAACGCCTAATAGAACCATAACTTTTTCTGTATATGGGATGTAACAAATAGTAAGGCGAACATTTCAGGATACATTCTTCGCGCATAGCAGCTAGTAATGTCCGTGGCCCCCGACTTTTCTGTTGGGAGCGATGTCCAAAACCACGGTGCCCTGACATGACGACGTTGAAAGCAATGCCTCGTCGTAGGGAGCGTGGGACGTTTAATCCTACTATTCTCCACTGGGGGAGGCCTAAAAGGAGGAGGACTTCTCAGCTGGAGAAAGAACGTCTACTTGCAGTTGACGACAACCGTAGTTTCAGAGTAAGACAATTAGCTGCAACAAGTAGTGTTGACGACACGACTGTCTGCAGAGAGCTATACGAGAACCTGCTGCATCTGCACCATGTAGAGGCTGTGCAGGCACCATCATTATCTGATTTTCCTGCACGGGTACGTGTTTGCGAATGTTCATTGAACAATGAGTCAACACTCGCTTGAGTGCATATATGCCGTCCACCGGACGAGGGTTCGTTTCAATCTGGTCATATAGTAAATATTCACTATCTCTGACGGGAATCGTCACAAAATTTTACAATGCTGTCATCAAGTAAGACTTTCAGTCAAATTTGGGCCGGCGCTATTGGTGACCGTTGTTCAACCCAGGCTCAACAGGGAAACTTACAGTGTTTTTTCTTGGAGGTACTCTACCTGTTCTGCTGGAACACCTGTCTCTACGAGTACTTGGTGCACTCATTTCAGTATGAATGTGCTTAGGCGTCTAAATCAGAGATTTCGTGACAGAGGAATAGGTAGAGGTGGACCAGTTCCTTGGCATCTGCGCTTTCCAGACCATGGAAATAATGCGTTGGATGACCTCTAACACATTCTATTCCTGTACGTGTGAGGAATGTTTCCTGAAAGTTTGGTCACACATTTTTGTTACATCCTGTATAAGACAACATGATTCACCGATGTGCATATTTAAGGATTGATGAAATACACGCTATTTTTCTTATCATACTGATCTTGAGCATTTCTCCTATTTTTATGTGGAACGTGCTATTTGCGTCCAATAATACGACCGGAAGCAGCAGGGCCAAACATACAGGGCTTGTGTTAAACAATGTTTATTAGCTTGCACAATTTAAATACAATGGAACAGGTAAAATTTCACAATCTCAGAGTAGCACAATAATTTCATTTCTTAAACCTCTGTTAAAATCTGCATATCGAACGCACAAAACAAGAAGAAAATTTCTGTTGGTGTAATCACTTAATACAATCAAAATTTGCCAAACTCTGAACCCGAAAGAGTATCTTGTACAATGACTTCTCTTTTGCAATATAAATTCATACCAAGGTATAACATTAAGGCATAATACACTCCTGGAAATGGAAAAAAGAACACATTGACACCGGTGTGTCAGACCCACCATACTTGCTCCGGACACTGCGAGAGGGCTGTACAAGCAATGATCACACGCACGGCACAGCGGACACACCAGGAACCGCGGTGTTGGCCGTCGAATGGCGCTAGCTGCGCAGCATTTTTGCACCGCCGCCGTCAGTGTCAGCCAGTTTGCCGTGGCATACGGAGCTCCATCGCAGTCTTTAACACTGGTAGCATGCCGCGACAGCGTGGACGTGAACCGTATGTGCAGTTGACGGACTTTGAGCGAGGGCGTATAGTGTGCATGCGGGAGGCCGGGTGGACGTGCCGCCGAATTGCTCAACACGTGGGGCGTGAGGTCTCCACAGTACATCGATGTTGTCGCCAGTGGTCGGCGGAAGGTGCACGTGCCCGTCGACCTGGGACCGGACCGCAGCGACGCACGGATGCACGCCAAGACCGTAGGATCCTACGCAGTGCCGTAGGGGACCGCACCGCCACTTCCCAGCAAATTAGGGACACTGTTGCTGCTGGGGTATCGGCGAGGACCATTCGCAACCGTCTCCATGAAGCTGGGCTACGGTCCCGCACACCGTTAGGCCGTCTTCCGCTCACGCCCCAACATCGTGCAGCCCGCCTCCAGTGGTGTCGCGACAGGCGTGAATGGAGGGACGAATGGAGACGTGTCGTCTTCAGCGATGAGAGTCGCTTCTGCCTTGGTGCCAATGGTGGTCGTATGCGTGTTTGGCGCCGTGCAGGTGAGCGCCACAATCAGGACTGCATACGACCGAGGCACACAGGGCCAACATCCGGCATCATGGTGTGGGGAGCGATCTCCTACACTGGCCGTACACCACTGGTGATCGTCGAGGGGACACTGAATAGTGCACGGTACATCCAAACCGTCATCGAACCCATCGTTCTACCATTCCTAGACCGGCAAGGGAACAATGCACGTCCGCATGTATCCCGTGCCACCCAACGTGCTCTAGAAGGTGTAAGTCAACTACCCTGGCCAGCAAGATCTCCGGATCTGTCCCCCCTTGAGCATGTTTGGGACTGGATGAAGCGTCGTCTCACGCGGTCTGCACGTCCAGCACGAACGCTGGTCCAACTGAGGCGCCAGGTGGAAATGGCATGGCAAGCCGTTCCACAGGACTACATCCAGCATCTCTACGATCGTCTCCATGGGAGAATAGCAGCCTGCATTGCTGCGAAAGGTGGATATACACTGTACTAGTGCCGACATTATGCATGCTCTGTTGCCTGTGTCTATGTGCCTGTGGTTCTGTCAGTATGATCATGTGATGTATCTGACCCCAGGAATGTGTCAATAAAGTTTCCCCTTCCTGGGACAATGAATTCACGGTGTTCTTATTTCAATTTCCAGGAGTGTATAAGGCACACCAATAACAGTTAGGCAACTTCTAAAACTTCAAAGCTCAGTAATGTCGATGTCGGGCAAAAGAACTTCTGACTATGAAATAATCCAGTTGATGACAGTACAAGTAGGCACTACTTAACCCTTTGCCTTACGATTTAAGTTCAGTTAGCGTGAGCCGTAAGTGACTGCAAGGTACGGATGCGCCTTACGATTCCTGCCCCTTACACACGCTGAGGCTGCGGGGCACTACGCCTGGTGGCGTCCGAAGTCGTGCAGACGCCCTTCGGATTTGTAAGTTCGTGTGTGAGATACCAGTAACGTGACATTTCTACAAGTATCATAAATAATGACGATTAGTTGCCCACTGGAAACGAAACATTCATTGTCTCAAACGCAACGATATATTCACAATCGTTTTATTTCCCTTTATAAGCAAACATACATTGCTGAAATACATCTTAATAATAATATTTACATCAATGAAATGATCTAAGACTGTATAATATTTTGTTCAAAACATTCTGGGACCTTTTACGTTAGTACGTTGGCAAACATATTTTCAAACGCAACGTCTTCACAGTGACATGTACACGAATTTAATAGTCTTCGATTGTATGATATCGATCAAAACAATCCGGCACATGTAATGCAACCCTGCACTTTTTGCATTCCCACGTTGTTTCGCTGCGTCGTTTATGCTTTCTGCACACTATGCAAGCTCTCTCTGGATTTGCTTTTGATGGTGTTGGATCAATGTGTTTGGGAAAATGTGCCCAATGTTGCTCGTTCAGTCTTTGTGGTATATCACCGGATGCTAATCGTCCCTTCCGATTATATTCCAGTAAAGGTGTAGTTTTCAACAATGATTCTGCAATGTGAATCCTATATTCTGCGTAGCTCTGTCGTAATGTATTTTGTAATACAAAATGTACGTGTTAAATAACCAGGAACCATGGACCTTGCCGTTGGTGGGTCGGCTTGCGTGCCTCAGCGATACAGATGGCCGTACCGTAGGTGCAACCACAACGGAGGTTGAGAGGCCAGACAAACGTGTGGTTCCTGAAGAGGGGCAGCAGCCTTTTCAGCAGTTTCAGGGGCAACAGTCTCGATGATTGACTGATCTGGCCTTGTAACACTAACTAAAACGGCCTTGCTGTGCTGGTACTGCGAACGGCTGAAAGCAAGGGAAACTACGGCCGTAATTTTTCCCGAGGGCATACAGCTTTACTGTATGGCTAAATGATGATGGCGTCCTCCTGGGTAAAGTATTCCGGATGTAAAATAGTCCCTCATTCGGATCTCCGGGCGGGGACTACTCAAGAGGACGTCATTATCAGGAGAAATAAAACTGGCATTCAGCGGATCGGAGCGTTGAATGTCAGATCCCTTAATCGGGCAGGTAGGTTAGAAAACTTAAAAAGGGAAATTGATAGGTTAAAGTTAGATATAGTGGGAATTAGTGAAGTTCGTTGGCAGGAGGAACAAGACTTTTGGTCAGGTGAATACAGGGTTATAAATACAAAATCAAATAAGGGTAATGCAGGAGTAGGTTTCATAATGAATAAAAAAATAGGAGTGCGGGTAAGCTACTACAAACAGCATAGTGAACGCATTATTGTGGCCAAGATAGACACGAAGCCCACACCTACTACAGTAGTACAAGTATATATGCCAACTAGCTCTACAGATGATGAAGAAATTGATGAAATGTATAAAGAGATAAAAGATATTATTCACGTAGTGAAGGGAGACGAAGGTTTAATAGTCATGGGTGACTGGAATTCGAGAGTAGGGAAAGGGAGAGAAGGAAACATAGTAGGTGAATATGGATTGGGGGAAAGAAGTGAAAGAGGAAGCCGTCTGGTAGAATTTTGCACAGAGCATAACTTAATCACAGCTAACACTTGGTTCTAAAATCATAAAAGAAGGCTGTACACATGGAAGAATCCTGGAGATACTAGAAGGTATCAGATAGATTTTATAATGGTAAGACAGAGATTTAGGAACCAGGTATTAAATTGTAAGACAGGGGCAGATGTGGACTCTGACCACAATCTATTGGTTATGAACTGTAGATTAAAACTGAAGAAACTGCAAAAAGGTAGGAATTTAAGGAGGTGGGACCTGGATAAAATGACTAAACCAGAGGTTGTACAGAATTTCAGGGAGAGCATAAGGGAACAATTGTCACAAATGGGGGAGAGAAATACAGTAGAAGAAGAATGGGTAGCTCTGAGGGATGAAGTAGTGAAGGCAGGAGAGGATCAAATAGGTAAAAAGACGAGGGCTAGTAGAAATCCTTGGGTAACAGAATATACATAGAATTTAGTTGATGAAAGGAGAAAATATATAATTGCAGTAAATGAAGCAGGCAAAAAGGAATACAAACGTCTCAAAAATGAGATCGGCAGGAAGTGCAAAATGGCTTAGGAGGGATGGCTGGAGGACAAATGTCAGGATGTAGAAGCCTATCTCACTAGGGGTAAGATAGATACTGCCTACAGGAAAATTAAAGAGACCTTTGGAGAAAAGAGAACCACTTGTATGAATATCAAGAGCTCAGATGGAAACCCAGTTCTAAGCAAAGAAGGGAAAGCAGAGGGGTGGAAGGAGTATAAAGAGGGTCTATACAAGGGCGATGTACTTGAGGACAATATTCTGGAAATGGAAGAGAATGTAGATGAAGACGAAATGGGAGATACGATACTGCTCGAAGAGTTTGACACAGCACTGAAAGACCTAAGTCGAAACAAGGCCCCGGGAGTAGACAACATTCCATAAGAACTACTGACGGCCTTTTGAGAGCCAGTCATGACAAAACTCTACCATATGGTGACCAAGATGTATGAGACAGGCGAAATAGCCTCAGACTTCAAGAAGAATATAATAATTCCAATCCCAAAGAAAGCAGGTGTTGACAGATGTGAAAATTACCGAACTATAAGTTTAATAAGTCACAGCTGAAAAATACTAACACGAATTCTTTACAGACGAATGGAAAAACTGGTAGAGGCCGACCTCGGGGAAGATCAGTTTGGATTCCGTAATAATGTTGGAACACGCGAGGCAATACTGACCTTACGACGTATCTTAGAAGAAAGATTAAGGAAAGGCAAATCTACGTTTGTAGCATTTGTAGACTTAGAGAAAGCTTTTGACAATGTTGACTGGAATACTCTCTTTCAAATTCTGAAGGTGGCAGGGGTAAAATACAGAGAGCGAAAGGATATTTACAATGTGTACAGAAACCAGATGGCAGTTATAAGAGTCGAGGGACATGAAAGGGAAGCAGTGGTTGGGAAGGGAGTGAGACAGGGTAGCCTCTCCCCGATGTTATTCAATCTGTATATTGAGCAAGCAGTAAAGGAAACAAAAGAAAATTTCGGAGTAGGTATTAAAATCCATGGAGAAGAAATAAAAACTTTGAGGTTCACCGATGACATTGTAATTCTGTCAGAGACAGCAAAGTACATGGAATAGCAGTTGAACGGAAGGGACAGTGTCTTGAAAGGAGGATATAAGATGAACATCAACAAAAGTCAAAAGAGGATGATGGAATGTAGTCGAATGAAGTCGGATGATGCTGAGGGAATTAGATTAGGATATGAGACACTTAAAGTAGTGAAGGAGTAGTGCTATTTGGGGAGCAAAATAACTGATGATGGTCGAAGTAGAGAGGGTATAACATGTAGGCTGGCAATGGCAAGAAAAGCGTTTCTGAAGAAGAGAAATTTGTTAACATCGAGTGTAGATTTAAGTGTCAGGAAGTCGTTTCTGAAAGTATTTGTATGGAGTGTAGCCATGTATGGAAGTGAAACATGGACGATAAATAGTTTGGACAAGAAGAGAATAGAAGCTTTCGAAATGTGGTGCTACAGAAGAATGCTGAAAATTAGATGGGTAGATCATATAACTAATGAGGAGGTATTGAATAGAATTGGGGAGAAGAGGAGTTTGTGGCACAACTTGACAAGAAGAAGGGACCGGTTGGTAGGACATGTTCTGAGGCATCAAGGGATCACAAATTTAGCATTGGAGGGCAGCGTGGAGGGTAAAAATCGTAGAGGGAGACCAGAAGGATGTAGGTTGCAGTAAGTACTGGGGGATTAAGAAGCTTGCACAGGATAGAGTAGCATGGAGAGCTGCATCAAACCAGTCTCAGGACTGAAGACCACAACAACAACAACAAAGCAACATCAAATAGGTAAAAGAATATCTTCCGGTTTCCTTTGATTCATTTTCTCATCACAGGGAAGCATGTGAGCATCTGAACCTGGCGATCAATTCCTATCATGCCTCAATTGTATTCGACGACACTTTTCAGTTTCCACGACGCGTTGCGGTGAGGTGTGTCTGGGGCAATCGTTTCTGCTGTTGAATGTTTTGTGGAAAGCATGTAAACGTCTCGTTTATCTTTCCATTTTAGTGCCAATATTCTATTACAACTAGTCACTGTATATTCTCCCTTCTTTAATTTTGCCTTCAGGAAGTCTGGGTGCATATTTTTTTCTGTTTGAGTGCACTGTTCAAATGATTCAAATGGCTCTGAGCACTATGGGACTAAACGTCTATGGTCATGAGTCCCCTAGAACTTAGAACTACTTAAACCTAACTAACCTAAGCACATCACACAACACCCAGTAATCACGAGGCAGAGAAAATCCCTGACCCCGCCGGAATCGAACCCGGGAACCCGGGCGCGGGAAGCGAGTACGCTACCGCACGACCACGAGCTGCGGACAGTGCACTGTTCCAATCACATTAGTTTTATTGGCGAGGAGAGTGTTGAAAAGCTTCGGTGAAGAAAACCAGTTATCTAAATATAGAGTATGCCCTTTGTGTCATACTGACTGCGATAGTTCTAGAACTACACTTTCAAAGACACTACCACTAGCATCACGGTTGTCACTACCCGTGTATATCTTAAAATCATAGCAGTATCCTGAACTTGACTCACACAATTTACAAATTTTAATACCAAACCTCGCTCTTTTTGATGTGTTAAATTGTTTGTAGGATAAGCGCCCCTTAAATTTCATTACCGATTCATCAGTGGCAATATTCTCTTGTATTGTGTGCATTTCTTAAATTTTTGATTGAACATATCTATGACTGGCCTTAGTTTGTACAGCTTATCGCCGGCCGAAGTGGCCGAGCGGTTAAAGGCGCTACAGTCTGGAACCGCACGACCTCTAAGGTCGCAGGTTCGAATCCTGCCTCGGGCATGGATGTGTGTGATGTCCTTAGGTTAGTTAGGTTTAAGTAGTTCTAAGTTCTAGGGGACTTATGACCACAGCAGTTGAGTCCCAAAGTGCTCAGAGCCATTTGAACCATTTGTACAGCTTATCTGTGTTGTCGGCTAAACTGTTATTCGCTAGATGCAGAAATCTACTTCTGTGGAGAAATCTCCTGAATGGCGTCGTCTTCCTAAATATTGGCGTTTCTATAACGGCCGTCCTAGACCAATACATCTGAAATGACGGTTTCCTTACTTCAGCCATGATCATACACAGCGCAATGTATATTTTTATTTCATTACAGCCGATAGGAGACCACTTTTTCTATGTTTTTCGTCTCTTCTGTTCATTGTTGAGTACTACTTGTGCATATCTATTCGTCTCAGTTACGATGTTTTTCCAAAAGGTACTATTAAATTATACATAGAAAATGTCTAATTCTCTTATGCTTATACTCACGTGCTGTAAAGCGGCTTCTTTTATTCTGGGAATTTCTCTATACGTCCAGGTTGTTAGTTCATTCTCTTCCTTTTGCCACATCCACAACTCTGATTGTTGCTGGTAGATTTGCTCTTCTTCGTCAGTATCATCTTCAATCACCAGCCGCTTACACCGTTTTCGTACAGGAGGTAAAACGTCGCTACCACCGTCACTGCCGCTGTCAAAAATCCTGCAAAATCATTGTTGGCTATGCCACCACAAGTCTCCCTTTCCTCCTGAACACGCTTGCTGCACGTCGGGAGCATTGTGAAAGTATTTTTGTAATGGCGGCAGGTCCGAATGCGGCGAAGAACACTTCGTGGATGCCGCGTGTACTCGATCAGCTCCGCAACGTGTCAGAGACGTTCTGTTTACATTTGGCGCGGCTGACCGACAACGTCTCTCACACGACATGCTCTTGTTCGGGTGGTTAACATACCACGTCTCTGATACGTCTAGGTGATGTTTGGCCAGGTCGGCACGCTACGACTTTCAGACGACATTGTAAGCTAAGGAGTTAAATACCAAACAATTATTAAACAACAGCGCCTCAGCATCTCAACATTCCCTGAGAACGTGAAACCGACCTTCATAAAAATTAAACTTCACAATCAGCATGCAAATATGATAGAAATGGCTGGTAAGGGAATGCAGAATTAATAAGGTGGAGCCTCCAGCAATCTGATAGGGCACTAGTTACAGAGTGACCCAGTTCTACAGGTTTACATTCACATTTCGAGCGAAAGGTGCCTCCGCCAAAGCGGCAGAGGAGCGAGATACAAAAGCCGGCCGCGGTGGTCTCGCGGTTCTAGGCGCTCAGTCCGGAACCGCGTGACTGCTACGGTGGCAAGTTCGAATCCTGCCTCGGGCATGGATGTGTGTGATGTCCTTAGGTTAGTTAGGTTTAAGTAGTTCTAAGTTCTAGGGGACTGATGACCATAGATGTTAAGTCCTATAGTGCTCAGAGCCATTTGAACCATTTTTAACGAGATACAAAGCTTAACGACCTGACAGAGACAGGAACAAAGAGAACAGCAATTCTCAAGAACGAAATCGAGACAGGAGGTCAGGAACATGGAGCACGGTCTAACGAAACACATTTCCACTGGTAACGACCATGTCGTCAAGCCCCGGTGCCACGTCCCACCGTACTGGACGAAATACACTGCGCTCCGCACAAGTGAAACACAAATCAACTACAACTGCACACTTGCATTTGCACATTCACATTACGTAGAAGGAAAAACATAACATTAAAACAGGAAGGCTCGCACAAAAATAAGGAAAAAAATTAAACTCAACACTTAAGAATTCATTTAAACACTGCAATACTTGCTTACATAAGATTGTTCCTTGAAAGCTGATTATTACCTTAAACGGGCAATTGCCTACCAGAGCTACACTTTCATAGAATCTGATGTAGTTTTACGTGGCACCATCGTCATTCGTTAAGGTGCAAATTTTGGTACTTAATTACCAAGATTACAACAATTTTAGATATACCTTCACTCAATAATAAGGAGCTCGACGGATTTCCTTGTGTAAAGCTGCAGGTCCTTCTTCAAGTGGTAGGAAACTGAGATGGAAAGCCCAAGCCCCTTTATCATGGCATGTGTGACATAACCTTGTCGTATCAGACTCGTCACTGAAGACAACATAAGTTACCCATTAACAAATAAAAATAAGCACAAAATTGCACCTGTTTAAATCAAACACACCATATGCCCTGGTGAACGGTTAATGCCAGACGACGCTCCGGCAAGCTCTTCTTCTCAAAAAATAGAAAATTAACAATTTTTTCAGCCTTCAGTTGCAAGGTAATTTTTACTCGTTTACCTAGGTTTCGATTCCAGTAATGGAATCTTCTTCAGAGCCTATAAATTAAACCACATACGGACATATATTACTCACTGAAATGCATTATCAGTCTAAAGATTGAATAATAAAGAAATCGTGATACTTACAAAAAAAATAAATTATTTTGAGAGACAAACACGAGCCACGTCACAGATTAAAAATTAAAACAATAAAGACGCATAATCATAAGATTATGTCTGTCGAAATTAAAACCATTAAGGCGAACGCAGACGGGGCTACGCCGGCCAGACGTAAGGACCACACGTGAGCGGCTAAGAAACTAGGCGTCGTGAGAAGATCCGCAGCGAGGCTCGGCCGCGGCCAAGCGCATGCGCGGGCGCGAGAGACAAACTGTCTCAAAATTACTTAGAGCAAATATACATATAAACAAAATGTGACTGAAAGCCGTCCTACAAATGGAGAAACCTATCTATTGGTATAGCAACATTAAACAATTTACCTGAGAACAAATTACAAAGCCAAGGTATAGAATTTTTTTTTTTACATTTAAATATTATGGTAAGAGGACGAAGCCCCGCTACAGTAACTAAAAATTAGTGTCGAAACCATGCGTGCTATGCGTAAAATGTCTTTAACATAAAAACGCCTTAGCAACTATGTGTCATTACTAAGCATATTACGAAATATAAAGACACACATGTACAATCGCACTACAATAAAGGGACAAAGCAGATAGGGAAACAGCATCGGCCATTCGAAGCGGACTGTGGGTCAACTCCACTGGAGTAAAGGTTGAAATCCTTCGAAATAACTTCTATTTTTTAGTTGTAGCTGATCATTAAGTAAGTTGTCTCTATCAATAATAAGATGTTTAAAAATTTGCAATTCTTCGAGGGTGTCTAGCCTACATCCCTTAACTTCATTGTGCAAAAGCTCTGCGTCCTTTAGAGGCTTGGGAGCATGCGCCGTTTGGACCAGGTGTTCAGCAAATGTAGATCCTCGCGTTTCATCACCGCTTTTTGTCGGCAGATGCTCTTTAAACCAAACAGACAGGGCCCTTCCTGTCTGGCCAATGTAATAAGAAGGACATTCAGCACACGTGATCTTCTTCTCAACATGCACTGCGTGGCGAGAAAAGCCAAGCACTACGCCTCGCGTTGGAACCCGAAACCTCTTCGCCGTCTCCGGCCGCAGCGCTCCAGTAATAACAATCGCAATGACCTTGCACACCAATTAAGGCCAACCTCCCGACCGTGCTGCAACCGCAACCGACAGAGCACACAGTGAGAGCTGCTGCCCCGACGCTGCAGACTTAAATAGCCGAACCCGCGATGAACAACCGACTCGCGGCCGGCCAAAGCGAAATAGATGGCATAGACGACACTACAAGGAACGGGTACTGGGGCCAGCCGCGCGACGTATCACTATGGCATCCTTGAAACATTTGTTGATTTCAGGTACAACAGCTAATATCAAGGGACACCACGTCAGTCGACCAGTTCCAGTATTATCTGAAGCAAGATGTCGTTCCTGAAATTCATGCAGGCCGCAGAGCACAATGATTCAAAAATGTTTGGTCAGAGGTTTTAATTAAATACTATAGCTTCATTTGAGAAAAGATGATAAGAAGAGGATAACTTTTGAGGACGTACAGTGGAACAAAATTTCCCAAATAATCAACTATCGGAATTAGATCCTTGTGGGGCTACGCCGTGAAGAAGACAGCGAATCGGCGAAGAGTTCACAGTAGAGTGCATTTAAACTTCCTTGCCCCTGCCAATACTTGTTGCGCTAAGGAATAGAGACGCTAATAGAATTATACCAAGACAGTGTTTTCAGCTGAACAGTCAAAGATAGGGAAATTTTGCATTTTGTCTGTGACTGGTTATGTTGGACGTGAATTTTCTGTGGCGTTTACAGGGTAAAGTAACTACACTAAAAGCACCACACCGGCCTTCGTAGCCTTGGTCGCTATCCACCATTTTGCGGGGACACCCCGGTCGGAGGTACGCTGTTTCTAACCCTTGTGGTGAAAAGTGTTAACTGCCAGCAAGTGACCGACATGAGAAGGAGATCCGGCCGTGGTGGTCTAGCGGTTCTAGGCGCTCAGTCCGGAACCGCGCGACTGCTACGGTCGCAGGATCGAATCTTGCCTCGGGCATGGATGTGTGTGATGTCCTTAGATTAGTTATGTTTAATTAGTTCTAAGTTCTAGGGGACTGATGACCACAGATGTTAAGTCCCAGTGGTGTACGGCCAGTGTAGGAGATCGCTCCCCACACCATGATGCCGGGTGTTGGCCCTGTGTGCCTCGGTCGTATGCAGTCCTGATTGTGGCGCTCACCTGCACGGCGCCAAACACGCATACGACCATCATTGGCACCAAGGCAGAAGCGACTCTCATCGCTGAAGACGACACGTCTCCATTCGTCCCTCCATTCACGCCTGTCGCGACACCACTGGAGGTGGGCTGCACGATGTTGGGGCGTGAGCGGAAGACGGCCTAACGGTGTGCGGGACCGTAGCCCAGCTTCATGGAGACGGTTGCGAATGGTCCTCGCCGATACCCCAGGAGCAACAGTGTCCCTAATTTGCTGGGAAGTGGCGGTGCGGTCCCCTACGGCACTGCGTAGGATCCTACGGTCTTGGCGTGCATCCGTGCGTCGCTGCGGTCCGGTCCCAGGTCGATGGGCACGTGCACCTTCCGCCGACCACTGGCGACAACATCGATGTACTGTGGAGACCTCACGGTCCACGTGTTGAGCAATTCGGCGGTACGTCCACCCGGCCTCCCGCATGCCCACTATATGCCCTCGCTCAAAGTCCGTCAACTGCACATACGGTTCACGTCCACGCTGTCGCGGCATGCTACCAGTGTTAAAGACTGCGATGGAGCTCCGTATGCCACGGCAAACTGGCTGACACTGACGGCGGCGGTGCACAAATGCTGCGCAGCTAGCGCCATTCGACGGCCAACTCCGCGGTTCCTGGTGTGTCCGCTGTGCCGTGCGTGTGATCATTGCTTGTACAGCCCTCTCGCAGTGTCCGGAGCAAGTATGGTGGGTCTGACACACCGGTGTCAATGTGTTCTTTTTTCCATTTCCAGGAGTGTAGAAGACTGTTTTTTGAAGTCTTTTTTCTAGAATTTCAACTATTATTTTTACCGCAAATACTCGAAATTCGTGTCTCCAGCATCGCTACAAAGCTGAAATTGTTGAAGAACTGACTGGCGCTGTGGTGGCCAAAATTAGGTTGCGGGGCTCCTTTTCCGGCAGATTATTGTGTTGTATGAACTGTGTGAAGAAGAAATTAGAACTGGTGCCCGTGGATTGGTGTTTGTTACTGAGTTAGGAGTTGGACGTGTACGTGTTTTTTTTCTTTTTTTTGTTGTTGTTGTTTTTGCATTATACTGCTTAATGGTACCAAAATTCACGTTACATGTCGCGACAGTGCGGGAAGAGGTGTCGGGCACCGCCAGAGTGAACACGGTCGCTGGTATGTGGCCGCTCCTCGAGGCGGGTCGCAGGCTGTCGCTGCTCCGCGTCTTGTTCACGGAGACTGTACCGAAGCTGTCTCAGGGATGTTATAATTATTGTTGAATATGGTAACTTGTATGTAAAAGAAAGGAGAGGGATTGCGTGACGTACAGAATTTATATGGTTCACGAGTTATCATTGTGGACCCGCCATGGTAGCCAAGAGCGCTAACGTGCTGCTTCCTGGACTCGGGTAGGCTCGCCGGCCCCGGATCGAGTCCGCCCTGTGGATTAACGACGAGAGCCGGTGTGCCGGCCAGCCTGGATGTGGTTTTTAGGTGTTTTCCCACATCCCGATAGGTGAATCCGAGCTGGTCCCCACGTTCCGCCTCAGCTAGACGCGTCGCAGACATTTGGAACACGTTCGCACTATTTCACGATTTACACTAGATGCAGACAGCTGGGGTACACTGACTCCATCCCTGGGGGTACGGGGTGGCGGCAGGAAGGGCATCCGGCTACCCCTAAAACTAACCTTGCCAAATCCGTTGTAACCACGCCGACCCTGTGAGCGCTGCGGGACTATGGCGTATGCGAAAGAAAGAAAGAAGTTATCATTGTCATTTCTGTTCTGTTGTAAATCGTTTTGAAGTTCAAGCATCTGTGTAGTGCAATTCTCAAGAGTAACGAAGTGACCTGTTGATGATTTTTCTAAACTGTGAAGAGAGGTAGGACGCTATTATATGTTTCGTCTCCTGCTTAAACCGATGCACAATGAATTATTCTATGGAAAGGCTGAAGGGAATTGATACGGAAGGTAGCGTGGAGGGAATAGCTACTGCGACGTCAGCGAAACTTAAGGTAGAGGTTTTGAAGTGCTGTGATGTCTCTGGACCAGTCGCAAGAAAAATGTTGTGGCACAGAGAGAGAGAGAGAGGGGGGGGGGGGAGAGGGAGAGGGAGAGGTGGAGAGAGAGAGAGAGAGAGAGATTTCTGATAGGTTTTTAAGAGCATTTTTTCCAGTTTCTCCACCCTCCACTGCATTATGGCTGCACCTTTCCTTCCTCCCATGGTCCTGCCACGGTCGCCACTTGCTTGATGTCTCAGAATTCGTTGCATGGCTAAGGTTTCATTAAACTTCTGTGCAGGTTCAAGTTGGTGCATGGGAGAGAGGAAACGTGGAGCAATAATACAGATGCAGGCGTTGAAACGAAAAAAAAGTTACTCTTAACCTGTCAAAAATCTCTATCTCAATGCCTCAACAGTTCTCTTGTGACTGGCACAGAGACATTACATCACTTAAAAATCTCACGGATACGATTCGCTGGGGTCGTGATAATCATTTGCTCACACTTCCTTTTGTACCAATACCCTCAAACATTTCCATAGAAGAATGCATTCTGCATCAGTTTAAGCAGGAGAGGAAACGTATAATAATCTCCTGCCACCCTTCATAGCACCAACATTTCACTTCATCAGTCTCCAGAACTCCACTGTGCTGTAGTTAGATTGCAGATGCCCGAACTTGAAAAACTATTTATTACAGAATCCACAACGAATAACTTCCGAACCATATAGAGCTCTGTACACTGTATCACATTCCATTTCGTTTGTTATACATCCAAGTTCAGTAAATTTAACGATAATTGATATCACTGTGAACAAACAGTTGCGCCCAGGGGGAGCGATGGCCTACTACGTGCCTCCGGCAGTGGCCAGATACCGGAGGCCCTGTTCGCCCCGGCTGTGCGCCATCCCTGTCCCGCACTCCCGCGACATCTAGAGCGTGTCTGCAGGTGACGATAACGCCAGGCGTACTTGATGCGGAACTTAGCAGGCTCGCTTGACTGCGTGAACAGTAAACGATTTTAAAGAAAGTATTCGCTAATAAACTCTTATGCTCTCGCATCTTACAGCTTAATTCGTCAGCTTCGTAATGAAATGCCTACCATTCCATAAATGGTCATAGCTATTGTGATACTTTGATATTCGGTAAAACACTGCAATAAATTCTTAAAATTTGCAGTTAATAATATGAGTGTCTATGAATTTGCTTGTGGTGTGTTTTAGCTCATATGTTGCTGCGTATGAAATACAGAAAATATAGTCAATTATTCTGTAAAATTAGGATAGCGCCATCTGTCTCCAACCTCGAGAAAATGGTATGTATGTAAACGGCTCTGTAACGAATGTGGGCACCAGTGAGAAAGTCAAAATGAAATATTCGTAAATCCCTCGTATCCAATAAACTGTGTGAGGTTACGAAACAAGATTGTGGGAAAAGAGAGCACGCAAAGAGAACAATATTTTATCATACGATTAATATGAGCAGCTTCCATATCTACCGCAATATTGTAGCAGCTACAGATATTTTTCGACGAAATTATTTAATTTTGAAGGATCATCGATATCCAGTGAAACGAGAATTGCTGTGGGTTTTGCAACAATGTAAGTGAAAAAATCACTCCTTTATTTTTATACTGACAGTGGACTTTTTCATAAGCTATTGACCTGTCTTGCCCTCAGTTGGCAGTTTCATAATACACTGTTTCAGGACTCTGTCACACTTTCAGCTGCATTAAAATGTTAGTGAGATGAATATTTGTGAACTCTTCTGTGTTCTGGCAAAAGAAGTAGATTTTAAAATGTCAACAAGAGATCTTACGTATTACACTAAACTCAAAACAATCCTTCGAGAATCCATGTCTTTTCAACTAGCTTCTTGGTATTGCTGACAACTCGAGACCAGTCCTATGGTGTAACATTTGCTATGGCTTCTTTTGTCAGCATTTCAACGTCAGTCAGCTTCAACTTCTTGTCATTTTGTGCCGTTAACTCCACCTTATACATGCTAGGCTCAGCTTTATCTAAAGAAACATTTCTTTGTGCGTAGAGTAAAATACCCACTTCCCTCCATTGCATTATTGGAGCTTCATCCATCACAACATAGTGGTACGGCGCATTGTCCACTACTATTGTAGAATTCGAATAAATATTTTCCTGTAGAATGTTATGTTCACTCTGTGAATGTGTTCTTGGACGACACTTTTACTGCGAATTTAGTATTCAGACGTGCTGCACTGTTATTTATTATTAACGCAACGCCAACACAAAACACTTGCTCAGAATACCTGACAAGTGCAGAACAGTTATAAGGTCCTCATATATTTTCTGCTATTGTAAATAATTCATCCTTACTGTACAGGGACAAAAAGGTATGTGTGCACTGCATGAGTTGCGAAAAAGAACATTGACTCTGTGTTTAGTTTTAACTGCGGCAGGCTTGCTAGGCAGCCGATTGTGTGGTAGTGGGGCATTCGTATGTGAGGAATAGTAGCGAGCAGTTGAGTTTTTCAGACAATGACATCTCTTTCCTGTGAATCTGAGGGAAACTATCTGGAATATTTTATTATTGACATGAAAAATCATTTATAATTCTTTCTTGTTCTTCACAGTAATGGAGAAAATTTTAGACGAATTTTAAAGGTAAGTCTGTAGTTTCTTTGTAATGAGAGAATTTTGTAATTGTTAGAATCTTCCCGGCGAAGGTTCGAGTCCTCCCTCGGGCATGGGTATGTGTGTTTGTCCTTAGGATAATTTAGATTAAGTAGTGTGTAAGCTTAGGGACTGATTACCTTGGCAGTAAGATTTCAAACGTATTTGAACATTTGTTAGAGTCTTCTTATCTTGTACATTCTTTTTGTCAGTAATGTTTGACTTCTCGAAAACGATTTTTTAAAGTAAAACCACTTCCATGATTCATAGTAAAGTTTTAAATAATCTGTCACGTTTGCATTGCACCTTACACCAAACACAGCAACAGTTTTCTTGTAACAAGACAAAAAGTTTAGGGAACATTATTTATCTTTAGCTGGTGCATCTGCTGATCTGTATCTGCTTTCGAGAACGTCAGTACTCCAGACTCAAAACCGTGCGCTGACCAAGAAGTAAGTCACTTTTATTTCAGGGCAAATATCCGCATGCGTTCTTAAGCAAAGAGGTGCTGCGATAGCAAGTAGATTAATTTTCAGTGAACAGTACTGGTAATTTCATACAGTTATTTTGTTACGAGTAGAGCAGTAAGTTATTTTTGTGGATATTCCAAGTCAAACATTGCACTTCACATCATGTGATGTTCATAATGTACTTCGGTCCTAACTTTCAGTTATATAGTTTTCACTGATCACACAATTAGTTTCTTTTGGCACTTGATTTGATTAATTTCCTTTATTTGAAGTATAGCACTTCATGAAGTTTAAAGTCTATTTCACAACACTGTTCAGATGCGCAACACACAGCTAACCAATAGTCAGTTTCGCAGAGCAATTGAATACGATAATAGAACTACACGTTACATGAGGACAGAGTTTTTAAAACCAACATATTCAGTTTTCTCACCTGCAGACAAATTTTTTATAGAAAGCTGACACACTTCAACACCTGAAGGTACCAGTTTAGAAAGAGAACTGACGAATGTAGATACATTTAATGCACGACATACATGGTACTGTTTATCCACAGCTTGGAAACAGGCGCGTTGTACCAATCGAACCGCTGGTGGCGTGGGAGGGAAAGTCGGCACGCCATTGGTGTTACGTGACCAACGGCGTCACCCCATCCGGTGAGCCACGCAGTAGTCGCAACTAATTTAAAGCGCAATTATAATGCCCTTACCGCACACACCCATCACCAAAGTCCGTGACAAACATCAGCAGTTATTCTCATTTCTCCTTTACTCTGGCCATACGAAACGTTAATCCACCGGAAAGTGATAAATCAGTTTCATAAGATAATTTGAATCACTATGGTACACAGTGCCGAAAGTTCCTGCCATGTTGGAAATGATTTTCTCAAACATTTTTGCTTACCGGACAATGTTCCGAGCGCTCGTTGTTGATTGGCTCCCGTTTTCTAGCTGTAGATCCACAATGACGCATTTCTGAATTGTGGTTACCTGGAAGTTATTGTTCCATTGGTCGTCCCCTGGTTTATTAATCAAATGTTTTTCTCTACGCTGTATGAGCCGCTGCTAGACAACGAATGTACTCACTGCAGCCACGGGAAAGAGCCTAGACTGCTGGCGTGAGTCACGTAGCGTCTTTGGCCAGCGATAATAGCTGTGAGCCGGCTCGTCGTCGAGGCGGAGCTGCACTCTCTGGCTGGAGCGCAACGGCAGCTCAAATCCAGCGAGCAGCACCTTCGCTGGCTGTTGTGGGGACTGCATCCAAGGAGGCAGACGCGTGTGCGGCTCGTGTACTCACTGTGGACAGAGAGCCGTATTGCAGGACGAGTCACGGAGTCGAAGTCGCAGTGGTGCTGGCGGCGAACCTGTTGTAGCCAGCTGCCGTGGGTTCCAGTGCAGAAAGAGCTACAATACACTGCACTGATCAGAAGCCAGTCTTTCAGGGCGTTGTTTCGACACCAGTTAGAGGGAGGTGCCTTTGAGGACAATCTTACAATATCAAGACGCTCTGCAAAACATCACTGCCGTTTGTTCGTTACACACAATGCAATTGCGTTTCCTCTCACGGCGTTGTTGCTTCGATGGTTCTGAACGACGTGGTGGTGTCACTCGTTTCAGTTTGATTATGGTCACTGGTTGTGGTTTAAGTTCTATATTTACCCCCTGGAACAAGATTACATAGAATTGATTCTTTTGTAACGTTTCGGTGTATTTCCAATCTGGAACTGAGGATTCGTCATCACTCTCGTAATTTACAATTGTTTCTTAAAAATTTATTTGTCAAGTTTTAAAATGATAGTTTGTGTAGCTGTTAACTCTTTTTTTAAAAAATTCAGATGGCTCAAAGCAAATTCCTTATGATATATTATTCTACTTCTGTCTAGCAGTTATTCTTATTACTGCAAAATAAATAAACGCTGCTTTTATTTGAAAGGTAAATGGAAATCAGCGTTTGGCGTCATTGGCCGCGAGGCCCCTTACAGTGCAGGTCCGGCCGCCTTGGTGCAGGTCTTATTACATTCGACGCCACATTGGGCGACCTGCGTGCCGGGTGGTGATGAAGACAACACGACACCCAGTCCCTGAGCGGAGAAAAACCCCCGACCCAGCCGGGAATCGACCCCGGGCCCGTAGGACGGTAATCCGTCACGCTGACCACTCAGTTATCAGGGCAAGCTTTGAAGGGTGTAAAGAAGTTTCAGAACTCTACTCCGCAAACCACTGCTCCCTACCGTTCAATATATTAAGTTTTTTTTGCCGGCCGGTGTGGCCGTGCGGTTCTAGGCGCTTCAGTCTGGAACCGCGTGACCGCTACGGTCGCAGGTTCGAATCCTGCCTCGGGCATGGATGTGTGTGATGTCCTTAGGTTAGTTAGGTTTAAGTAGTTCTAAGTTCTAGGGGACTGATGACCACAGATGTTAAGTCCCATAGTGCTCCGAGCCATTTTTATTAAGTTTTTGAAAACAGCCACAAGTCGCAATTAGTATTTTTTAATTTGCTCGTCTCGCTCTTCAAATCAACAAGTGCATCATCAGAATACACAGTTCATATTTGGCTGACAGCAATGAAGATTAAACTTGCTGTACTATTGTACATTAAACGTAAGTTGAAATATTATAGTTCAGTCAGTTTAATCTGTAGTACTGTCAGCCATCTTTAAAAGCACCCTTTAATGCTGTCAGCCAACTATAAACTGTATATTCTGTTGATACTCTTGTTCATCTGAAGGACGAAGCCGGAAAAAAATACAAAGTGCGATATGTAGCTGTTTTCAAAACCTTAGTTTTAACAGTGGATTTCCCTGTAGACAATGACTGCTGTTGCTAAATCAATAAATTAGATTGTATTTTATCAATTATGATCGCTTTACCCTCAAGGTCCTTATCTTCTATTACGCGAAAATCGTAGTATGGAGTGTAATCTAAATGAGCTAGGAGGCTAGCACACGTCTATTATTGTTCTGTGATTATCATTTACTTCACTCTTCACATGTGCCACAAATGGTAACTTTCAGTGTTCCTTTGCCCTTTTTATAGTAGCTATGACTACATTACCTAGCTCATATTAATATTATAATTAGCAGTCACTATAAACATTATATGATTAGACAAAGCTACGTTAGTTCACTACTGCAAACTACGTAGTGTTACTTCCTCAAAGTAAATGCTAGCAGATTATCTTCATATGTGCATTGTAATAAAATATTGGGGCCTCAGAACTTATAAACTATTACACTTCTACTTCCGATTTCTGTTTTTTTTCTGGTCGTTGGTTTCATCCAGTTGGAGCGTAGGAGGAAGGAGTAGCAGTTACAACCTACTTCCTCAATTATTTTCAACATATATTCCAATCTCTGTCTTTCTTTACAGTTTTTACCCTCTACGGCACCCTCTAGTATCATGAAAGCTAATCCCTGATGCCTTAACAGATATCCTATAATCCTGCACCTTCTTACTTCTCAGTGTTTTCCATATATTCCTTTCCTCACCGGTTCTGTGGAGAACCTCGTTTCTTACCATATCAGTCCACCTAATTTTCAACGTTTTTCTGTAGCACCACGTCTCAAATGCTTAGATTTTCTTCTTTTCCGATCTTCGCACAGTCCATGTTTCAGTAGCAAACAATGCTGTGTTCCAAACGTACATTCTCAGAAATTTCTTCTTCTCTAATTGATACTAGTAGACGTATCTTGGCCAGGAACGCCCTTTTTCCCAAGAGTTTTTTTTTAGTCTCAAATATTCTGACTGGTTTGATACTGCCCACCATAAATTCGTCTTCTGTGCCAACCTCTTCACCTCGGAGTAGCATTTGCAACCTACGTCCTCAGTTAATTGCTGGATGTATTTCAATCTCTGTCTTCCTCTACAATTTTTACCCAGTACAACTCCGTCTAGTACCATGGGAGTTATTCCGTGATATCTTAACTGATGTGCTACAGCGCTGCCCCTTCTTCTTGTCAGTGTTTTTCTATTCCTTTCCTTGCCGATTATATGGAGAACCTCCACATTCCTTACCTTATCAATGCTAGTCTGCTTTTTACGTCGTCCTTGTTCCGTCCATCATGGGTTGTTCTGCTACGTAGACAGCAGATACCCCTAACTTCATCTACTTCGTGATCATAAATTCTGCTTCTCGCTATTTTCATTCGTAATACTTCTCATTACTTTCGTCTTTCATCATTTTACTCTCAGTCCATATTTTGTACTCATTGGACTGTTCATTCCATTCAGCAGATCCTGTAATCCTTCTTCACTTTCACTAGAATCGTTAGTTTTTGATAAAACCTGTATGAAAACTATGTAAGGAATGCTTTTATTTAGTACATACTTCACTGGAAACCTAAAGCGCTTGCACTGTTGACAAAATTCCAAATGAATGATCTGATACACTTTTTGAAACAGTTTCAGAGTAAAAATAAAATTTCGTCTCACACTTTTGCCAGTCAAAAACACTAAACACTACAGTTTTCTTACAGTAAGAAGTACGGAAGGTGTAGATTTTACAATACCCAGCTGTAGAGCCGGTTCTGTGTGTGATATTGTAAGTCCTACTTAGCATTTTTCTTAGCGCACCCACACACTCCATCCTGACAAATCTCAAATGAGGCTGGTCGCTGAAGTGGAATAAAAATTCGGGCTGTTAGTTTCCGAAGTCTGACGCCGGCGCCTTGAGCGGGCCGATTTGAATCCCAGGTGGAGCACGCATTAAGGCGCGCCGCTGGCGGGTTTGGTTTGTGGTAATGCGGCCTCCCTCCCCCCCACTTGTGAGTCCCGGAGCCTAATGCGGCCGCTGCCACCTCCACCACCACCAGACGCCCGCGGGTTTCAATTTGGCAGCGAGGCCCTCCTGCCGAACGGCAACTGGCATCTGCATAAGCAAACGCGGGCCGCTTCATCGTTTCCGGCGAATTCCTAATGAGCTCCTCTCGCCGTCGTAAATAGGGTCTACCCTCTACTGGCGCCGCTAAGAAACGGCGGGGACTTTTCCTTCGGAGCATCGGAGCAGTAAATTCGGGACTCTGCTCATTGGCGACTGTTGAGTGCTAGGAACTGTAAAGGATTACACTACAAAAGCATTGGCTGAAAGCTACCAAATTGTTACTCTAGTATTTTCTTGCCTGTAGAACACACTGTTTAAAATCATAAGTATTCTGGGCATAGGAAGAGAGCCACTCCACAGGTAACACTGGTGTGAATACAATACGTCTTTACGGCGTGTCTTACGCCAGTGAAATTTTACAGGTGGAGGCCGTGACGCAACGTGCTCAGAGGAAGGGCTCATGCAGCTTATTGCCATCTTTCAGATACTGTGAGAGATCGCGTGATTGTCGTGAGGGACATGGAGTCTCGTATCGACAAACGGCACATAGCAATATCTATGGTGTTGAGATGGACTCAAGAAAACAGTGTGAGAAGATAAGTGGGCACGACGCGTTCCAGAACGACGGCATCACAAGAAGATAGTAGGATTGTACAACCAGACGATAAGAGCTTGAAATTTGGGCAGAGGTTATAGGCAAAGTGTGGCCACGAACCGACAGGGATACATTACTAAAAACGTGGTTGAGTTCTCGAGTTGCCGTGTGTAGTTGACAGCTGAAACCATACCACAGGCAACAGAGACGCTTAGTGTAGACCGAAAGTGAACTGGCATACTGAAAGGCATTCTGTAATGTTCAGCGATGACTTCCGTTTGTTCACGGTGGACAGATGACGCCATCGTATCGCTAGACGGCCTGGTCAGAGGTCACTGGTATAAGCGATTATATAAGCAGATACCTTTCCTCCAAATGACGGTGTAGAGGGCTATTTGCAATGACAACAGAACTGATTTGGTAGTTCTCGAAGGGAGGCTGAGTGCTCGCCAGTACGTGGCAACACTGATAAACCCTCTGATCTCTCCCTTCATGACCAAAGTACAAAATGACATATTCCAGCACGATAATGGCAGACCCCACTCAGTTCACACCGCAGATACCCGAACCCGCGATGTTTCACCCATAGAGCATGTTTGGAATGCGATGGGAAGACGTGTGAGGTACTGGAGTGGAGAGGTGGGATGTTCACCTGATTTCATATAAATCTGTGTCTTGAGGTCCTATTTTTACTATCACCCAGCGGGCTGTACTTAACGCTACAAGAAGTTAACTGAAATGATAGTCACATTGGGTATCAGTATCAGATTATTATCTTATTACACACGAATAATTCGATATGCGAGGGTTGCCCAGAAAATAATGCATCGCATTGTGACAGGACTCAGGCAAAGAGTTGGGTTGTCAGCTATCCTGTTCAACTTTGCCCTCGAGAAGATCGTACGCGAAACCTCCCAAGAGAACGAAGGGACTGAAATCGAAGGAAAGAGACTGGCATACTTAGCCTATGCAGACAACATCTGTTTACTCTCTAGGTCGGAAGAGGAGTTGGAGCAAATGACCAAAGCACTAAAGGAGGCTGCCAGAAAATTTGGGCTAAACATAAACGAAGCCAAGACAGAGTACCTCATTATGACACGTGGTCATTGTCAGACTGCTGATTATCTACAATCACTGCAGGTTGGGGACCAGTCCTACAAGAGAGTGCAACAATTCAAATACCTAGGGGCACTTTTCACTGAGAACTCGTCATGTGAAGCAGAGATCAATGCCAGAATACAAGCAGGAAACCGATCTTACCACAGCCTAGCACAACTGTTTCGCTCCAGATATCTCTTCAGACAGTTCAAGATTCGACTGTACAAAACCCTGATCCAGCCTGTTGTTCTATATGGCTGTGAGACATGGAGTATCCGAAAACAGGACTTCCATAAGCTTCTTGTTTTTGAGAGAAAAGTACTTCGGAAGATCTTCGGTCCGGTTCTGGATGCAGATACAGGGGAATGGAAGATCAGATACAACCAAGAGCTTGAGGAACTATACCAGCAGCCCAACATAGCAGGAACTGTTAAAGCCAAACGAATGCAGTGGGCCAACCATGTGGCCCGGATGGAGGATCACAGATGGCCTCGGAAGCTCCTGGATTTCACACCTTCAGGAAAGAGACCGCCAGGGAGACCCAAGAAGCGTTGGAGGGATGGCCTCCATGAAGATTTAAACCAAGCGTCAATAGATGTGAACGGATGGCGGATAGCAGCAATGGAAAGAATACAGTGGAGGAGGAAACTTGTAGATGCGTGCGGTCCACTGGGCCTGATCACGTAGTATAAGTAGTTGTAGTAGTAGTAGTAATTGTTTATTGAACATAATGAGAATTACACACACGAAAGAATGGTGTTTTATCTACACAGCCTATTTTTCCACGTAATCTCTATCCCGTTCTCTGGCCTTCCTCCTGCTCGAAACAAGGGCGGGATGTGCCCTGTCGGTACCTTTCCTTGTCCTGGTGGTGGAGCCAGTGCTTCACTGTGTGAAACAGCTCCTCGTTGTCCTCAAAATGTCTTCCACGAATGGCCTCCTTTAATAGCCCAAACAAGTGGAAGTCCGAAGGGGCTAAATTATGGCTATAGGGTGGATGGAGTAACGCTGTCCAACCCTGTTTTGCAGACACTTTTGAATATCGAAGAGTGCAGGTAATTGCACTTCCTTTGCCGATTGACAGATGCAGCGCCAACTGCTGAGTAGTAACGCGTCGGTCCTCGTGAATGACATCATCAGCTCGCTGCAACATGTTAGGTGTGACAGACCGCTACAAATCGTGGGGCTCTTCCGAACCGCCTTCTGATACCTCACCCTCCGTGACCGGCAACTTACTACTTCTGTCGTCAGCAGATGCTTCCTAGACTTTGTACAAGCGTTTGTGAATTTTCCCCACAGTTTCTTTCTCTGCATGAGAAATTTAATGACGGCACGTTGCTCGTCACGTACATCACCTACGGACGCCATTTTGAAACTGTTCTGCAGCTACGCTATCTATCGAAAGTGACGGGAACTTGACACGCTCATTCAGGAGACTTCAAATAATACAGACGTAACGTTTCGAATTCGTAGCACTGTTTTCGGCTGAGGAAAAAAATGCGGTTTACTACTTTCTCGGCAACCGTGATACAATAGGATGGTTCTGTAATATAATCGACAAAAAAAGGTAGCTGAGAATGAGCTGCTGACAAAGTCAAGGGGGGACCTACTATGTAACTACATTTTCCTACTTTCTATTTTGAGCAGGACGAAATTTGAAACACACCAAAAACTCGACTACGCTGTGGAACAGCTGTCGAGTAAGATTACTCATGAGCAGTTTTACACATGCAAGTGCGATCGCGCACGTAGCTGAATGCGTCAGCCTGAATAAACAAGTCCCTACATTTCAGACACTGTGAATACTTTGCCATACTGTGAAGTCGGGCCGTGGGCAGACAGCTGCCAGCACTGGGTTGTCACGCAGACTGTTGGATAGACCGCCAGAGACAGAGCACCTCGCGCTCCTGCTGCTAACAAGGCGAGTACACCGTTCGTTTGCTATAAATTCTTATGAGCTTCCAACAGGAGCGACTTATTTACAGATACCTGTGTAGTTAAAAGATTATTTTTCTTATGTGTTCGAGTGCTTACTAGGCACAAGCTTTTATTTTAATTACAGCGTAGCGTACAGTACCGCCATTGTTATTGTTTGTTTTGGTTAGTGTTGCTCTGAATCGGTTGGATCGTTAAGGAGAGAGCACTTCGAATTCTTGCTGCTAATAAGCTGAGTACACCGTTCGTTTGTTACACATTGTTCGTTTGTTACATATTGTTCGTTTGTTGCATATTGTTCGTTTGTTACTGCAGTAATGGATAGGAACTGTGATTGCTATGAACAGATGCGTGCTGAGTTGGGGACCCTTCGCTCACAGCTCCAGCCTGCATTGGCTTCAGTCACACATCTTGAGGCTGCTGCCAAGGGGCGTCACCGTGGGGGCTTCAGACGCGGGCATGCGAGGGATGTCGAGCACGTCCCACGTGCCCCCAATCGGTACACTGCTGTGGCCACCCCTGGTACTGCCTGCACTGAGGTTGACCATTCACCCATGGTCGAGTGGGAGATCATTCCAAAGTCTGGAGGCAGCGAAAAACTTTGCATGGGGCCGATCGTAGGGCCTCCCCAGTTCGTTTGAAGAACAGGTTTTGGGCGTTATCTGTAGCTGACGATGTCTGTGAGCCGGATGCAGCAGTCGTCCACGCTGTTCCAGAGGAAGCTTCCCGTCCTGCAAGGTCTGAGCATTCACAGAGGGTGGATTTGCTGGTAGTTGGGAGCTCCAAAGCTAGGCATGTAGTGGGGCCGCTTAGGAACATGGCTGTCAAGGAGGGGAAGGAAGGCACTGTGCACTGCGTGTGCATGCTGGGGGCAGTCATTCCAGATGTGGAAAGGCTGCTTCCGGATGCGATGAAGAGTACAGGGTGCAGCCAACTGCCGGTGGTGGCTCATGTCACCACCAATGACGTGTATCGCTTTGGATCAGAGGAGGTTCTTTCTGGTTTCGGGCGGCTAGCGGAAATGGCAAAGACTGCCAGTCTTGCTTGCCAGATTAAGGTGGAGCTCACCATCTGCAGCATTGTCGACAGAACCGACTGTGATCCTCTGATGCAGAGCAGAGTGGAGGATCTAATTCAGAGGCTCAGGCGGTTCTGTGACCGTGTAGGCTGCAGATTCCTTGACTTGCGCCATCGGGAGGTAGGTTTCCGGGTTCCACTTAATAGGTCAGCAATCCACTATGCACAAGAAGCGGCTACACGGGTAGCGGGGGCTGGTGGAAGGTATTGGGCAGTTTTTTTAGGTTAGAGAGTCTCAGGGAACCACAGAAAGGGCGTCCGTCTAAAAGGGGCCAGATAAAACACAGTAAGGTAGTTGTAGAAACGATCAGTATTGTAGTTGTAAATTGTCGTAGCTGTGTTGGGAAAGAACCGGAGCTCCATGCTCTAATAGAAAGCACTGAAGCTCAAATAGTTGTAGCTACAGTAAGCTGGCTAAAGCCGGATATAAGTTCGGCCGGAATTTTTTCAAACAATCTAACAGTCTTCAGAAAGGATAGATTAATTCCAGTTGGTGGTGGAGTATTTATTGCAGTCAGAAGTGGTTTGCCTTGTAGTGAAACTGAAGCAGATAGTTCCTGCGAAATAGTATGGGTGGAGGTTACTTGAAAATCGGACTATACTATCAATTGGCTCGTTTTACTGACCCCACGACTCAGAAGACATAGTTGCTGAAAAGTTCAAAGAAAACTTGAGTCTCATATCAAATAAGTACCCCGCTCATTCAATTATAGTCGGTGGCGACTTCAATCTGCCCTCGATATGCTGGAAAAATTATACGTTTGAAGCCGGCGCCAGGCTTAAAACGTCATCCGAAATTGTACTGAATGCTTTCTCAGAAAAGCATTTTGAACAATTAGTTCATGAGCCCAGTCGAAGCGTAAATGGTTGCGAAAGCATACTTGACCTCTTAGCAACAAATAATACTGGACAAATAGTGAGCATCGTGACGAATATAGGGATTAGCGACCACAAGGGAACTACTGTTAGGCTGAATGCCGTAACACTACAACCATCAAAAAGAAATGAATAATATGTTTATTGAAAAAAAGCGGATAAAAATGCTCTTAACGCAGTTTGAAGAGACAGTCTGCACTCCTTCCGATCTGGTCATGTAAGTGTATGAAAGTTGTAGTATGATTCAAAGAGATAGTACGGACAGCAATTGAGAGATATATACCACATAAATTAATAAGTGAGGGTACTGAACCCGCATGGTACACGAAACGGGTCAGATCGCTGTTGCAGAAGCAGTGAAAAAAGCATGCAAAATTTAAAAGAACGCAAAATTCCCAAGACTGGCAAAGTTTTACAGAAGTTGAAAATACAGCGCGTACATCAATGTGAGATGCTTTTAATAATTTCCATAACGAAACTATGTCTCGAAATCTGGCAGAAAATCCAAAGAGATTTTGGTCACACATAAATCATACCAGTGGCAAGACGTATTCAGTACCTTCACTGCGCGATAACAACGGCAAAGTCACAGATGACAGTGCTGCTAAAACAAAGTTATTAAACACGGTTTTCCGAAACACCTTCCCCAAAGAAGACGAAGCACATATTCCTGAATTCCAATCAAGAACAACTGCGAAGATGAGAAACATAGAAGCATCTTGAAGTTTTCCCGGCGTATTGATTGGTCCATCATATTTCGGGCTTGCAGCTGGACCACGTTGTCATCTTGGCACGATATTTTGGCTAACAAACATGCAGCCATCTTCCGGTGAGTACGAGACTGAAGATCACGGGTGCGCGTCGTTCTATATATACCGAAAATTGGAGCGGCGGCGCCTGCGCAGTGGAGAAGGCTAATACCGCGCCCCCTATCTAATTTGGCGCGCTCTGCAGTAGAAGCGGGCGGCGCATGCGTAGTGGTGTACCTACATTTGTGCTATCTGTCGTAAAGCGCCTTCGCGCAGCTGAGGCGCGGTAGTCGAAAGTATAAAATCAATTTTCGTCAGCCGTCGCACTAGATACAGGCCAATGTCTCTGTGAAGCGATTAAAGAAATTACAGGATCCCATGCTTTATCCATCTGAAAGCCGCCGTCTCGAGTAATAAGATCTGAATCTTACTACGTGACTGTTGTGTACATAGTTCCGCGTAGTCAGCGCGTACACAACGTTCCCACTAAAGCGCGCACCGCTAAGCACAACAGCGCAGGCGCAGCGCTCGTCCGTCTCCGCACTACGAGATGGCGCTGTCTTAGAGACGGACCAAATTCTGCTTCCGCCGATCCGCTTATTAAGATGTAACGCAGCCAATGAGATTGCTGCTAACGTAGAACCTTTTCTCCTCGTGGATCACACTCGCGTAGTGATACCTGAACGCGCGAGGTATTATAACGAGTGTACAGACCTCCGATTAGTCAGTCTGCATTAGCCTGCATTAGTCTGCATCAGTCTGCATTAGTCTGAATTAGTCTGTAGTCAAGTTTCAGTCTGCGCCTAATAAGATTATCATATTCCTGTACATAGCCATGAAGATAAATGAATAGATACTTTGTCAAGTATCAGAGACATGTGAGAATAAGATTATCGTACCAAGACCAAAGGAAATTCAGATTGTCAATTGTAAATAGCACCCAGAAACAAGTTAAGTAAGGTTTATGATTGTTATTTTTTTAATAAATGTGTGAGAAAATTAATCAAGTTCTGTTTAAAGTTGGTCACCGTCAATCTGCTACTCTAATCATGCAAGTGGCATTTCTATCGTCTGACCTAACGGCAGAAGATAAACACGCCACGATATGACCACGAGACATCTTGCTGACACTCGCCTACTTCGTTAGAGCGATAAGTCAAACAATATGATGGTGTGTGTACCGAAGGTCTTACAGTACGCACACCACAGTGACGTTGTCGATTTATTGGCACATCAAAAGGAAACTTGCTGTATGAGGCAACTAAAATTAACCAACGACTGTTCGAAAAGGGTCCCGCAAAGTCTATGTGTATACGTTGCCATGGTGATTGCGACTTAGGCCAAGCAGAGAATTTTTGTAGCGGAGCGGACTGCTTTTCCGCACATGCGTGACACTGTGACGTCATCCATTCTGTTTGGGCGTCCACATCCTGCCAAGTTCAGTGTCGGTGCGCTAACTGTTTCGTACGAACAATTACCCAGTGTCTGTGGTGAAGTAACTGCAACACTTCTTTTTGCAAAGCCTTAGGGGTCAACACAGGTGACTGGCCACCGTCATTCTGATCAAGAATGACATCTTTCTGCACAGCGAGGCTACGCAAACGTGCAAAGTATCGGCGCACTACAGAGTTTGTTATGCTATTCACTGAGTGAGGCCAAGGTGTAAGAATATACTGGAGCAAAATGTTCAAATCTGAATCAGCGTCCGTGGCCTGTGCAATTTTCTTACAGTTCAGTGGAAAAGACTGAAGCAATACAGAATCCTGAGCATCGATGTGACAGCAAGATGCAGCAGAGACGTCAAAGTCTATATCAGGGCCAATCGGAAGACGTGAAAGTGCGTCCGCATTACTATGTTGAGCCGTGGGACGATACACTATCTCGTACTGGTATTGAGACAATAACAAAGCCCATCTTTGCAATTTTTGGGAACCGGTTGCGTCGGATGAAACAAGGACTGCTAAGGCTTGTGATCCGTTACTAAGTAGAATTTTCTGCCATAAAATAATGGTGAAATTTGGTGACACTATATACAATAGGCAAAGCCTCTTTTTCAATGTGTGAATGTTAACACTGAGCTTTGGAAAACATTTTTATGAGAAAGCAGTAGGTCTGTCTTTATCACCAATTCTGTGCGAAAGCACTGCATCGATTCCGCAAGAGGAATACTACTCGTTTGTCATGATCAAACTGAACTAAGCATCGATCACTGAGCGATGCACTTGGCACTCATCCGTCCAAAAATGGCACTGAGCACTATGCAACTTAACTTCTGAGGTCATCAGTCGCCTAGAACTTAGAACTAATTAAACCTAACTAACCTAAGGACATCACACACATCCATGCCCGAGGCAGTATTCGAACCTGCGAGCGTAGCGGTCGCTCGGCTCCAGACTGTAGCGCCTAGAACCGCACGGCCACTATGACCGGCCATCCGTCCAAAAAAGGGTACATTCCTGCGACGCAAGCGATGCAGTGGAGCCGCAATTTGTGCAGCATTCGGTATGAACCGAATATAATAGTTCATTTTCCCTAAAATTGACTGCAATTCTGTGATATTGCGAGGAACTGGCTAATCTCGTATGGCTAACAAATGCGACTGAAGAGGATGTACACCTTGATTGTTTATGACATGACCAAGATACTGCAGCTCAGGTTTAAAAAAATCACACTTGTCCAGTCCACACTTTAGTCCTGCTCCAGTTAACACACTAAACAAAGCAGATAAAATGTCAAAATGTTTTTCAGCTGTACGACTTGCTACTACAATATCGTTCAAATGGCTCTGAGCACTATGGGACTTAACATCTATGGTCATCAGTCCCCTAGAACTCAGAACTACTTAAACCTAAATAACCTAAGGACATCACACAACACCCAGTCATCACGAGGTAGAGAAAATCCCTGACCCCGCCGGGAATCGAACCCGGGAACCCGGGCGTGGGAAGCGAGAACGCTACCGCACGACCACGAGCTGCGGACGATATCGTTCAAATAGTTTGAACGGTTTGGCACTTGTGCATTGAGCTGTTCCGAATACCGTTGGAAAATGAAGGGTGTGGAAGCACTGCCAAAATGCTAACGCAAATATTTAAACAAGCCCAAATGAATATTTATTACTCACACTTTTTGAGATTCTTCATCGGGCGGTATTTGAAGACACGGCTCGCGCAAATCAATTTTTGAAAAGTAGCACATAGCGCCTAATTTGTCCATGAGATCCTCGGGCAATGGATAAGTATCAATGATAGTTTGTGGGTTGACTGTAGACTTAAAGTCAACACAGAGGCGAATGCGACGTGAGGGTTTGGGGAGCAAAACCAGTGGACTTGCCTATTGACTATGGGCGCAATAACTCCGTTATCTTGCAGTTCTTTAAGTTCAGCAGCAACTTTTGTCCCGGGATGCAATGGGAACAGTTCGGGTCCGGCAAAATTTCGGCTGAGCATTGTCTTTTAGCGTAATATGTGCAACAAAATCGTTAGTTTTGCCTAAACTTTCAGAAAAGGTTTCCGGTAATTCTTTTAGCAAGATAGTTACATTGTGTTTTGAATTGAATGTAGACACTGAAAAGCATTGTCCTGAATGTTAAAGCGAAACAAATCGAAAGAGTCAAGACCAAATATTTTCTCACACTTGCGTGAGTGTAGCACTGTAAAAGTCACTGTTCGCGTATGCGAGCGATGCATGGCAGGCAAAGTACATGTTTCGAGAACGGGAAAAATTTGGAAATTTGTGGTAAGTTCTAAGGGACCAAACCGCGGAGGTCGTCCGTCCCTAGGCTTACACACTACTTAATCTAACTTAAACCAACTTACGCTAAGGACAACACACACACCCATGCCCCAGGGAGTATTTGAACCTCCGACGGTGAGACCCGCTCGAACCTTGGCAAGGCGCCAAAGACTGCGCGCCTAACTCGCGCGGCGAGAACGGGAATGTCTTGTCTATTATAAGCCGTCATTTGCGTGCTAGTTTTAGGCAGGCGTCGGAAGCCTAATTTTTCATATGTGCGACGACTGAGCAATGTGAGCCGGCCGCGGTGGTCTAGCGGTTCTAGGCACGCAGTCCGAAACCGCGCGACTGCTACGGTCGCAGGTTCGAATCCTGCCTCGGGCATGGATGTGTGTGATGTCCTTAGGTTAGTTAGGTTTAAGTAGTTCTAAGTTCTAGGGGACTGATGACCACAGTAGTTAAGTCCCATAGTGCTCAGAGCCATTTGAAACATTTTTTTTTTTTAGCAATGTGACAGAGGCACCCATGTCTAACTGAAATTTCACACGTTTCCACAAATAAGTAGTTGAACAAAAAGTTTGTTTGACTGTCGTATCAAAACTGCACGCTTGCTAGTTGCAGACTTGGAATATACAGCGTTAATGACGTGGACCTTGTGACGAGAGTTTTGTGAGTGGGCCGAATTCTTAAGTTTGTACCACTGCAAACATACGGATTGCACATGTCCTTTCCTACCACAAGCGTAACACTGAGCTTGTTGGGAGGGGCAGTCTTGGCGTTTGCGCTGTGTATAACAGCGAGGGCAAGGCTTAATTCTGTTCGCTTGTGTAGCCGCCTGTTTAGCGAACTGCTTACGAGGCATGGAAGGTTGTTTACCGGCTTGGCTAGCGCACGCCGCCGGTGCGGAATGGGACTCAACCCGACAAATAGCTAGCTGCACAAATGTATGAGCCGATAAGGCACTTGGACCTTACTGATTTAGTATTTGCACTACCTGCTGAAATGATGGCTCGGACTGTTTCAAAATTTGTTCTCTGACCTTGACATCAGGCACATTGTACACGATCGCATCACGCAACATAATATCTGAATACAAACCACTGCAAGCACATTTGAATTTGCATTTCCTTGTCATACCCTGCAAATCTGTTTCTTATGACCGTTTTTTGCAATTAAAGAATTGACACCTAGCTGCTACCACATTCACTTGTTGGTCATAATAGTATGTTGGTGATGATACTACTTGGTCGTACGACAGTGCACTCTGGGAAATGTTACGGAAAAGTTTTTGAAAGAGGCGGAACACTGCACTTCCTACCGTTGATAACAGATAAGCAAGTTTCACAGTACCAGGCACATTGTGGGCTATGACGTGGACGTCAAACTGAGACATTCCTTGCCTTGTTCACTAAACTATCGAAAACGTGGTACAGCAGCTGAAGTAGACGGTGCTTGTTCCGGCGATCGCACAGCGTTTGCCAGTAACTGCAGCACCGTGTTGTGCAGCGTAGGTATTTGGTGTGCATGAAACTGAAACAACTGCATTAGCTGTGTGACATCTAACACTTGCGGCTTTGGCGCCGGAGTATGGGGTGAGACAGGTGGGGGTGGCCATTTTGGAAGACACAAATGTAACAAATAGATAAAGCAATCAAAATAGGCAAATAAACGTATAAAGGAAGTTTCTGCAACGCCCACCTCAAAACACTGATTAATAAAAACGACAAGAAACTGTTAAAGCAATATGCGCCCCTGCAAAGTAAAAACAAGAAAGAATTAAGGCGCCTGCACATAAAAAAGCGGAAATCCGTGGCCAGCAGGCACGGGTTTTCTTTTTCTTGTAAACTCGTCACCAGTTGTGGAGTCTAGCCAACTCGTTGCTACACAACAGTTCCAACAAATAACATTATTAGTTTTATTTCTATAAAGCCATTGACAGTACTTAACTTTGGAGATATATCTGCGTCACAAGTAATATGCCAACAGTAACAGAGCTCGCTCGACAAAGTTACTCCAAGTTAACACACGTCACTGATAACTATCGTCCACGAAACGGTGCCAATCTGACCCTGAGGCTGGCAGGAGCGGCGCTTGTATTCACTTCCTTCAGATGTCGCTCCAGGCGCGGCGCGGTCCAGTTCCGCGCACCATTGGCCGACGATTCCTCACCGCCTTCTGTGGTTTTCTTTTCGTCTTAGTTCCGGCTCTTTTGGTCGCGCCAGAACAGATCCAGTTCTAGTGTCAAACTATCTGCGTCTGAGGTGGCGTAAGCAATTCTTCTCAATGTATAAGGGGCGTTCAAAAATAAACGAGCGGGAGGCATAATTACAGAAACCAGTACCTGTACGTTAGAAGTATTGACCGTGGCTGCTGAGATCCTTGTCCCACTGTGACTCAAGGCGGTGAATGCCTGTCTCATAAAATTCCCGGAGCTACGATGTTAACCAGTTCCGGACGTACAGCTGGACGTCGTCATCCAAGCAGAATCGTTTGCCCCCCAGAGCCTTTTTAAGGGGACCAAAATGGCGCAATGACAGGGAGAGAGCTCTAGACTTGATGGTGAGTGGTCGAGAACCTCCCATTTGAATTTCTGCTGGAGTGCTGCGACTGTGTTGGCCATATGAGGCTTTTCACTGTCGTGGGGCAGAATGACCCCTCAGGTGAGATTGCCTGGTCGTTTTGATTTGATCACTTGGCGAAGGGAGGTCAAGGTTTGCGAGTAACACAGGGCATTCACTGTTGTCCCGTGCTGCGGGAAGTCAATCAGAAGAGGACCATCCTGGTCCAAGAAGAATATCAGCATAACCTTTCCTGCAATCATGTGGATGGCCTTGGCTTTTTATGGTGTTGGTGGCCCTGGATGCTTCCCCTGGACACTTTGTCGCTTTGATTCTGGTTCAAAGTGATGACACCATGACTCATCTCCAGCCACCACTCGTGCCAGGAACGCATTCCCTTCCCGAGCATAGCGCTGCAGATGAGCAAGACAGTGGGCCATCCGACATGCTTCGTGGTGTGGTTGAAGACTGTGGAGCACCCATTGGGCACACACTTTGCGCATGTGCAGTCGTTCCTTCATGATTGTGTGAACACTTCCGACGCTCAATCCGACCACTGCGGCCATGGTTTTCACTGTCACTCGGCGGTCCTGGGCTATGAGTGCATCAACCAGTTGGACGACGTCATCGGTAATGCTGTGTGGTGCTCCAGACCGTGCATCATCTGCTAACGATACCCGTCCTTCCCTGAAGCGCTTGTGCCACGCCTTGACCCTTGCAAGGAACATGTAGTGTTCGCGGTACACTTGTGACATTCATCAATGAATGTCCGTTCCCCCTACTACTTCCGTTATCAGAAAACGAACAATACCTCTTTACTCGTCTTTTGATGCCTCCATGTCACTGTTTGCAATGCGACTGGCAGCGTTGGACGGTTGATGTATGCTGATGATAGCTCTCTATAGTCACGTGACGTGCACGCGTCCCCTATAGCGACAGGCTGTGAAATTTCCACGCTCTGGTCGAAACCCCACCACGTTACACACGCCACGATATTAGCCTCCTGTCACGGGTTTGCGCATTCCAGACTCTAGTTCGTTTAATTCTGAACGCCCTTTATACGTAGGACGCTATTGTCTTGCCGGACGTTGTAGCCGAGCAGTTCTAGGTACTACAGTCCGGAACCGCGCTGCTGCTACGGTCGCAGGTTCGAATCCTGCCTCGGTCATGGATGTGTGTAATGCCCTTAGGTTAGCTAGGTTTAAGTAGTTCTAAGTCTAGGGGACTGATGACCTCAGATGTTAAGTCCCATAGTGCTCAGAGCCATTTGAACCACTTGAACCTATTGTGTTGGTGCGATGGATAACAACTTGATGCATGGCGATATCGTTACATCTGCGTGGGCTAACGGTAAACGCTGTGTCCTAATGTCCCACATCCCCCCTGTAGATCAATAATCTAAAAATGGAAGTTTTCCATCCTTTTCAACTTCCATCGTGGACTTAATATCGGGATGCAGACAATTAAAATGATCTACGAAACGATCCAGAGCATCCTTCGCATGTGGCCATACCATAAACGTATCGTCAATGTATCTACAGAAACAAGTTGGATTTAAGAACGGTGTCTTCTGTGCCATGTCCTCAAAATCTTCCATAAGGAAACCAGCGACTATGGGGGGGGGGGGGCGGGGGAGACCAGTATCCGTTCTTTAGTACGGTAGTTAGTCACTGACGTCCTCCCGGTTGTGTAGTTTTGTTGTAATGCAAGTCTGTGGGCTGTAACACTGAATGATACTTTTGTTGCTAATCATAAGTGGGGAGAAAATGTTGTGTTCTCGGCTGGTTAGAAATGTACCTTATGGATTGTGTTTACGCAAGCAGCCGCTGACGGGTTCAAGCCTATGTGGAGACTCCTCTTGCCTTGAGCTCGTTGGGCAGTGAGAGCTGTGAATAGTTGCTGTTGTATTTGAAAGCTGATTGTGTCTTGTTTACGTACGGCACGCTTTGCTCCCTCCCCTCGTTGTTCCGTCTTAGTAAATAACCAGTCTTGCTACTTACCGTGGGGCTGTTGTATATGTATTGTGTGCTTTATCATTACACCCTCCAGATGCACTTAACCATGTGCCGTTTATTCTCGAAACGTTGAAGTAACTATAGTAGCTGCTAGCGGCGTGAAGTGCCCTATTGATGGTGATATATGTTTGGGGTGTTATTCAAACAATAGCTCCAGCAGTATTGGTGCCTTTGAACTACATCTTAGCCTCATTCTGCTCGGTTGGTGCATAAGTTCGTAGCGCTTTTCCATAATTTTAATAAACATAATAAATGCATATAACAGAGACTTTAGCTATCGATAATACCAGGGTTGGAACTTAAATAGTGGCAACTATTTATTCACAACCGATACAAAAGAGTTACATTTGTGCACTTGTTATTGTCCTTTTAAGTAGTCACCAGCATTGTGTAGAGCCCGTTTCCAGCAATGTGGAAGGCGTAGTATACCGTTAGCAGAGCCTGTTCTGTTGATAGTGCGAATGGAGCGGTCTGCTGCCTGTCGAATCTCTGGAACAGTTCTGAAGCGAATGTCACAAGTGGTTCCCTCATCTTCGGAATCAAATCAAAGTCACAAGGACTCAAGTCCGGGGAGTATGGTGGATGGTACAGTACTTCCCAGCTCCATCGACTGAGCAGAGCAGCCACAGCTCGCTGTATGCGCCCGCGCGTTGTCGTGCAATATGATGGGTGGGTTGCGCAGAAAGTATCACCGCTTCTTTCGCAAAGCTAGTCGCAGGCGATGCTCCAAAACCGAACAGTAATGCTGTGCACTGAAAGAGGCATTCGCTTCAGAACTGTTCCAGAGATTCGACAGGCAGTAGACCGCTCCATTCGCACCATCAACAGAACAGGCTCTGCTAACGATATACTACGCTTTCCACATCGCTGGCAACGGTTTATACACAATCCTAGTGACTACTTTGAAGGACAGTAACAGGTGCAAACTTTTAACTCTTTTGTATCGGTTGTGAATAAATAGTTGCCCCTAATTAAGTTCCAACCCTCGTATATTCTCATTGGCTATTTAAAAAAGTCTGCCAGCGCCGGAGTAACTTTTCTATTCAGCGGCTGTTGAAATTACCTGGTTCTGAAGCGAAGAATTAGGTGTGCCCTGTTCGGAGCGAATTTTCATCCAGAGAGGAAGTTCCTTGAAGCTTGTTCGAATGACAGCGGAAATGGTGAAAATCTGAGGGCACAGGTGAATAAGGTAGGTGCTGGATGAAGTCCCAACCGTATCAGAATGCGGGTGAGAGTTGTCGTGGAGTAGCATCTATCCAGTCGGAGTGGCCGAGCGGTTCTAGGCGCTACAGTTTGGAACCGCGCGACCGCTGCCTCGGGCATGGATGTGTGTGATGTCCTTAGGTTAGTTAGGTTTAAGTAGTTCTAAGTTCGAGGGGACTGATGACCTCAGAAGTTAAGTCCAATTGTGCTCAGAGCCATTTGAACTTCACGCAGTCTTCCTGGTCGTTGTTCTGCACGACTTCTCATTTGTCGACAATAAGTGTCAGCTGTGAAGGTTACACCTCAGGGAAGCGATGTATAGTACACCATACCGTTGCTGTTCCGCCAGATGCATAACTTCACCTTTTGTGGATGCGCACAGGTCTTTGTATGGGGTGTTGTTGCTTTGTATGTGCTTAATCATTGCTTGCTTTTCATTAAATTTCATTAAATTTCTTGTCACCAGTAACGATACAGGGTAGGAATGGTCAGTTTTTTTCACGATCCAATTGATGAGAAGTAAGCAGAGATGCGCATATGGACCCCTACCGATTTTTGTGATTTTGGCTTAGAGCATATTGTACACATATTCCCGACCACTGAGCCAACCCCATTGCACGGAAGTGTCGCACGGTGGTGGAATGATGACTGTTCATCACATCTGCAAATTGTCAAGTACACTGACGGGGATCATTGCAGATTAATGCGTTTAAACGATTTTCATCACACCCCGAAGGTCTTTCTGAACGTAGAGCGTAACTAATGTTAAAATGATCCTCTATAATACGATAAAAAGTTTTCCTCGCCTTGCTCTGTCCAGTGGCGTTATCGCCATAAACTGCGCAAATGTTTCTGGCTGCCTCCACTGCTGTCACTCTTCTATTGACTCAAACAGAAGTATACATCGGAAATGTTCCGATTTCTCCACTTGGCACTCCATCTTCTAATGTCCACAGCTCCACTCACTATCTCCAAATCGTAAATTGACAATATGTAAGGCCAAATAGTAACAGCGAACAACAAATAAAAAAGTAAATCGATAAGTGCACCCAAAGTAACCGGAATACCAACATCCAAAACAGGAACAATCCAATATTTACCTGAACTATTGTTTGAGAATTGTAGTACGCACCTTAAACAGTAACTGAGGCTAGAGGTGGACCAGAGTTTGAGCTTTTGAATTAAAACCTTGAAATGGTTGTAGTTAATTGCAATTTTTCTTAACAATTTTGGTATGCACTGTCAACATATTGTAGTATCCGATGGATGATTCTTTCTTTTCTTTTGTTAATTTTACTGTGTACGTATATCTTCGGTGGTTCAACATATTTTTTGTTTTACAAAATTGTTAAGGCTTTCGTGGCCACTTATTGACAAACTGTCTATTGGCTTCTGTCTCGGGTTCTTCGGCCGACGTTGATCTAATGATTTTACTGACGTTTCGCCAGCACGAGTGGCTGGCATTGTCAAAACTTCACCCTCCATTGCCGGTGGTGAACTGGAGCCGAGCTCGCGGCCGCAGACTATATGTACCTGGCGCGCCAACGTCCGAGGGCTTCTCTGCGGCCATTTCCGGTGGAGTTCTTCTCTTGCTACCTGCGACGGTCGTTCGCTGCAGTACGGGACGCCAGGATTTGTTTACCTGAAGGCTTTCCTCTTTCTTGTTGAAACTGTTCGCGTCTTTTTGTTTTTCTACAGCTACGCGTGTGATAGTGCTTCTCTACAGCCATAACTTCCGTGTTGGCGAATTTTATTACGTGGTCGGTCTCACTCCGTGCGTGCTCTGCCACGGCCGATTCCTCCACATGCCCCAACCTGCAATGTCGCTTATGTTCTGTGATACTGGTGTTGATTGATCGTCCACTCATTCCGACATAAACTTTTCCGCATGTGCATGGTATACGGTATATTCCCGACATTGCAAGTGCGTCCCTTTTCTCCTTTGCCGGTCTAAGACACTCTTTGATCTTCCTTGTCGGTCTGAAAATCGTCTTTACGCCGTGATTTCGCAATATACGGCCGATTCTGTCCGTCAATCTGGGAATTTATGGCAGAAAGACCGTACCCGACATTTCTTTTTCTGATTCCTTACTTCGCCGAATGTTTGGCTCTGTTACACTTCTAATATAACTTGTGGAGTACCCATTGCTCCTCAGAACATTTTCCAGGTGTTGCATTTCGCGTCTGAGGTGCTGCAGCTCACAAATTCTTCCTGCTCGCATTACGAGCCTATTAATCATGCCTCTTTTCTGGCTCGGGTGGTGGTTTGATAGTATGTGCAGCCACTCGTGCTGGCGAAACGTCATTTTTTGCTTTGTTCCATTACATGAAATGTGACTATGTTTTGCTTCATTTATATTGCTACAAGAATTTATGATTGGCTGAGAATGGAAATTTTCAGCGTACTGTTGATCTTCGTAATGTGTGGAAGTGAGACGCGCCGTTACGTAACGAGCAGAAGATGTCAGTTGCAAGCGATACGTCATTCCGAGTCTTGATAGTTCCTGCAGAATATTAGTCGTGTCTCCATGTCATCGAGCGAAATAGAAACAGAGGCCGATAGACGGACAGTGATTAGTCTTCAGTAGAAACAGAACAGTCAATAGAATGATCATATATGGACAGAGACCGCCTGCCTAGAGATTTATGTGAGTACTGTTAGCTTACAATTGTTCTTCGAATGGCACATCAAGACAGAAGATTAGTTTTCATCTGACCTTAGTTCAGAGCACATCATTTAGTTTGTGTTCGTAGAACTGTGGTTAGTGCAGGACAAATAGGCTAGACCTGGACTGTACAACTGCTATAACCAACGACACCAAAGTTGAGTAATATATTTTGCTATTCGCTTTTAGTGGTATTTTCATTATGTTTGTGTGTTCTGTCCAAGAACCCACGCATTCGTCCTATAAAGACACTTGTGTTAGTCTTTTTCAGCGGCAGTGAGATTTTCATCAAGGTGGACGCCCCCGGTCTGCATAAGGCTTCTCATAAATGCTACGCATAAATGTGCAGTGTGTGGACTGTGGTGCGGGATTGGTATCGATCGTGGCAGTCGACTAATGACAGTTTTGTTCAGTAACGTGGCGTGCGAGTACATGTGTTGTGTAATCGAGGTAGACGGAAACGCACCAAAATTTATAGCCGCGTTCTTATTTTTCGACGTGGACGTTATGAAACAAATGCTGGACTGTGTGAATAGTGTGAGCTTCATGGAGTACTATAAATAGCAGCGAGCGACACTGCACACGCGAATGGACAGTGATTGTTGATATTAGAACCGAACTGTGTGACATATAGCGGAGTTGCACGAACTAACGTACTTTAAAATATTATCTCATTTGAAACTTAATCAACTGTCGCGCGCGTTAAAACGTTAACCGTCACCGTGGACACTTTCAAACTGTTTGTTACGTATGGTACTGCTTTCCCAGAGATGTGAATTCGCGATGGTGACTACTGAAAACGAGTGGACCGTAATACCGCGATTGCCGAATCAAAATGAATTGTACGCTATTTTAAAACTGTGTACGGGAGTTAAAAAGTAACAGTGTGTGTGTGTGTGTGTGTGAGGAACTTTGCAATCGCACACATACGAAAGAGAATTTATACGTCAACAATTACATTCGACCGGCCTCTGCCTAAAGGAATGCAATGGAGGATAATATTAACGTCTGGAGTATCACACACTAAGTAAGAGGATGCATCCTTTGTAATTTAGTAATATAAATGACCTCTGGAGCTGCAATGATTCCGCCACTAGCACTAACGAACCGCCGTCGATGTCACAAAGACCACACACTCAGGTAAGTTGCAGAGCTAAACACTCTCCCCATGTAAAAATTTAAACCATCTCATGTAGTTTCAAATGTATTTTCTTTTTCTTTTGTCACAGACTTTCGTAATAACACATTTTCGTATATAAATGTAGTTACTGCAAAGAATGTTTCTATGTGGACTGTGTTGATTTCACCACAAACAGTAGTCATTACTATTTTCTACATTCATCTTGCTTTTTCTTTTATTGTAGATGTTTTTGCGTGTATTTTAATGTGTCTTTTGGGGTATTGTACTTTGTAGTGATTTTGTCCTATGTATTTCATTGTGGTGCGTGGCAGCCTGCGTAAGTTGTGGCGTCCGTCATTAGATTCTGCGCGCCGTCCGATCATAGCAATGCTTCTCCTTCGCTATTGGTGCACGGCTCTCAAACAATGGGAAAGATGATTCTGACATCTGTCAGCTACGTAAACTGTTTACATTCATTATGGCGTCATTTAAGTAACATTTATGACCAACTGCGTGTTTGTTTGGTCGTTCATTTATAACTCAGCCAAATTATAGCCTGTTTTACCATCGTTTGCGAAATTAAATAAGTGATTTTTTGTGTTTTATGTCCTTTTGGTGCTAGATACCTAACTCTGACGTAGTTACTTTAGTTACTTTTAGATATAAAACGGGTTATTTTGAGTAAATTCACGGTCAAAATTACGCAAAACAGAACTCTGAGAACCAGTTTCTTCACAGCACTTTAAGTGCCGCTTAAATAATATTATAGTAAATAATAACTGAATCTGGCGCTCGATCAGTATTTGTTTTGTTGAGTTAAATCTTGTATTGATTTGTAGTTAACAAGACGTGAGAACTTTGGTATGCACCTTAAGTGCTATTCAACTAACAGCTGAAGCTGGAGCTTGACCAACATTGGACCCAATGGGCTAAAACTCGTATTGATTTTTGAGTATTGTCACTGTTGAAACTGTGCCTCGTGTAACCTTATAAGTGACGGTTGAGTTTTGATTTTTGTTGCGAGTAGCGTTACTATTAATTTTAAATCAGATGGGTGTTTTTACCGTGGAGCAGCTGTGTGTATAACAGGAACTGGATGCACATCATCTTGGAATAGGAATTTTTATGTCAGTTCGTGAAATGAAGATGTTCTTGAAATGCGCACACGTCTCTCAATCCAGAACCACCGTTCCCCAATGACCAGTTCCGCTAAAGTCTTCTTAATTGTTTATGTATACTCAGAGACGGAAAAAAATTGTGTGCAAATAAGGTAGTACATATGGCCATCAAGCCCCCCTCCCCCACACCTTTATGTTTCATCCCTTTTCTTCTTCCATTACCTCATTGTGTTGAATCTCTCTGGCTTAGCCCCCCTCCCCTCCCCCCAAGCCCAGTCCCTCTTTCATTGTTATTGCTTATTTCCTTATATACACTCCTGGAAATTGAAATAAGAACACCGTGAATTCATTGTCCCAGGAAGGGGAAACTTTATTGACACATTCCTGGGGTCAAATACATCACATGATCACACTGACAGAACCACAGGCACATAGACACAGGCAACAGAGCATGCACAATGTCGGCACTAGTACAGTGTATATCCACCTTTCGCAGCAATGCAGGCTGCTATTCTCCCATGGAGACGATCGTAGAGATGCTGGATGTAGTCCTGTGGAACGGCTTGCCATGCCATTTCCACCTGGCGCCTCAGTTGGACCAGCGTTCGTGCTGGACGTGCAGACCGCGTGAGACGACGCTTCATCCAGTCCCAAACATGCTCAATGGGGGACAGATCCGGAGATCTTGCTAGCCAGGGTAGTTGACTTACACCTTCTAGAGCACGTTGGGTGGCACGGGATACATGCGGACGTGCATTGTCCTGTTGGAACAGCAGGTTCCCTTGCCGGTCTAGGAATGGTAGAACGATGGGTTCGATGACTGTTTGGATGTACCGTGCACTATTCAGTGTCCCCTCGACGATCACCAGTGGTGTACGGCCAGTGTAGGAGATCGCTCCCCACACCATGATGCCGGGTGTTGGCCCTGTGTGCCTCGGTCGTATGCAGTCCTGATTGTGGCGCTCACCTGCACGGCGCCAAACACGCATACGACCATCATTGGCACCAAGGCAGAAGCGACTCTCATCGCTGAAGACGACACGTCTCCATTCGTCCCTCCATTCACGCCTGTCGCGACACCACTGGAGGCGGGCTGCACGATGTTGGGGCGTGAGCGGAAGACGGCCTAACGGTGTGCGGGACCGTAGCCCAGCTTCATGGAGACGGTTGCGAATGGTCCTCGCCGATCCCCCAGGAGCTACAGTGTCCCTAATTTGCTGGGAAGTGGCGGTGCGGTCCCCTACGGCACTGCGTAGGATCCTACGGTCTTGGCGTGCATCCGTGCGTCGCTGCGGTCCGGTCCCAGGTCGACGGGCACGTGCACCTTCCGCCGACCACTGGCGACAACATCGATGTCCTGTGGAGACCTCACGCCCCACGTGTTGAGCAATTCGGCGATACGTCCACCCGGCCTCCCGCATGCCCACTATACGCCCTCGCTCAAAGTCCGTCAACTGCACATACAGTTCACGTCCACGCTGTCGCGGCATGCTACCAGTGTTACAGACTGCGATGGAGCTCCGTATGCCACGGCAAACTGGCTGACGCTGACGGCGGCGGTGCACAAATGCTGCGCAGCTAGCGCCATTCGACGGCCAACACCGCGGTTCCTGGTGTGTCCGCTGTGCCGTGCGTGTGATCATTGCTTGTACAGCCCTCTCGCAGTGTCCGGAGCAAGTATGGTGGGTCTGACACACCGGTGTCAATGTGTTCTTTTTTCCATTTCCAGGAGTGTATGTTGCAGATAGTGCGTATGCAGCTCACTTTCAATGTAATGGCTGACTCTGTAATGACCAGAGGTGTGATTAACGGATGTTTGTAAAAAATACCTATTAGGTATCTTCCACATTTAAGGGGAGGTTTACTATGTTTGGCCGGAAAAAAACATGTTCTTTGAGAATTTTTTTCTCTGGATGTGTTATAGATATCAATGTCAAACTTGCTCAAAATGTTTATTGATATTTCCTCTACAAACTGGATTTTTTTCGACCGGAAATGACGAAGAAAAAAGGCGGAAGTACCGTCGGAACGAAACGAAATTTAGATGTAGACCTCCACGCGCGGTATGTCAGAGGTCAGCCGGGTCGTCTGAAATCAAAATTGAGTGGACGTTAGCGAAATATATAAGATTCTTTAGGAGTTGTACCTCGCGTTAGTTATTTGGACCGTAGGAAACAAAATGACTGCCATTCGAAAAAAAATAGGGTTTTTTCATCGATTTTTCGATTCCGTCGGCCAAGTCAAAATATTTATAGTTGATGGGTTTGAACAAAAGTGGCCCAACTCCTAGACAATTTAGTTAGCTTCGTCGGAAACAAAGAATCATGCCAACTGGTTCAATAGATTTGAAGTTACCATACCGCCCGAAAAAAAAGTCTTTTCGAGAAAAACGCGTTTGAAGTTTTGACTACACATAGATGCAATATTATGCAGCGTACGTTCAATCTGCGATTCCGGATCCATAAAGTAGTCCTTCCTCTTGCTCATAGAGGGCGTACTGCTCGATCTGGGCCATCCTGCGCTGCTCCAGAGCCGCTCGTACGGCCGGTGATAAGCGGTTTTCGGCCGCTTGAATCCGGTGGTCGTCCAAACGCATGGCGAACTGCGTCGAATAGAGTTCCAGGGTAACGTCCATCGTTGTCACGGTCCTCAGAATTTCTGAATACCCTTCGTTGAAGCTGCTCATTGCCAGGAAAATCTCAGTCACCACAGTCTTCGCACCAGAATGCAAATGATTGGGGGCCAACTTCAAAACACACGCGTTCAAACTTTCATTTGAATTTTGTGTGTTTCCTCCCAAGCACCGGTACAATAACTCGTCCTCCGAAAGAAGAAACTAGTGCGTGAAAAAGGCCGATTTCAAGCAGGTGCATTTTTTTGTTCAACCGCGAATAATAAACATTTCCGTTCCGTATTCGGAAAAACCGTTTCAGGGATGAATTTTAAACGCTTTTATGGATCCAAAAATGCAATTAAAAATCGATTATCTACACCAAATAATAGTAAACCTCCCCTTAAGTTTAGGTCGTAGTGAGTTAATCGTATCTTTCATTCCAGCCTTCTCCAGGACTTTCGCTAGCATCTGTGTTTTATATAGGACTAGCTACCTGCCAGAGCTTCGCATGAGTAGCACTATCTACAGCCGAACGAGTTGTTTACAAAATAGATAGACATAAACCTCCCTAGTGAATCAGTCTGACTATGTTGAAAACGGCATCAAAATCCCTGCAGTAGTTCCTGAAATTAGTTTCACATACAGACAGAAAAGCGCAGGAGGAGCTTTAATTTACGCTGAAGTACCAAAGAAACTGTTATAAGCATGCTTATTCAAATACAGAGAAATGTAAACACGCAGAACACGGCCCTGCGGTCGGCAACACCTATATAAGACAAAAAGTGTCTCGCGCAGTTGTTAGATCGGTTACTGCTGCTACAATGGCAGGTTATCAAGGTGTAAATCAGTTTCAGCGTCGTGGTACAGTCGGCGCACGACTGATGGGACACATCATCTCCGAGGTAGCGATGAAGTGGGGATTTTACCGTATGACTACTTCAAGAGTGTACCGTGAATATGAGGAAATCTCCGACATCGCTGCGGCTGGAAAAAGATCCTGCAAGAACGGGACCAGCGACGACTGAAGAGAATCGTCCAATGTAATAGAAGTGCAAACCTTCCGCAAATTACTGTGTATTTCAATGCTGGGCGATCAACAAGCGTCAGTGAGCGAACCATCCAACGGAACATCATAGATATGGGCTTTCGGAGCCGAAGGCCCACTTGTGTACCCTTGATGAATGCACGACACAAAGCTTTACGCCTCGCCTGCGCCCGTCAACACCAACGCTGGGCTGTTGATGGCTAGAAGCATGTTGCCTACTCGGACGAGTCTCATTCCAAATTTTATCGAGCGGTTGCAAGTGTACGGGTATGGAGACAACGTCATGAATCCATGAACCCTGCATGTCAGCAGGGGACTGTTCTGGCTGGTGGAGGCTCTATAACGGTGTGGGGCCTGTGCAGTTGGAGTGGTATGGGACTCCTTATACGTCTAGATACGACTCTGACACGTGACACGTACGTAAACATGCTGTCTGATCACCTGCATCGATTCACGTTCATTGTGAATTCCGATGGACTTGGGCCATTCCAGCATGACTATGAAACACCCTACACGTCGAAAATTGCTACAGAGTGGCTTGAGCAACACTCTTCTGAGTTGAGATACTTGCAGAATTAAAGCTGTGAGGACGGGACGTGACTCTTGCTTTGGTTGTTCATTCGGCAGAGCACTTGCCAGAGAAAGGTAAAGGTCGTGAGTTCGAGCTTCGGTCCAGCACACTGTTTTAATCTGCCAGAAAGTTTAAACACTTCCGCTAGCCCTCAAACACCTCAGACATGAACATTATTGAGCATATCTGGATGTCTTCCAACGTGCTGTTCATAAGAAATCTCCACCATCTCGTACTCTTACGGATTTATGGACAGCCCTGCAGGATTCAGGGTGTCAATTCCCTCCTGCACTACTACAAACAGTAGTCGAGTTCATACCGTGTCGTGCTGCGGCACTTCTGCGTGCTCACGGGGGCCCTACATGATATTAGGCAGGTTTCTTCGGCTCTTCAGTGTATAATATGTGCAAAATATCAGAACAGCTTGGGCATCAGAAGAGATATGAAAGATTATTTGAAAAGCTTTTATGTTACGCTGATGTTATACCCAATACGATATTCTGTCAGATTCAGTACATTGGAGGATATTCCTTGCATCAAGGGACCAATACAGAAACTGATGAAGGTACGATATATATGCTCAGAATATTTGTTTCTTAAGCATCACAAATTGTGTGGAAGAAATAATTTCTCTAGTTATTCTTATCATTGGAGTAATTATAAAGTTCTTTCGAATAGGTTCTGCGTGCTGACACAGCCATTAGCAGCGTATGTGACGCACTTCAAAGGAACGCTGTGTACCATTATCCGCGAGCTGTATGTACCGCTGCAATGTGCCAAGGGCAGCGTGTGACCAAATTACGTGTCTGGAATGGGGGCGTGAATGTGGTTTGTTTCAGCGTGAAACTGCAGCCCTTACGGCCTGTAATGCGGTAACAGTTACGCTTGCATAGAATACGCGACCCGAAAACTAGGCTAGTCGTAAAGCGTCCGCTTGACCACGAAATATGATATTAGCACGAAATGTCACGTCACATCATCTGCGTAGCATTTACGTTTAAGAGCGGTAGGACACGGCATCATGTATAGTAGAGGATGCTTGATGGACCAATATAATTTAACCCTCTTCCATTTCGAGTTGGCGATTGTTAGCAGGAACAAGTATTATTGGGCCGCTGAATTCCTCTGAATTTTGCAGTCTTGATCATTATGCAAGATGCATGAGGGAAGAAGTAACACTCTCACATACCGGAACCTATTTCACTATGACTCTGTGTCATTAACTTTACAGTTCGGAAATAAGTTAGACGGTTCTGAAACGAGATGAGGAAGTGTATATTTACAGCTGAAAACAACTGTCTCCCGTCGACTCAGTTTGAATTAAAGCAACACCTGATGGTTTGGATAGTTTAGTGTTGATCACGAGTCTTCTATTTGCGACCTTCATCTGCGTTTACAACTACACTCCGCGAGCGCCCTTACAATCTATAACAAAGGGTATTTCCTTTTATCATTCGCGACTGTGGGAAGAAGGATTTTCGGTACACTGAGCTCTAATTTCTCTCATTTTTCTGGTTCTGGTCGTTTGGTGAGACACATAATGTTGGTGTTATATATTACAATGGCAGTCTGAACCAAGTATAGTGTGCTTTATTCTGGTATGTTTAGCCATGTATAATATGCCTGCTATACTACGCAGTAATATATACCTACTGTTTACCGTGTGTTAACTGTCAGTGTTTATGCACATCAGAATTTATGTATCTGTACTTATTATAGGATATGGCTGCTTTTATGAATAAAGGGTGACAACATGGAAAGTTGTTCAGCGATTCTGCAGGATGCAAACAATACTGGCATATCCAAGTCGTCCTCTTGAAGGAGTCTTCTTCGTCTGCAACCTATGAAATACAGTCCTGCTTTTATTTTTTTTTATTTCCTGAAGATGCGTTGAGCTGCACTGACGCGCGTCGATTCTTTCTTGAGGTAAGTCTGTAGACAAATGATTTACTGACGTAAGAGTGAGGCCTTCATTTTTTCCTTTAGCGTTATCACTTATTATTTCCTCTGTCATATTACACTACCAACTGTGAAACGGTCCAGCCAATTGCTGGTTGGAACGTTTTATTAACAATCTATGCCCACTGCTACCATACAGGTTGTATGGGAATGTGCATGTGGTGTGGATGACGAAATAAAATACGATCTCTCTCTTAAACTACCCGAAAATCAAAGTTCAAAATTGTTCACAAGTCTTATGTCAGCTCGGAGCCCCCAAGTGCTACTGCACGAAAAGATTTACCCACACATTACACAGCACTAACACTTCTATGATCCCCCGTAAATGTAGTTGGACTTACAAGTTTGGCTACGTTTCGTCTATGGAGCGCCAACTCACATTCGTTGCATATACCCAATGTTCCAGAAAAGTACTGCAGGCAGAACTTGCTATACAAAAATCACGTATGCACTCACATATTACTTAAACTTTCACAGATTCGAGTTTATTTCCAATAAAACAAAGAAAAATCCAAAATCACAGTTCATAATAAATTAATTTTAGAGCCTGACCGAATTTCTTAAGATCTTTGAGGTGGTTGAATAAACCCATTTTAATTTCGTGAATTATCTTTAGGAAACAGTTAGAATTCCACGATATATAAAACTACAAATTTCACAATGGCTACACACTGAAACCCCACAGTTTGACAGTTGTTGAACTATAAGAAATAAAATCGTCATAACCTCTGAACGATTTGCGTTAGGACCTTCCAACTGCTAGGTTGGCCGCGGGGCATGATGGAACTTAGTATGCGCACGCATGGTTTGGTTTAGTGCAAAGACAAATTTCATTTGGATGGGTTCATCAATAAGCAAAACTGGCTTTTTGGGGGACCGAGGATCCATATTTTGCGATAGAAAAATCTCTGCAGCCTCAACTGGTGACTGTGTGGTGTGCAGTGTCCTGTCACGGAATAATCGGTGCGATATTCTTTGATGGCACAGTGACTACCGAACGGTACCTGGAGGTTTTTGAGGGTGATTTCATCCCCATTATCCAAAGTGGCCTCGATTACGACAAGGTGTGGTTCATGCAAGACGGAGTTCGACCCCATCGAAACAGAAGAATGTTTGATGCCCTGGAGGAGCACTTTGGGGGCCGCATTGTGGCTGTGGGTACCCCAGAGGCCACTAATAGGCCTGGATTGGTCGCCGTGTTCTCCGGATCTGAAAAATGCGACTCCTTTTTGTGGAGCTATTTTAAAGTGTACAGCAGTAACCACAAAATCATAGCTGAGCTGAAAACAGCAATTCCGGAGGTCATCGACAGCATCGATGCTCCGATACTTCAGCGGGTCACGCAGAATTTCGCTGTTCATGTGCGTCACATTATCGCCAATGGTGGCAGGCATATCGAACATGTCATAACCTAAGTCCGAATATCTATAGTGAAGTTTGCATGTTGAATAAAGTGTGTGCACACCGTAGTTTGTAACTAATTTACGTTTTTTTCATATAGTTCAATAATTGTCGCCCTGTACATGTGCGGCTTGTATCACACGTATCCCGAAAAGTAACAAGTTCATCAGGTGCCGTGAAACATCTGTAGCTGAAAACAGGAACTCTGAATAGCTCACTCACGTGAACTAGCGGCTATTTCACCGCTCTTCAGATAAAACTTTCTCTTAACCCATCCTGACCGCCTCCAACGGCGTCTGAACCTAGGTCCCCTTCCAAATTGCCGCTGTTCACCCAGGAAACCTTGGTCAAGCATCACTGAAGTCAGTTCAAGTACTGAACATGATTACTGCTGAAGTTACCCTTTTGCACACATTGATACATCAAATCACACGGAAATTTTCCAAGAAATATAGCACTGTTATCAGTTTTCTTTTATCTACCGTAATTTATTTATAAACACTAATTTCTATAGGTTTTCTCGGTTTTCGGATCTAAAAATGCAACAGTTAGTAAACAATTTAAAGTATACATTAAATAATTTGGTATATATCTAAAGTTGACCGTACTACCGCTACCTTTAATGTTGCTCTATTCATTTGTTTTAAAAAAAAAGCTGTTTTTAATTGAGCGAAATAGAGTTTTTGTCCTCTCATCTAAATATATGAATAATTTCAGTGAGTCGAGTATCACACACCGATACAATTTTACGAGATGTGTCCGTAGACACCTCGTTTGTTGCAATCGCATAATGCATTGCCGAGATATTCGCTTTTACAGTTCAGGAATTAATTATAAATCCAACTTGCAATAAGTTATAAAGTAACGCAGATATCGAAGGCGTGTCTTCACACGCGTAATCGTCCATCATTTTCCCTTCAGATGAGCCTGCCGGCTCTTCAGTATCACATATGGTTCAATATTAATTAATTTTAGGGTAAGCTTTAATTTTACACTGGACGCGAAAAGAAAGCGGCCACGGGAGCCATTGTACCGTTCAACGAAAGGGTTTTTCAGGTCACACTGTCACCTTAGTGGCCGGTGGAAGTCTAGAGACATCCCATCTGTGGAGCATAGTGTGAAACTGGCCCTCCACGTGCTCCTATCAAGCTGATTGCAGCTGTCAACATGAATATGCCATGATATTAGCCGCCGCCTGTGTGTTCGCGGTGAATAAAGTGTCTCTTCCCTATAGCATAGGCTGTCGTGTTACATCACCTCCGCTGAATATTTAATTTCTGTCCCACAATAATGGGAGGGGAATAAGCAAGACGGTGACACTTATCGTGTGCAATTGCAGAGGTTCTATAGATGGTACATCGCTTATCCCAGATTCCTATTTTAGATGTCTCTTATGAGACGGGAAAACCACAGACAGCTATGATCATTCGATATAAGAGTTCATTGTAGGTTAAGACGCAAGAGGATATTTTCTAAAAGACTCAAATTCCCTGATGAATAGATGCCAGGGAGCTTGTTGCGTAAAGACGTATTGTCTCTCTTGCTCCTTACCTTCTTGCTCTCTCTAGACTTACGTGATTTTTTACCAGTGGAGTTTGGTACAGCTGGGGGTCAGTAAGAGGGTTTCTTCTCTGTCTCACTGGCCAGGCCCCAAAAATTAAAGAAGAGAGGAGACGAACCTAAAACAGATTCTCGTTTATTTGGCGGAACAGTTGCTCTTGGTACATGATTTGATAGCAAACAAACATATATGGTTTCTTATGCAACGCCTGAGTTGGGTTCGGGGAGGAAATGAAAGTGTTCATTTTGCGTCAGTAAAAGAGAGAAGGAGACGTAAAACACTCTAGTTCTGGTGCTAGTCGGGGTAGGAGACGGAAATGATGTATCCCAGTAACAGATTCGGAAGGTGCCATACGCAGATTTGAGATGTGTAATCGAATCTTCAGAGGGTTGGCGAAGTGAAATGATACGTTCAGTGAGGTAACATTCATTCTGAGACAACAATCTCGAGACAGGCGTTTATTCAGTTCAGTTTCAGATAATTCACTAAACGTTCTATCCTGAGTTCGTGACTGGGCCACAATTTAGTTTGTCACGCCCATATGCTTACTTCGAAAGAAGTGCTCGTGAAATTCCGACTGGCTGTTGTTGGTTTATCTTTGTGCGTGCATGATTTCACCGTTTTTGTAATCTTACCATGACAATGATCAAAGCAATTGTCTTTTGGAACTACCAGGATGTACAAGCCTTGTGACTCCACTGATCAGAGGTGGTGCCTTTAAATTATTTTCCCTCAATTGCTCCAACTTGCAGACCCCAAACGCTGCAATGATGGTATGTTGCGTCAGTAGTACTATGAGGGTATTGAGTTAATAACTGTATTTGTTCCTCATGCATGTATCAATCCTGCCTAATGGTGTACAATTCAACTTCTAAAATTTCAGACGTAATAAATTAGTGAAAATTTAGAGTAGTAGTTTACTTTCTGTAGGTAGTACAGTCCGCAACGTTTGTACTAATTATTTCAACGATACCAGCACTCGAAATTAAAGGTATGTTACTCTGCTCAGATAATTCAGACTAGCCTAGAGGTTATGAAGGCATCATAGGTTATAGAGAGTTTCAGCCAGAGCATTAGGGAACGATTGACAAGAATGGGGAAAAGAAATACAGTAAAAGAAGAATGGGTAGTTTTGAGAGATGAAATAGTGAAGGCAGCAGAGGATCAAGTAGGTAAAAAGACGAGGGCTGGTACAAATCCTTGGGTAACAGAAGATATATTGAATTTAATTGATGAAAGGAGAAAATATAAAAACTCAGTAAATGAAGCAGACAGAAAGGAATACAAACGTCTCAAAAATGAGATCGACAGGAAGTGCAAAATGGCTAAGTAGGGATGGCTAGAGGACAAATGTAAGGATGTAGAGGCTTGTATCACTAGGGGTAAGATAGATACTGCGTACAGGAAAATTAAAGAGACCTTTGGAGAAAAGAGAACCACTTGTCTAAATATCAAGAGCTCAAATGGAAACACAGTTCTAAGCAAAGAAGAGAAAGCTGAAAGGTGGAAGGAGTGTATAGAGGGTCTACACAAGGGCGATGTACTTGAGGACGATATTATGGAAATGGAAGAGGCTGTAGATGAAGATGAAATGGGAGATATGATACTGCGTGAGGAGAGCACTGAAAGACATAAGTCGAAACAAGGGCCGGGAGTAGACAACATTCCATTAGAACTATGATAGCCTTGGGAGAGCCAGCCCTGACAAAACTCTACCATCTGGTGAGCAAGATGTATGAGACAGGTGAAATACCCTCAGACTTCAAGAAGAATATAATAATTCCAATCCCAAAGAAAGCAGGTGTTGACAGATGTGAAAATTACCGAACTATCAGTTTAATAATTCACCGCTGCAAAATACTAACACAAATTCTTTACAGACGAATGGAAAAACTGGTAGAAGCTGACCTCGGGGAAGATCAGTTTGGATTCCGCAGAAATGTTGGAACACATGAGACAATACTGACCCTAAGACTTAGAAGACAGATTAAGGGAAGGCAAACCTACGTTTCTAGCATTTGTAGACTTAGAGAAAGCTTTTGACAATGTTGACTGGAATACTCTCTTTCAAATTTTGAAGGTGGCAGGGGTATAATACTGAGAGCGAAAGGCTATTTATAATTTGTACAGAAACCAGATGGCAGTTATAAGAGTCGAGGGGCATGAAAGGGAAGCAGTGATTGGGAAAGGAGTGAGACAGGGTTGTGGCCTATCCCCAATGTTATTCAATTTATATATTGAGCAAGGAGTGAAGGAAACAAAAGAAAAATTCGGAGTAGGAATTAAAACCCACGGAGAAGAAATAAAAACTTTGAGATTCGTCGATGATATTGTAATTCTATCAGAGACAGCAAAGGACCTGGAAAAGCAGTTGAACGGAATGGACAGTGTCTTGAAAGGAGGATATAAGACGAAGGCCAAACAAAAGCAAAACGAGAATAATGGTATATAGTCGAATTAAATCGGGTGACCCTGAGGGAATTAGATTACGAAATGAGACACTTAAAGTAGTAAATGCGTTTTGCTATTTAGGGAGCAAAATAACTGATGATGGTCGAAGTAGGGATGATATAAAATGTAGACTGGCAATGGCAAGGAAAGCATTTCTGAAGAACAGAAGTTTGTTAACATCGAGTATAGATTTAAGTGTCCGGAAGTCGTTTCTGAAAGTATTTGTATGGAGTGTAGCCATGTATGGAAGTGAAACGTGGACGATAAGTAGTTTAGACAAGCAGAGAATAGAAGCTTTCGAAATGTGGTGCTACAGAAGAATGCTGAAGATTAGATGGGTAGATCACATAACTTCTGAGGAGGTATTGAATAGAATTTGGGAGAAGAGAAACTTGTGGCACAACTTGAATAGAAGAAGGGATCGGTTGGTAGGAGATGTTCTGTGGCATCAAGGGATCACAAATTTAGTACTGGAGGGCACCGTGGAGGATAAAAATCGTAGAGGGAGATCAAGAGATGAATACACTAAACAGATTCAAATGAATGTAGGTTGCAGTAGGTACTGGGAGATGAAGAAGCTTGCACAGGATAGAGTAGCATGGAGAGCTGCATCAAACCAGTCTCTCGAACGAAGACCACAACATCAAGTAGAATGGTTATGAATGGTACCATACAGTATTATTACCTATTGCAACTCTTGTTTCCTCTGTGTTGCACTTTGTCAAAAACAAAACCTTGAGTACTTTTATATCCAATATTTTATATCCAATATTCAGCATTACATTCCACCTTAAGTATTTGTTTCAAAAGTCAGCTCACCATTTCTTCACGTAATCCGACATCAGTCGCCACCGTTCATTCTCGACGCCCAGATCCTGCTCTTTCCTCTACCCAGGTCCGCCCCAAACTGCCCTGTTTAGCGAATACATCTCCTCGGGTGACGATAGGGACAACATCCTTATGTCATATATGATGATTTCCGCTTATTGCAACATGTGTCTTCACATTATTTAACGAGGAACGCAATATTGAAATTTCGTGGCAGATTAAAACTGTGTGCCGGACCGAGTCTTGGGATCTTTCCCTTCCGCGGGCAACTGCTCTACCAACTTTTTTTTTTTTAAAGGAGGTGGGGGAGGGCGGGGAAGGCAGAGCGATCAGGGGTCGTAACCCGAGGCCCGGTCGCAGTGTTCCCCTCGTCCGTCAAGGAATCAGGGATAGGAAGGGGAAATCTTTTGTGGGAATTATTATTTATTTTTATTTACTGTTTTAATACATTCTTAATGTGGTTTTACTTTATACCACAACAAAAATAAATGTATCTAGCACCGCATCGTGCTCTGAGGAAAAGAAAACAATATCTCGGCACGTTCCTACACCGAGGGAATGTATATGGGGAAAACGAAAAGAAAAAGTGCTTCATACAGGATGCAGAAGGGTGTGTCGCTACTCTCCTTACGCTTCATCATCCAGGTACGTCTTCACGTATATCATGTTGTTCCACCGAGAATCGAACTTAGTCATGTCAGCTCACTCAATGGGTATCTTCTCCTACCTGTTGATGATCCAGCTGCATGGAGCGTCGCGTAGGGCACTCCCTAAGTAATTAGAAAAATACTGTCTATATTTTGGGTTCCTTACGATCTTGCAATGACGTTCTTGTATGTAGTTCCAAAAGTCTAATACAACTTTAAGTCCATCGTGAAATAAGTAGTGTACCGCATGCGCACGGATCCACGTGACAGCGTTGGTCTTGGCGCGCGGGAAATACTGTTGATCCGGAAATAGTACAAAACGAGGTGTAATGTGTTCCGAAGTCACTCATAGAAGATACGACAAAATTTGTCGCACCAAGCGCCACACGTCTTCTGCCTCGCCACATGTGAGACGGTGTTCGTCCGTGTCTGGTATCCCGCAGTCTACGCAGAGAGGCGATTCCGCCATGTTTATCTTGTGGAGGCGTGATCGGGTGATCTGTTTACCATTGACTGTGATGTACCATGTGGATCGGACGGCTGTGTAACCGCGTGAATCGTCTTCCACACCACCTTCCAATTAACCTGAGGGCTTTTGGTCTCCACGATGTTTGGTGGGCGCCTCTGCTGTAGGACATGATATATATCCCGCGCCGACGCCTGTTTCGTCGGTGGTACTGCGATACGGACATAGCTGTGTTCAATGTAAAAGTTCCCGAAGTAGTAGAAGGGTGGGTGTATGTCTTGCGTCGTCAGTGGGGGCATAAGGGAGGGCGGAGCTAAGGACTCCAACAGCAAGCCTGTCAAACTTTCCGGGTGGTGGCGCCACAGCTTGATGTGTGAGCTGACATACAGGGCCACAGCTCTGTCGTGGACATGGACTAGACCAAGACCTCCCCTTTCTGGGGGAAGGGTCAGTGACTCATAACTGACTTTGAAGAGCATGCCTGTACTGACGTAGGCTCCGAATGCCGCTAATAGACGTCGAGCCATCAGTAACGGTATTGGGAGAACACGCGCTATGTGTGGAAGGCGCGATGCGAGGTAAACATTGACGAAGTGTGTCCTTTGGAGAATGTCGAGGGTCCGCAGACGAAGGTTAAAGATCTGGACCCGAATTTGTTGTAATAAGCGGCGGTAGTTAAGAGCCGCGGTGCGCCGTATGTCGTCGTGAAACTCTATTCCGAGACATTTTATAGTGCCACGAAGCTGTAGGGGTTCGACACACGCTGGGGTCAACCCGTCTCCTATGGCCATGTCGACCGATTTGGCGACGTTGAGACAACTGCCGGAAGCCACACCGTACGTGGTAATCCATTCTAGTGCTCTGTTGACATCGTCGCGATTGCGGAACACGAGAACCAGGTCGTCTGCATATGCTGTACAGCGAAATGTGACGTCACGTAGGGTAAGACCGATGAGGCGTTGACGGAGACCACAGAGGAGCGGTTCCAGTGCCAAAGCATTAAGTAACGTCGACAAGGGGCAGCCTTGACGCACGGAGCGGAAAATCTGGAGGGACTGAGAGAGACGCCCGTTAACGAGCACTTTGGAAGTCGCCCCTCGGAGGAGGCGCATCACGACGTCTGTGAATTGCTGTGGGTACTGCATGTGCTGGAGAACGGACGTTAGGTACGCGTGATCCACTCGATCAAAAGCTTGGCTAAAATCTAGTGATGCCAGCGCTCCCGGGATGCGGCGTGCCCTGGCTATGGCTATTAAGTCACGGTATCGACACAGTGCTGTGTGGATGTTGTTGATACCCCCTAGGGAAATCTGATCTGGCGAGATGACGTAAGGTAGGGTCGGTCGTAGACGGTTTGCTAATAGTCTGGTCAATATCTTCATGTCGCAGTTGACGAGTGTTAGCGGGCGGTAATCTTGTATTCGAGCCCCACCTTTAGGCTTGTGAACCGATATAATTATTCCTTCTACGAAGGTCGCAGGGAGCGACACCGCGTGGGACATAAGCTCCCGACAGATGTCTGTTAACTTGGGAGCCAGTAAATACTGGAGAGTTCTATAAAACTCCACAGGGAGCCCGTCGGGGCCAGGAGACTTATTCGCCGCTCCTTTACCGATGGCGTCGATTAACTTCGTCTTCCGTAATGTCGTTCAATAATTCAGTTTGTAAATCCTGTGGGACAATGCCGTAAACCAGTTGTGAGACTGCTGTCACCGTCGTCGCGTCGGAACATTGAGCAGAATAAAGTCGTGTGTAATGGTCGAAGAAGGCTGCAGCAATATCGCGTTGTGTGGTGTGATGATGGCCGTCCTCAGTGGTGATGGCATGTATCAGCGCCCGTCTTCGCAGTGTACGTTCTCGGATGACGTGGTACATGGTGGGTCGTTCCGTTGCGAGTCTGTCTTGTGTCCGCGCTCGGACGATCGTCCCTTCGAGGTGTCGGCGCATATGGGCTACGATCTGTGCTTTCGCACGCTGAACTGTCAGCTGTCGTTCCGGTGTGGGTGGCAAGGATGCGCATTCGCGAAGGACGGGGAAATAAAAATCAAGGGTCTGCTGCCTCCAAGCAGCAGTCTCACGACCATACGTAATAAAGGTTCGCCGTAGGGCCGGCTTGGCGCAGGTTAACCATCAACTAATCGACGTAGGATACGTTGGGAGGCGGCGGACGCACAAACTCCACGTGTCTTCGATGGCGCGTCGACAATCCGGAGAAGCGAGATGAGCAAGGTTTAATTTCCAGGGATGTCGGCTGCGCCACACCCGTTGGCGACGAAGGGTGACGGCACATATATAGGCCTCGTGATCAGAAAAGGCTACTGGCCACACCTCCGCGTCACTCACCGTTGCAGCGAGAGAACGGGAGACGTAAATCCTATCGATGTGACTAGACGAGTGACTCGTGAAATGGGTGTATCCCGGTCTATTTCCTCGGACATGTTCCCATGTATCTACCAGCTGGAGATCACCGATGAGTGTCCCAAGTTCGGGGCACGGTGAATGGCGTGGCAGCTGATCTTTAGGTGCTTGGGTGCAATTAAAATCGCCCCCTAATATCAAGTCATCGTGCCTGCCCTGAAAAAGCGGTGCTATTCCTTCTGCGAAGAAGAGCGATCGATCACGACGGCGATTCGTTCCGGAAGGGGCGTACACATTGATAGACCGGACGCCTTGCACCGTTACGGTCATTCCTCTAGCGTCGGGGAGATATCGGACTTCGTCCGCCTCGAGGCCCTCTCCGAGGAGAATGGCGACTCCACTGTTAGTTGGCGAGGCGTGGGACACATGAGCCGTACAACCATACATACCCGGGAAATCGGCGACGAAGACTTCTTGGAGAAAGACAATGTCAACGTCTGCTGCATTGAGCAAGTCTTGGAGCAGCGAAAACTTCGTACGTGTCCGAATGGTGTTAATGTTGATGGTCGTTAAACGATAGGTCTGTAGATCGTCTCCTGCGGTGGGGGCTGCCGTCGGTGTCGCCGTAAAAGGTGGGGCCTGTGATCTGCTGGCCGCGTCCGTGCCGTCATCTGTTGCTACTCGGGAGGGGCCGAGGTGTGGGAGGAGAGACCCCTCTCCTCATCCACCACAGCGGCCGTAGAATCGTCTTCAATGTCATCCGCCCAAGGTCCGTAAGTTAACGGTGGCTGCGGTTGAACACTTGTGGGCTGTGTGACTAAGGGTGAATCCGCAGTTGTTTCCGGTTGTGTACCAACGGCGGGCGCTGTGCTGGCCATCCGTTTGTCCGAGAGAGCGGAATCGGGTTTGTCAAAATCAGACAAAGTGACAGGTGAGGGCGATCTCGTCTCATCCATTTTCCTCGTCGTTTAGTCGGCCGTCCGGTCGTCAACTGGAGAAGACGTCCGCTGGAGGCAATCGTCTGAGGGTGTGCGACGTCGCTTTTTATGTTTTCTCGGTGACCTTTGTTTGCGGACGTGGGTTCTGTGTCCGAAAGAGTTTGTGGTTCCCGTATAGCATCCCCCTCAGGGAGAAAGGCAGAGGTTGGTACAACCCTAGCGTCGAGTTCCATTCTCTCGTCCGAATCTTCATGTGGATTTGATGGGCGGCGTTCTTCAACCCCTGCAGACACCGTAATGGTGGTGGTCAATCCAGGACCGGCGACAGGTGCGCATTGTAACGCTTCCTGTCTTCCGGGGGGGTTGTCGTCTGTCATGACGGTCGATCGTGTCACCTCTGCGTAATTGAGGGGGAGGGCCGTGAGCGTAGGAGGTGGTGTCGTGTCATGCAATGGAAGTTGTGTAACCCGACGTTGAATACTCGCCGAGCGCACATGACCCTCCTGGCCGCAACCAGAACAAGTACGAGGTTGGCCGTCGTACATTATTATTGCTCGACAGCCACCTATGACTAAGTAGGACGGCACATGTTTCTTTAATTCAATTTTCACTTGTCGGATGCCGTTGAGGACTTGGTACGTCTCGAAGGTGTTCCATTTTTCGGCCACGTGGCTAATTACCGTCCCGTAAGGGCGGAAGCTGAGGTAACGACGTCCGGTGGTACTTCGAAAGGGAGCTCGAAGACTCTTAGTGTGCGTAATCCTAGTCCAGCATGGTCAACAGTAACCTCTCCGATGTGACCATCGGAGTGTTTGAACTTGAGAGTGTTCGCGCATCTGTTCACAACTGCGTGACATAACTCGTCATCGACCATCTTGACGTAAACGACGCTACTTGTGATGGATAGGTGGATACCGATGATGTGCTGTGTTGGTATTTGAACTTCGTCATGGGTGAATCGTTCGACTTCAAAGGCTCGTGGTCGTGCGTAGTCGGGCTGGAAGCTGATCTTGATGGTAGCTTTTCTGTACGAATGAGCCATGGCGACTCAGTGTTAACGGACGCGAGTATTATTGCGGCGAGGCAGTAAGCAAACTACGCGCGCTCGTGACTCTGTGGACGGGACCGCGACTCTGCGGACGAGACGTAAACAAGACGTCCTCGCCGCTCACCGGTCGAAAACAGACTGACCAACTGAGCTACCCAAGCACGACTCATGGCCCGTCCTCACAGCGTTAATTCCGCCAGTACCTCGTCTCCTACCTTCGAAACTTTACAGAAGCTCTCCTGCGAAACTTGCAGAACTAGCACTCCTGAAGGAAAGGATATTGCGGAGACTTAGCCACAGCCTGGGGTTGGTAGAGCATTTGCCCGCGAAAGGCAAAGGTCCCGAGTTCGAGTCTCGGTCCGGCACACAGTTTTAATCTGCCAGGAAGTTTCATATCAGTGCACACGCCGCTGTAGAGTGGAAATTTCATTCTAGATATATCCCCCAGGCTGTGGCTAAGCCATGTCTCCGTAATATACTTTCTTTCAAGAGTGCAAGTTCTGCAAGTTTCGCAGGAGAGCTTCTGTAAAGTTTGGAAGGTAGGAGAAGAGGTACTGGCGGAATTAAAGCTGTGAGGAACGGGCGTGAGTCGTGCTTTGGTAGCTCAGTTGGTAGAGCAGTTGCCCGCGAAAGGCAAATGTCCCGAGTTCGAGTCTCGGTCCGGCACACAGTTTTGATCTGCCAGGAAGTTTCATATTAGCGCACACTCCGCTGTAGAGTGAAAATTTCATTCCAGAACGCAATATTGTTCCAATAGTTTCGTTTTCTGAGTGGTCATTTCTTGTAATCAAACTGCTCCATACTCTAGGGTTCGAGTTCTCGGTTCATTAACGTGTTACTTTACATACACAAAATTTGGTTGCAGGTTACTGATTGAAATGGAAGATGACATCGGAGGTTTCCTTATACATCGTTGCCTTACATCATGAAACAGTAATGTGGTGTACGACTCCTCCCGGAACCTACTCTCTCGGAATTCCAACAGTATAGTAATTCACGACACATCTGTCTATAAGGCACGTATAAAACTAAAAACGTAATGTATTAAGTTATTTAAGGAATAATGCATTTAAGTAACATTGAACTATAATTTTATTTCTACTAACAGATTTACAAACATAAGTATATTTCTCGTGTAAAGCTAAAATTCATATATTCCATTTATGAAATGCTCAGTCATTATTTAATCTGTATAATACCCGATTTATGTATCTAAGGTATCACATAGAATATACTCCAACTACCAACAATAGGACGAACAAACATCTGCTGAATATCATGCAGTATCCCGACTTCCAACACTCCCAGTAGTATACCAATACACATAAACAAAGTAATATACATAGGCACAAACCATTTTAGATGAGAATAGCACGATTTTCTACTGAGACCTTCTCAACTGAAATAGGTAGAAATAGGCCATTATCAACAAACATGCTACTTAGACTGTATTACACATCCAAATACAGTACATCACCTCCCTCTACACACTGAGAATTATTTTTACTACACTCATTGTATTACATTTTCCTTTTTTAAAATTTTTATTTGACATTTGCATTATATAAATTGTATTCTCATCAACTAGGCAGAAACAAATTATATGGAACCATTTTAGCAATTGTTAAGCATTCAGTTCGCTGTAACCTCAAGGAAATCTTTATATATATGTTATGTTATTTTAGAAAAAGCATTAACAACTGTGTACCAATAAGATTGTAACAATGAGAAGTCATTGCTGGTAGATTTAGAGGCATCCGACCCACCTTACATTTCAAGGCGGTGGGTTACTCTGTACCGTTAATGAAATAAATAAATAATTTTTCTTGCAGCGTCCGCCACTTTAGTTGGTTGAGCACCTCCGTCACACTCTCGCACTGACTAAATGATCGCCGGCCGGAGTGCCGAGCGCTTCTAAGCGCTACAATCTGGAACCGCGCGACCGCTACGGTCGCAGGTTCGAATCCTGCCTCGGGCATGGATGTGTGTGATGTCCTTAGGTTAGTTAGGTTTAAGTAGTTCTAAGCTCTAGGGGACTGATGACCTCAGAAGTTAAGTCCCATAGTGCTGAGAGCCATTTGAACCAACTAAACGATCCAGTCACGGAACTTACGTCTATTTGTCGAATGGTCCCTACCTTTTCCTTTAATGCAACGTGATAAGGCTTCCATGCCGATGAGGAGTACTGAATAATTGGTAGAATAAGGGTTTTGTAAGCCACCTCTTCCAATGAATCTCATAAACGCATCTATTCTTCCTGCAATTAGTTGTATGTACTCATTTACACTTTAGGTCGACAAATGGTTTCAATGGCTCTAACAAGGGAACCTCCCCATCGCACCTCCCTCAGATTTAATTATAAGTTGGCACAGTGGATAGGTCTTGAAAAACTGAACACAGATCAATCGAGAAAACAGGAAGAAGTTGTGTGGAACTATGAAAAAAATGAGCAAAATATACGAACTGAGTAGTCCATGTGCAAGATAAGCAATATCAAGGACAGCATGAGCTCAGGCGCGACGTGGTCCCGTGGTTAGCGTGAGCAACTGCGGACCGAGAGGTCTTTGGTTCATGCCTTCCCACAAGTTAAATATTTAATAAAAAAAATATATGTTTTAATAGCGCACAGGGAAAAATGTGCGACAGTGAAACTGTTGCATTTATTTGTTGCAGTTTATGCGACAAACTCTTATGTTTTCATCACTTTTTTGGGAGTGATTATCACATCCACAAGAAAACCTAAATCGGGCAAGGTATAAGAATCTTTTTACCCATTCGCCAAATGTACAAGTTAGGTGGGTCGACAAAATATTCCTGTCATGTGACGCACATGCTGTCACCAGTGTCGTATAGAATATATCAGACGTGTTTTCCTGTGGAGGAATCGGTTGACCTATGACCTTGCGATCAAATGTTTTCGGTCCCCATTGGAGAGGCACCTCCTTTCGTCTACTAATCGCACGGTTTTGCGGTGCGGTCGCAAAACGCAGACACTAAACTTACTACAGTGAACAGAGACGCCAATCAACGAACGGACAGATCATAACTTTGCAAAAATAAAAAAAATAAAAATATTTCACTCGAGGGTAGACTTCAACCAAGGACCTCTCATTCCGCAGCTGCTCACGCTGACCACGAGACCACGGCGCCCCTGAGGTCTAATTATCCTTGATGTTGCCTATCTTGCGCATGGACTACTCAGTTTGTACATTTTACTCTTTTTTTTTCATAGTTCCACACAACTTCTTCCTGTTTTCTCGACTGATCTGTGTTCTGTTTTTCAAGGCCTATCCACTGTGCCAACTTATAACTAAATCTGAAGGGGGTGCGATGTGGAAGTTCCCTTGTAAGCACTAAGGGACTAAACGTCTGAGGTCATCAGTCCCCTAGACTTAGAACTACTTAAACCTAACTAACCTAAGGACATCACACGCATCCATGCCAGAGGCAAGATTAGAACCCGCGACCGTACCAGCAGCGTGGTTCCGGACTGAAGCGCCTAGAACCTCTCGTCCACAGCGGCCGGCAACTTTAGGTCGCTACTCTCGGTTACTGCTAGATATTTTACCGTTCTAGTGTTTCCAGAAACCATCTTTAGTGACACAACCAAAGAGTAATAGATCTCTTCACCTATGTGTGTGCAGTTCATTACAGTTGTTTACGTTCAAGATCCACTGCCGGTCCCAGCACAACTACTCGTTCCTGTGCCGGTTTTCGTGCAATTCCCTTCGGTCTTCCGGCGTTGTTACCTTCCTATGCACAGCTCCATCGCACTTTCTCATGCAGAGTTTCGATGATATCCAAAAGATAATTTACGTTTTCTGCAAACAATTACAGACTTATCACATTTCACGTAATTCCGTTACAACAGGCGATTTGTTACATTAAGGGCCAGGTGGTTGAATTCTGTCTGCATCTGGTCCGATTCTCGCTAAGATCGTCGAAACCGACACTGCGGGACTTCATCAGAGGTCTTCCTGAAGTCGAGGAACACGGCATGAACCGGGGCACCGATGTCTACTGTAGTCTGGGTCTCATGAACGAACTGAGCAACATGAGTTCGCAATGTCTCTGTCTAAGTAATCCATGCTGATTTTTATACAGGTACTAACTGTTACCCACGGCTGCAATGACATATCAACTGTTTCGCTATAAGGAGTTGTAACCTCCCCCTCACTTATCGACCTTAATGACAGTGAAAAATTAAACCGCGTGTACCTAATGGAAATTTGGGAGAAGCAATCGTCACCGAAGTTAATTTGTCGGTAAAGGGGGAGGAAAGGGTTATATCTAAATGAAAGGAAAAATGCTAATGAAACTGGTGGAAATTAATTTTGGAAAGGGGTAAAGTTAATAAAGAAAGTAAATGTGCGGCCGTTACGTTAACAATCAACTAGCGGTAATTAGATATTTGAGATTTGGGGGAAATTACGGTCGCCAGTCCTAAGGACAATTACTATAGTAACTGAAAAAGAAAGATTATTACACATATAATTAGCACTAGAAGCGTGGCAATTGAAGGTTGACAAGTGTAGTGTGAAAACTGAAAGTTTGTCAGAAGTAATAAATATCGCTACACTCTGACTTAATTTAGCAAAAGAATTAATAAAACCGGAAAATCGAAAGTTAATTTAGTGACTGAAGTTAATAGTGAGCTTCCTTTCTGAAGCACATCGAAATTCAGTAAAATACGGTTAGTCTTGGACTACCTCAACAATCATTTCAAAAGCTACTTGAATCTACGCAATTTAGAAATAAGAGATTTAACTTTGAACATGAATTAAATGATTCTGAACAATTAAGAATAGTAAAATTTAATACGTACCAAGCTGAGCTGCAGTCACAGGTAAGCTAAAATACGGTAACAAAACTCGCACTCTTAATTTGTGCTTGTGTAATCTGAATATTGTAGCCAGCTATGAATACTGTAACTGAACTTTGAAATTAAAGTAGTGAAGTGGAATGATGCTGGCGTTTGAATTTCAACGACACTCGGGTTCATTCCGGAAAAGGAAGGGACCCTGCTTCGTAATGCAACTGGGACAATGAGCAACAAAGGTTCATGCTAAGTTGCTGTAATTTTGCGAGGCAAATGGAACAATTTTAAAAGCTGAGTTCTGCCATACAGTTCTAAAACTTTACGTGCTTCCAGTCTTCCTTGTTGGTTGATTGAAGGTTTGAAGCCGTCGATCGAGGAAGTGGCGACAGTCACTCATTGTCGGCCGTCGCTGTTGCAGAAGCTAGATGTTGGCGCGCCTTCTTCTCGACACGGTCACCAGACGAAACGGGCTCTTGATGTGCGTCAGCTAATGCTTCCCGTCCGCAACACCGTGTCAGAAACTATCATCGCAAGTCGAGCGCAATTACATGCTGCCAAACCCCGAAAGCGCGGCAACTCGCGGGAGTTTCACACAACGCACCTACTCCACTCGCTACTCCAGCCAGACTCTCTCTGCTCAGCCCGCGCTCCACGCGGCAGAATTAACACTACCAAAGATCCTACACACTTTTATTCTTCACACGACCTATCGATGTAATCGTTCGATAGCAGTTTTCCCTAGGCAAGACCCAGCGTAAAAATACAAATAATATTTACGAAACAAACCAACATAAATGCATAAATATATATATATATATATATACAAACAGTAAAACAATTACAATATATAAAGACACAGAAATGTTATATATTCAGGTAACAAAAATAAGGAAAACAAATTTATAGTACAATAAATGGAAATAGGAGGATATGCATTTCCAGCGTTACACGTGCCCCACATTATCTGAGGATGTTCGTGTAACTTAAGAAGACTCAGAAAATGTCCCAAAAAAAGAAACAGCGGAAATGCATATGCTCAAAACATCAACAAAATTTAGCATTCGCCTAATTAACCATAAACCAATTTTTAGAAGATAATAATTGATTGGGACACTCCTAATCTTATTCCACTCTGTCATCTTGATCAAAATAAAACAGGTTGACAACATATTAAAATTCATAGAAAATATAGAAAATGGTTTAGCTATTCTAAAAATCTAAATTCCTAGCTGTATCAAGAAATGGAATACTATTTACAAAATAAATCAGATTACATGGTCATAGAAAACAGGTATATCAAAATACGCAAAGTAATAATTAATTACATAGAATACATATTTTATATAAACTTTTCATAATTAATATTCTCGTCATGAGTGTGCACTTAACGCTAAACAAGAAAGTAATATACAGCAGATCGACAAAAACATAAATATTGACAACAGAATTCTTTCACATCAGCTGTCCGGGAAGAAAAACAACTCCGACTTCCGTACTCGCAAGTACAAAGAATGCCGACAGCGGCACAAGAGCCGACAGCGGCACAAGAGCCGACAGCGGTTCCGCCCCGCCAGTATTGTTGCGCCCGCCTGTGCGGCATGCTTGATCTCTCTCGCCCTTGTAACGGCATTTCCAGAACGTCCGTTTCACTGAATTCTTTCGGTAAAACTCACTCCCGAGTAATCTCAAGGAGACCATAAACACTATCACAGTGGATAACTCAACACTGTCCATCATCACATGTATGTACTAGCCTGAAACTTAAAATAGCGTCTAAGTACATCGGCAATGACTAGTAAATCACATATTTATGGAATCTTACAGCTATTTACGAAATCATATTTACATTCCTTAATCCACTGTGACTCAGCTGAAAACTTAAACTAGCAGCTTGGATTTTTCAGTTGTTTAGATCATGATTAAATTGATTAAAATTAAATTTATTAATCAAAATTAATTACTTATTAATTACAACTTCTTTAATGATCTCTAGGTCAGGCCAAAAGTATGTCAATCTAGCAAATCGTTAAATCTTACACTCTATTTTACATACTGTACAAATTACCCATTGTGTGGTATTAATCGATCCTAGGTTGGTACAATTTCAAGTCTACAATGTTCCGTATACCTAATAGTTTTCCAGAGCTTGGATACTCTAAGCAATAAACATTTGTGTGAGGTATACCAATGACTTTATATGGTCCATTACAAACAAACTTAAATTTAGAGATTTCATGGTCTATCTCGCTCGATTTCTCATGAGCTTTTACAAGTACTAAGTCTCCGATTGCAAACTTAGCAAAACGCGCTTTAGCGTCATGACGACGTATGCGAGCATCGGCTTTTAGCTTCATTACTTCTCGCAAACGATCTTTTTTCACACCAATACTAATGTCAATCCGTGGAGGGAATTTGATTATCTCTTCCACTAAACTTTTACTTCTGTCATCCAACAGGATTTCCTCTGGAGAAAATCCCGTCGATTCATGTCTCAAGGTGTTCATAATTCTCTCAAATACTGCTACATATTTGCCCCATGCCCTATGGTTGTCATGGCAATAGGTACGGCAAAGTCGGCCTAGCTCACGCATATACCTCTCAGCGGGATTTCCAGCCGGACAGTAAGCTGAAATATGGATCACTTTGACCCCATTACATTCTATGCCTTCATTCCACAACTTAGAAGTAAATTGTGCCCCATTGTCTGGTAGAATCGCCTTGGGCTTACCAATATGAACAAAATAATCGTTCACAAGCTTGCTATAGACCGCTTTGGCTGTAGCTTTCCTAATTGGGTATAGTTTGATGAACTTGGAAAAAGCTTCTAGCACTACTAAAATGTAGGCAAAGTTTCCTGATGACTTGGGCAAAGGTCCGTACAAGTCCACGCACAGTAATTCAAAGGTGTCGTTAGGCCTTATACTTTGCATAGGACCACGGCTCGTACAGTTGGTAACCTTCACCTTCTGACATAAATCGCAAGTTTTCACTCTGACAGTAACGCGTTTTAAAATGTTGTTAAAATGCACTACTTCACTCAGCTTTTCCGTACATTTCTTAGGTCCACAGTGACCATACGCCAAATGGTAGTAGTCTACTATTTCAGTGACGTATTTCGTGGGCCAGCATACCCGCCAAATATTACTATCTTCACCCTTACGTATGTACAAGATATGATCGTATATCTTGTAATACTTCCTTCTGGACTCCTTTCGTCATATCGGGTTTTCACCATATTTAAACAACCATCCTCGTTCTGATGACGACGTAGATTCTTACACATGTTCATTATTAATTTACGTCCCTCAACTTCTTTAAAATAGTATAATTTGACCACTCCGTCTGCCTCATCTTTCAATAGATCTTGATTAGACTCGGGCAACTGCGACAGCGCATCCGCTACGCAATTGTCGGTCCCTCTTACGTGTTGTTGTTGTGGTCTTCAGTCCTGAGACTGATTTGATGCAGTTCTCCATGCTACTCTATCCTGTGCAAGCTTCTTCATCTCCCAGTATCTACTGCAACCTACATCCTTCTGAATCTGCTTAGTGTATTCACCTCTTGGTCTCCCTCTACGATTTTTACCCTCCACACTGCCCTCCAATGCTAAATTTGTGATCCCTTGATGCCTCAAAACATGTCCTACCAACCGATCCCTTCTTCTAGTTAAGTTGTGCCACAAACTTCTCTTCTCCCCAATCCTATTCAATACCTCCTCATTAGTTACGTGATCTACCCACCGTATCTTCAGCATTCTTCTGTAGCACCACATTTCAAAAGCTTCTATTCTCTTCTTGTCCAAACTAGTTAACGTCCATGTTTCACTTCCATACATGGCTACACTCCATACAAATACTTTCAGAAACGACTTCCTGACACTTAAATCTATACTCGATGTTAACAAATTCCTCTTCTTGAGAAACGCTTTCCTTGCCATTGCCAGTCTACATTTTATATCCTCTCTACTTCGACCATCATCGGTTATTTTACTCCCTAAATAGCAAAACTCCTTTACTACTTTAAGTGCCTCATTTCCTAATCTAATTCCCTCAGCATCACCCGACTTAATTTGACTACATTCCATTATCCTCGTTTTGCTTTTGTTGATGTTCATCTTATATCCTCCTTTCAAGACACTGTCCATTCCGTTCAACTGCTCTTCCAAGTCCTTTGCTGTCTCTGACAGAATTACAATGTCATCGGCGAACCTCAAAGTTTTTACTTCTTCTCCATGAATTTTAATACCTACTCCGAATTTTTCTTTTGTTTCCTTTACTGCTTGCTCAATATACAGATTGAATAACATCGGGGAGAAGCTACAACCCTGTCTTACTCCTTTCCCAACCACTGCTTCCCTTTCATGCCCCTCGACTCTTATAACTGCCATCTGGTTTCTGTACAAACTGTAAATAGCCTTTCGCTCCCTGTATTTTACCCCTGCCACCTTCAGAATTTGAAAGAGAGTATTCCAGTTAACATTGTCAAAAGCTTTCTCTAAGTCTATAAATGCTAGAAACGTAGGTTTGCCTTTTCTTAATCTTTCTTCTAAGATAAGTCGTAAGGTCAGTATTGCCTCACGTGTTCCAACATTTCTACGGAATCCAAACTGATCTTCCCCGAGGTCGGCTTCTACCAGTTTTTCCATTCGTCTGTAAAGAATTCGCGTTAGTATTTTGCAGCCGTGACTTATTAAACTGATAGTTCGGTAATTTTCACATCTGTCAACACCTGCTTTCTTTGGGATTGGAATTATTATATTCTTCTTGAAGTCTGAGGGTATTTCGCCTGTCTCCTACATCGTGCTCATCAGATGGTAGAGTTTTGTCATGACTGGCTCTCCCGAGGCCATCAGTAGTTCAAATGGAATGTTGTCTACTCCCGGGGCCTTGTTTCGACTCAGGTCTTTCAGTGCTCTGTCAAACTCTTCACGCAGTATCTTATCTCCCATTTCGTCTTCATCTACATCCTCTTCCATTTCCATAATATTGTCCTCAAGTACATCGCCCTTGTATAAACCCTCTATATACTCCTTCCACCTTTCTGCCTTCCCTTCTTTGCTTAGGACTGGGTTGCCATCTGAGCTCTTGATATTCTTGCAAGTGGTTCTCTTCTCTCCAAAGGTCTCTTTAATTTTCCTGTAGGCAGTATCTATCTTACCCCTAGTGAGACAAGCCTCTACATCCTTACATTTGTCCTCTAGCCATCCCTGCTTAGCCATTTTGCACTTCCTGTCGATCTCATTTTTGAAACATTTGTATTCCTTTTTGCCTGCTTCATTTACTGCATTTTTATATTTTCTCCTTTCATCAATTAAATTCAATATTTCTTCTGTTACCCAAGGATTTCTATTAGCCCTCGTCTTCTTACCTACTTGATCCTCTGCTGCCTTCACTACTTCATCCCTCAGAGCTACCCATTCTTCTTCTACTGTATTTCTTTCCCCCATTCCTGTCAATTGTTCCCTTATGCTCTCCCTGAAACTCTCTACAACCTCTGGTTCTTTCAGTTTATCCAGGTCCCATCTCCTTAAATTCCCACCTTTTTGCAGTTTCTTTAGTTTCAATCTGCAGTTCATAACCAATAGATTGTGGTCAGAATCCACATCTGTCCCAGGAAATGTCTTACAATTTAAAACCTGGTTCCTAAATCTCTGTCTTACCATTATATAATCTATCTGATACCTTTTAGTATCTCCAGGATTCTTCCAGGTATACAACCTTTTTTTATGATTCTTGAACCAAGTGTTGGCTATGATTAAGTTATGCTCTGTGCAAAATTCTACAAGGCGGCTTCCTCTTTCATTCCTTCCCCCCAATCCATATTCACCTACTATGTTTCCTTCTCTCCCTTTTCCTACTGACGAATTCCAGTCACCCATGACTATTAAATTTTCGTCTCCCTTCACTACCTGAATAATTTCTTTTATCTCTTCATACATTTCATCTATTTCTACATCATCTGCAGAGGTAGTTGGCATATAAACTTGTACTACTGTAGTAGGTATGGGCTTTGTGTCTATCTTGGCCACAATAATGCGTTCACTATGCTGTTTGTAGTAGCTAAGCCGCACTCCTATTTTTTTATTCATTATTAAACCTACTCCTGCATTACCCCTATTTGATTTTGTATTTATAACCCTGTAATCACCTGATCAAAAGTCTTGTTCCTCCTGCCACCGAACTTCACTAATTCCCCCTATATCTAACTTTAACCTATCCATTTCCCTTTTTAAATTTTCTAACCTACCTGCCCGATTAAGGGATCTGACATTCCACGCTCCGATCCGTAGAACGCCAGTTTTCTTTCTCCTGATAACGACGTCCTCCTGAGTAGTCCCCGCCCGGAGATCCGAATGGGGGACTATTTTACCTCTGGAATATTTTACCCAAGAGGACGCCATCATCATTTAATCATACAGTAGAGCTGCATGTCCTCAGGAAAAATTACGGCTGTAGTTTCCCCTTGCTTTCAGCCGTTCGCAGTACCAGCACAGCAAGGCCGTTTTGGTTAATGTTACAAGGCCAGATCAGTCAATCATCCAGACTGTTGGCCCTGCAACTACTGAAAAGGCTGCTGCCCCTCTTCAGGAACCACATGTTTGTCTGGCCTCTCAACAGATACCCCTCCGTTGTGGTTGCACCTACGGTACGGCAATCTGTATCGCTGAGGCACGCAAGCCTCCCCACCAACGGCAAGGTCCATGGTTCATGGGGGGGCCCCTCTTACGTAACAGATGTCATAGTTAAATTGCTGTAAATACAGCGACCACCTAGTCAGTCTTTCGTGAAGTAGTTTACAATTCTTCAGATAAATGAGCGCCTTAAGGTCCGTATGAATAATCACCTTACGGTCCCAAAGGTAGCCCTTGAACTTCTTGAATCCCCACACGATAGCGAGACACTCTTTCTCAGAAATCGTGTAGTTTCGCTCACTTTTTGATAAAGTTCGACTCGCGAACGCTATCGTCCGGTGTTCCTTATCCTCTCCTTTATCAACCTCTTGGAACAGTTCTACCCCCACCCCGTAATTCGACGAATCCGTTCCCAGATGGAAGGGTAGCGATAAATAAGGATGAAATAGTATGTTAGATCTTAACAACTCGTCTTTTAACCTCTCGAAAGCGGCCTGACACCCGTCAGTCCACACAAACGGAACGTTTTTGCGTAAGAGGTTAATCAAATTTTCATCATTAAACACTTGTCCTTTTACAAATTTACGGTAAAATCCTGAGAACCCTAGAAAACTTTTTAACTGTTTCCTAGACTTGGGTGGAGGACAATTCCTTATTGCCTGTAGTTTCTCTGGGTCCTTCGTAATACCAGCAGTGGTAATTACATGCCCTAAAAATTTCAGTTCCTGCTTCAGAAATTCGCATTTCTTTAGCTTTAGAGTCATTCCGCCACGGCGCAGTGCTCTAAAAACTTCATCTAACAGGTCACAATGGTCATGCCAAGTGGCATTGGCCAACAATAGGTCGTCAACATATACAGTTAATCTTGAACTCAAAGCCGGTCCTAGCACTTTATCTAGGGCCCTAATGAATACGGACACAGATATATTAAGTCCAAACGGCAGCACTCGATACTGATAACACCTGCCCGCAAACAAGAAGGCGGTGTATGGCCTAGATTCTTCTTCGAGTTCTATTTGCCAGTAACTAGCCGTCAGATCGAGGCTAGTCATGAACTTAACGTCATGAAAACGTTGCAAAATCTCCTCCATACTCTCTGGTCTGTCTGTTTCACGTTGAACGACCCTATTCAACGTGCTTGCGTCAATCACAATACGCACACTACCATCCCGTTTTGCTACAATGAGCAAACCGTTATTGTATGGACTCGTACTTCTTTCAATCACTCCCCATTCTATCATCTTATCTATCTGCCGTTGCACTGCTTCCTTTTTGGACAGCGGTATAGCATACGGTCTCACGAAGAATAGTTCGTGCGGAATTACATGCAACTTGCATTTATACCCTTCCACAAGTCCCGGTTTGTCTGAAAACACACTCTTATTTCTCATTATTACTTCATACAGGTCTCGTCTTTGTTCGTGTGTTACGTTTGACACACCGTCTACAATACTTTCCAATTCACTTTCTACACTATTGTCAATGCAGAGATTCCTCACATTACAGTAGTTCAAATTCATACCTACATCAATACCATCCAGCCAGTTAACATTGTGTATAGGCTGGTATTGCCTATGCACACCGTCTTCTGCCTCGTCAAAACTAACTACTATTGTTTTATCTTGTGACGTACATGTCAAAGTTTTGCTTTCGCAATTAATCACTGCACGGTACTTTAATAGCCAATCTAACCCAATAATTACTTCCGTAGTTAAGTCTGGCACGACGACAAACTCTTGTTCAAATCGTGCCCCACATATCTCGAAGTTGACAAAAATCTGTTTTGTGACCGGTTTACTGGCCTTCCCAGTAGCACCGATAATTTTCACTCCTGTTACTGGCATAACTACGATGCCAGGTCTGTCTTTCAGTAACTCAAATATTTTCCCAGATACAGCACTCAATTCTGCACCGGTGTCAATCAACACGTTTAGTTGTAGGCCGTGCATATTAGCAGACACTACTATCTGTCTACACTTGTCCTCGACTGTTTCTTTATTTTCCCACAGTAAATCCTCGTCTATATCCAGGTCATTCCAGAAAAAACCATCCGGCTTTTATCCTAAATCCGGTTTATCTGGCGGCTTTTTCAGTCTCTGTTCACATACAGTTTGAATTTCAACACGTTTGTCCTGAGTCTTAGTCTGTAGCTTCGCCTCCAATACCGAAACCTTTTCCTGTAACTCGTCAACTGGTGAGTGTTGCTTTGCTATCAATTCACTAATTGTCACCTTCGTTGATTCCTCTTTGGTCAGATTGATCTCATCTGCCAATCTACCTGGAGAAATGTGCCCAGTAGTATCTGCAATTACTTCCTCTAGATCCCCGCAACCCACACTGCTATTGTCTGACCGTATAATGTCAGCTCTAACCTCATACACGCTGTAATCTATGTGCTTTTCTACCAATCGTGTCCGGCTATCACTAAAATTCTCGTACTCTTTCTCCTTAATACTTTCGCAATGTTTAAACTGGAGGTTTGCGTCGGATGGGTCGGCTACTTCTACCACTACGACTTTCGGTAAGGTCTGCCGGTTAGGGCCAGAACTTACCGTTACTACTTCAACATCTAACTCCTGCGGGACGAAACACGACGAATCTTGCTCGTGCTCCCCATTAACATCAACTGTTCCTGGTAAAGTCTGCCGGTTAGGGCCAGAACTTTCTATCATTTCACAAACACTATCTTCCTGCGGGACGAGACGCGGCAAATCCTGCCCGCGCTCAACATAAACGCTTCTCCCATACAGACCCCTATAACCTCTTAGTTCGTCGTATAAGCAACCGAACTGCCTTAACCAGACCTCATCCCTCTCTGCATCCCCTCGCTCGATGACGGACGTGTTATCCGACATCTGACCTTCTCTCAACAATTGCGAATCATTCTTAAACTCTATCTCCATTTCCGCTGTGGGTGTTACAGCTGCCACTTTATAATCGATTTCCGGAACACTACTTAAATTGTTCTCACTGACAGTGAATGTACTTCCTACTGCCGTGTATACAGCTGAACTACTAATTGTGGGCGCACTCCTTTCACCTAACACTGGCACACTCTCCCGCCGTTGATTATTCCACACGGAATTTTCGTAACGACGACACCTGGCTTTTCTTCTGTTATTGGGCCGCCAAAATTTCTCCACGCCCGGTCGGCCCCTCACCGGCGCGGCTAATGGTTTCCCTGTCTCGTCCCAGCAGATACGCTCCCCGGATACTGCTGAGGCGGCTGATCACACCTTCTGGCGTTATTACTATTCTGTGAAGCCCGTATCACGTTGGTATGATACTGGTTTCCGTCATTCCTGTTATTATTTGCATTGTACCGATTGTTATTACGGTCCGAACTATTATTGTTATTGCTGCCATGGTTGCGGTATGCATTATTCCCATGGTTATCGTTGTTGTGGTTGTTGTGGTACCCGTTGCTGTTACCACGGCCTCTACCACTGTCGCGATTATTGCGCCAATTGTCCTCGTCCTCCACCCTTTCCAGGAAATCATTTATTGTCCTGTAATTGCTTCCTACGTAGCGTTTTGTATCATCTGGAAGCTTTTTGTAGAGTTCCCAGACTATTTCGGATTCCGTGCGGCGATCACTCAAATATTCCAACTTGCGGATCCAGCCGTCACAAAACTCCTTCATCGAACCGCGCGAATTCGCATCGAAAGGCCTCGATACGACAAATTCGCGCCAGACACTTTGCTGTTTTTGCTCTGACCAGTATTCAGCCAGAAACAAATTTTTAAATTCGTCAAAAGTCAGGTTCGTAATGTTGAGGTTTAAGCCCCAACGCTTGGCATCACCAGCCAACACATCAATAATCGCATTAATTTTTCTCTCATTAGTCCATGATCTGGGTAAAACTCTTTCACAATTCTTAATGAAATCCGTCGCGTGTATACCGCCTTTTTTCAACGGGTCGAACCGCTCCTCTTTCGTCAACAATTCCGAACTATGTGCATAGATTGGCACATAGCTCTGTTTTTCGTCAAGTTTCTTTTCTAATTCCGACACTCTCGTAATTACTTGGCAAGTGGTTGTCGTAAGCGTTACTACTTCCCTTTTTTTCTCTTCGCAGGTATTAGCCTGCTTCGTCACTTTGGTATCTACTTCGGATACTAAAGCCTTTAAAGTTTTCACCTTCTTTTGATCCTCTTTTTTCACTAATTGAATTTGTTCCGTCACCTTATTCTCGATGATCGGAGCAACTGATTCTCCTACACTTTTCTCGATTCTGCTAATTTCGGAGTAAAAACGAGTATTTATGCTCGCAATTTCCGCCTGAACGCCAATCCTTTCCTGTTTAAGATTACCGATTCCGGTTTTAATCACAACAATATCTTCTTTGATTTTATCAACTTTTGTGTTAACAACTCCAACATTGTAGTTAACAACATTAATAGCTTTGTTCTGTCTGTCTAGCTTTCGTTCAATTTTTTCGGACTGAGCTTCTTGCTTGGCCGATTGACTCTTGATTTCGTTAATCAAAACATTCAATAAATCAGTTAAATTCCCGGAAACTACCGGTTTTACTTCCGTAGCGGCTTCCTCTTTAATTGTCCCCCCGTATTCGTCATCAAGGGATTCAGATTTGATTTTCACTTCCGATTCCGAAACATTTTCTAACGTTTGGAATTCCATTTCTGCTCTTTGTTGCGTTTCGGCGGTCGCGTCTTTCATGCTAGCCGCCTGCCCCTGAACAATGGGTACCGCAGTGCGCGTTTCCCACTGTTCGAACGATTGTTCCGTATCCAAGTCTACCAAATTTTGGCAATTGTTGCCTTCACTCATTTTAATAATTTTCAATATAAATGCCAAATCTCAAATCTAATTAGGATTCCTCACACTAATATTCTCGCTGACGTATCGACCATTTCGTAACCAGTACTTTGTTACGAGATTTGCACAATGCAGAACAACCTCAAATCCGAAGATGGTCCTGTCACCAGGTCGCCACGTGTAACCTCCCCCTCACTTATCGACCTTAATGGCAGTGAAAAATTAAACCGCATGTACCTAATGGAAATTTGGGAAAAGCAATCGTCACCGAAGTTAATTTGTCGGTAAAGAGGGAGGAAAGGGTTACATCTAAATGAAAGGAAAAATGCTAATGAAACTGGTGGAAATTAATTTTGAAAAGGGGTAAAGTTAATAAAGAAAGTAAATGTGCGGCCGTTACGTAAACAATCAACTAGCGGTAATTAGATATTTGAGATTTGGGGGAAATTACGGTCGCCAGTCCTAAGGACAATTACTATAGTAACTGAAAAAGAAAGATTATTACACATATAATTAGCACTAGAAGCGTGGCAATTGAAGGTTGAAGAGTGTAGTGTGAAAACTGAAAGTTTGTCAGAAGTAATAAATTTCGCTACACTCTGACTTAATTTAGCAAAAGAATTAATAAAACCGGAAAATCGAAAGTTAATTTAGTGACTGAAGTTAATAGTGAGCTTCCTTTCTGAAGCACATCGAAATTCAGTAAAATACGGTTAGTCTTGGACTACCTCAACAATCATTTCAAAAGCTACTTGAATCTACGCAATTTATAAATAAGAGATTTAACTTTGAACATGAATTAAATGATTCTGAACAATTAAGAATAGTAAAATTTAATACGTACCAAGCTGAGCTGCAGTCACAGGTAAGCTAAAATACGGTAACAAAACTCGCACTCTTAATTTGTGCTTGTGTAATCTGAATATTGTAGCCAGCTATGAATACTGTAACTGAACTTTGAAATTAAAGTAGTGAAGTGGAATGATGCTGGCGTTTGAATTTCAACGACACTCGGGTTCATTCCGGAAAAGGAAGGGACCCTGCTTCGTAATGCAACTGGGACAATGAGCAACAAAGGTTCATGCTAAGTTGCTGTAATTTTGCGAGGCAAATGGAACAATTTTATAAGCTGAGGTCTGCCATACAGTTCTAAAACTTTACGTGCTTCCAGTCTTCCTTGTTGGTTGATTGAAGGTTTGAAGCCGTCGATCGAGGAAGTGGCGACAGTCACTCATTGTCGGCCGTCGCTGTTGCAGAAGCTGGATGTTGGCGCGCCTTCTTCTCGACACGGTCACCAGACGAAACGGGCTCTTGATGTGCGCCAGCTAATGCTTCCCGTCCGCAACACCGTGTCACAAACTATCATCGCAAGTCGAGCGCAATTACATGCTGCCAAACCCCGAAAGCGCGGCAACTCGCGGGAGTTTCACACAACGCACCTACTCCACTCGCTACTCCAGCCAGACTCTCTCTGCTCAGCCCGCGCTCCACGCGGCAGAATTAACACTACCAAAGATCCTACACACTTTTATTCTTCACACGACCTATCGATGTAATCGTTCGATAGCAGTTTTCCCTAGGCAAGACCCAGCGTAAAAATACAAATAATATTTACGAAACAAACCAACATAAATGCATATATATATATATATATATATATATATATATATATATATATATATATACAAACAGTAAAACAATTACAATATATAAAGACACAGAAATGTTATATATTCAGGTAACAAAAATAAGGAAAACAAATTTATAGTACAATAAATGGAAATGGGAGGATATGCATTTCTGGCGTTACAGAGTGATGGTGAGTAGCTAAGCTATTTATGTGCCATCACGTGTCTGCTCGTTCAGGTAAACGTGGTTGGTTACGTGTCAACTTACACATGATGGGGAATCATCACTAACGAGCAGCAACTGTGATGCGGCATGGGCAGAAGTACGCATCGTGCTATTGAAGTAGCTATATGTTATACAATGTGTATATTATGCAATAAATTTAGTAATTACAGAACGCAGTTACGTTCACTGACGTAAAAAAAGAGTGTTCCATTCCTTACATCACCCACTTAGGTGTGGATTCTTTTTTATTGTATTTTTATTTTGTAAAGCAGCCTATGTTCTTCATCAGGGTTCAATCGATTTCCTTATCAGATTTTATCGAAATCGGTCCAGCGGTTTATTCATGGAAACCTAAAAGACAGAGTAAGTTTCACATCTAATAATTTTAGTATGGAAGTAAGGATTAAACAGGTTGAGGATTGTACGAACACTGTATCCTTTACGTTGAATCGTATTACGCAAAACATAACAACCGATAAGAATATTTTCAAAAACATTATAAAGGTCAAAAGTCAAAGTGTAAGCAGCTTTTTCAACCAGTAACCAGAGGTTGTACAGAGCTTCAGGGAGAGCGTAAGGGAACAAATGGCAGGAATGGGGGAAAGAAATACAGTAGAAGAAGAAGGGTAGCTTTGAGGGATGAAGTGGTGAAGGCAGCAGAGGATCAAGTAGGTAAGAAGACGAGGGCTCGTAAAAATCCTTGGGTAACAGAAGAAATGTTGAATTTAATTGATGAAAGGAGAAAATACAAAAATGCAGTAAATGAAGCAGGCAAAAAGGAATACAAACGTCTCAAAAATTAGATCGACAGGAAGTGAAAAATGGCTAAGCAGGGATGGTTAGAGGATAAATGTAAGGATGTAGAGACTTATCTCACTAGGGGTAAGATAGATATTGCCTACAGGAAAATTAAAGAGACCTTTGGAGAAAAGAGAACCACTTGTATGAATATCAAGAGCTCAGATGGAAACCCAGTTCTAAGGAAAGAAGGGAAAGCAGAAAGGTGGAAGGAGTATGTAGAGGGGCTATACGAGGGCGATGTACTTGAGGACAATATTATGGAAATGGAAAAGGATGTAGATGAAGATGAAATGGGAGATATGATACTGCGTGAAGAGTTCGACAGAGCACTGAAAGACCTGAGTCGAAACAAGGCCCCTGGAGTAGACAACATTCCATTAGAACTACTGACGGCCTTGGGAGAGCCAGTCCTGACAAAACTCTACCATCTGGTGAGCAAGATGTATGAGACAGGTGAAATACCCTCAGACTTCAAGAAGGCCGGCCGGAGTGGCCGTGCGGTTCTGGGCGCTACAGTCTGGAGCCGAGCTTCCGCTACGGTCGCAGGTTCGACTCCTGCCTCGGGCATGGATGTGTGTGATGTCCTTAGGTTAGTTAGGTTTAATTAGTTATAAGTTCTAGGCGACTAATTACCTCAGAAGTTGAGTCGCATAGTGCTCAGAGCCATTTCAGACTTCAAGAAGAATATAATAATCCCAATCCCAAAGAAAGCAGGTGTTGACAGATGTGAAAATTACCGAACTATCAGTTTTTATAAGTCACGGCTGCAAAATACTAACGCGAATTCTTTACAGACGAATGGAAATACTAGTAGAAGCCGAACTTGGGGAAGATCAAGTTTGGATTCGGTAGAAATATTGGAACACGTGATGCAATGCTGACCCTACGGCTTATCTTAGAAGCTAGATTAAGGGAAGGCAAACCTACGTATCTAGCATTTGTAGACTTAGAGAAAGCTTTTGACAATGTTGACTGGAATACTCTCTTTCAAATTCTGAAGGTGGCAGGGGTAAAATATATGGAGCGAAAGGCTATTTACAATTTGTATAGAAACCAAATGGCAGTTATAAGAGTTCAGGGGCATGAAAGGGAAGCAGTGGTTGGGAAGGGAGTGAGACAGGGTTGTAGCCTGTCCCCGATATTATTCAATCTGTATATTGAGCAAGCAGTAAAGGAAACAAAAGAAAAATTCGGTGTAGGTATTACAATCCATGGAGAAGAAATAAAAAATTTGAGGTTCGCCGACGACATTGTAATTCTGTCAGAGACAGCAAAGGACTTGGAAGAGCAGTTGAACGGAATGGATGGTGTCTTGAAGGGAGGATATAAGATGAACATCAACAAAAGCAAAACGAGGATAATGGAATGTAGTCGAATTATGTCGGGGTGATGTTGAGGGTATTAGATTAGGAAATGAGACACTTAAAGTAGTAAATGAGTTTTGCTATTTGGGGAGCAAAATAACTGATGATGGTCGAAATAGAGAGGATATAAAATGTAGACTGGCAAAGGGAAGGAAAGCGTTTCTGAAGAAGAGAAATTTGTTAACATCGAGTATTGATTTAAGTGTTAGGAAGTCGTTTCTGAAAGTACTTGTATGGAGTGTAGCCATGTATGGAAGTGAAACATGGACGATAAATAGTTTAGACAAGAAGAGAATAGAATCTTTCGAGCCGGCCGGTGTGGCCGTGCGGTTAAAGGCGCTTCAGTCTGTAACTGCGTGACCGCTACGGTCGCAGGTTCGAATCCTGTCTCGGGCATGGATGTGTGTGATGTCCTTAGGTTAGTTAGGTTTAAGTAGTTCCAAGTTCTAGGGGACTTATGACCACAGATGTTGAGTCCCATAGTGCTCAGAGCCATTTGAACCATTTAGAAGCTTTCGAAATGTGGTGCTACAGAAGAATGCTGAAGATTAGATGGGTAGATCACATAACTAATGAGGAGGTGTTGAATAGGATTGGGGAGAAGAGAAGTTTGTGGCACAACTTGACTAGAAGAAGGGATCGGTTGGTAGGACATGTTCTGAGGCATCAAGGGATCACCAATTTAGTATTGGAGGGCAGCGTGGAGGGTAGGAATCGTAGAGGGAGACAAAGAGATGAATACACCAAGCAGATTCAGAAGGAAGTATGTTGCAGTAGGTACTGGGAGATGAAGGAGCTTGCACAGGATAGAGTAGCATGGAGAGCTGCATCAAACCAGTATCAGGACTGAAGACCGCAACAACAACAGGAATTGTTTTCCGTAATTGATGTAGTATTCTTCAGATCAACAAATATCTTGTTCAACACATTTTCTAATGTAGCTTGTTTTCTATCTCCATACCAGATTTAATCGAAATTTGTTCAGTGGTTTAATCGTGAAAAGGTAACAGTTACTTTGGAATTTATAATTTTAGTATTGAAGCTTGGATTACATATTCTGAGCTTTGCGTTCAATACGTCGAATCGTCTTATGTGAAACCTATTAACCAATAAAAGCATTCTCACGAACACGATGAAGCTGAAAAGTAAAAGAGAAAAAGAGGTTATGCAAGGAGTAAATATTTTTCCCTAATTCGCGTTATACTCCTGAAATCGGTAAATATTTTACACAAAACACTTTCTAAAGTAGCCTATGTTCTTCCAGAGTGTTCAACGTATTTCCTAACCAAATTTAACTGAAGTCGGTTCAGCGGTTTAATCATGAAAACGTAACAGTCTGTGCTACTTTTGCATTTGTTATATTAGTATGCATTCGTTCTCCAGAAACAACGTACTACATCAGCATAAAACAAGTTGCATACTTTTACACCAGACCGTGTCAGTGACATAAGCCCATAACTAGGTACAGCTGTTCTATGACCCTTCATGAAGACGTGAATGACCTACGTTTTCTTTTTTTTCCAGCCACTAAGTATCCTTCGTTGCTCCAGTGACCTACGATAAACTATTGGTGGAAGTGGAGCATGTTATTTCACATAAACTAGTGACTTGCCGAAGTGGAGTTGTCATGTTGCTACGGCTGATAATGGTCACAAAACTCATTTTATCGCACGATCTCCGCTACCGACTAACAGTAAATTATTAATTTATTTTAGGTGACAGTGGTTTAGGAAAGCATTTGTTTGATGTTGTAGATAAGTAAGAGGAAAAGCAACTGGCGTCAATGCAGGCGCGGGAGAGACACAGAAGATGAAAAACCTTGGCGAGTCGTCATCGCCGAAAGCCGGTGTGCTGGGCACAAGGAGGAAATGCGATAGCCAACCACAAAAGCCTAAAGTATGGTTAAAAAGGAGTTCTTCTTTCATTATTTATAAATGGTTCCGTTTTTCTCTATGGATTGTCAGAAATGGTATATATAGATGTGAATTATTGGTAGTGAACGGGAATATATTGGTATTTTTTGTAACAAATCTGATCTAAAGCGTGAAGTCCGTGTTATGAGATTCTTTTGGTCCGAAAAGACATGTTACAAAAATTCTGGTCTGGGCGGGACTTTTAATTTTCCGATTAACATTGTCCCGATGTGGGGAAATTCACCGTAAAATTGCGAAAGGATAAAGTAATAGTTGACTAGATGATGGACATTTTTTTCAAACAGTTTTATGTGTCGGAAATATCTCAGAATAATCTCATAGGTATTTCACATAGATGCTTTCGAATACTGAACGATTTTCGTTGGTTTTCTATGCCCAGATCATTTATGTCAACCTCTGCCATTTCGGTGTTCGTCCGATGATTGAAAGGGGAAAATGTATTACGACCTTCCGCGGTGATCAAATTCCGTATTTTAGTCTTCCGTTATTCGCCTTCCGTTTCGGCACTTATACAGTCATTGAGGGACTGTACCAGTGTTTTAGATCCGTTTACTGAATTTACGGACGACCAAACCTATCTAATATTTGTAGTCATATCAGTTGGCAAAATTTTACTTTCAAATACGCTCTTATGACTTCGTTCATCTTTTGTCATCTAGGCTGGGGCTTCACTTAAATCTGTGATGAAGCTCTCCCTGCTTTCGCAAAAATTTTCTTTTATGTTGCCGTAATTGAAAAAGAAATATGAATTATATTTGAATGATAGCGGAAACTGTTATTTTGGCATTTGACCATTTCGACATCTTTCGCCAGAACCAGCTGACTTATTTCCGAACTGCCAGGCTTACGAATTAAGCGTCACATGATTTAACCGACCGAGCAGTGTTACATGGCTTTTACTCGTCTTACAACTAACCTCTTCTCACGTTACGCAAACAGCGCACCCCTCCACCAGTATTTCCCACTGGAGGTTCAGAGTTTTACAACAAATCCGTGCCGCTGGCTAAACAGGCCCCGCGAAGATTCGCACAACTCTTCCTTGCATGTTATTCCTTGCCATTGTCAATGGGAGATATACGATCTGCTTATTTAAAATAAGTGTGGATAAAAATCTTATGTCAGGATCAATAATTTTATTCACTGATTATGGGTTTCTGCTTGTTACTGAGACATATTTACATTAAACTAAACTGTTGTTCAGTGTGTGATACTCATTACACATCGTTCTATTCTTTACAGCCAAGTCGCCTTACTTAAATAAAAAGTCCTAAGACGAAAATCATAGTTGGCTGCGTAAATTGACAACGTTAATAACTAATGAAATGTTACAGCGTCCACTTTCCAGGAATTTGTGCAAACCATCAACAGCGATGACACTTGCATCGCCAATGAGTGGATATAAACATGATTGCTGTCGATCGTTTGTACATGTGTATGGCATTCATTCGATTCAGCAGATCACGTAATTCTTCTTCACTTTCACTCAGGATAGGAATGTCATCAGCAAATGTTAATACTGATATCCTTTCATCTTGAATTTGAATCTCACTCTTCAACCTTGCTTTTATTTCCATCATTGCTTCTTCGATGTAGGGGCGAAAAACTACATCCCTACCTTACACACCTTTTAATCGGAGCACTTCGTTCTTGGTCGTCCGCTTTTACTACTCCCTCTTGACTCTTGTAGATATTGTATATTACCCGTCTCTGCCTGTAGCTTACCCTTATTTTTCTCATCTTGCACCATTTTACAATGCCGAACGCTTTTTCCAGGTCGACAAATCCAATGAACGTGTCTTGATTTTTCTTTAGTCTTGATTTTTCTTTAGTCTTGCTTCCATTATTATCCGCAACGTCAGAATTGTCTCTCTACTGCCTTTACCTTTCCTAAAGCCAAAATTATCGTCATCTAACACATCCTCAATTTTCTTTTCCATTCTTCTATATATTATAATTATCAGGAACTTGGATGCATGAGCCTTTAAGCTGACTGGCCGATAATTCTCTCACTTGTCAGCTCTTGCAGTCTTCGGATTTGTGTGGATGATATTTTTCCGGAAGTCAGGTGGTATACCACCAGATTCATGCATTCTACACGTCAACGTGATTAGTCGCTTTGTTGCCACTTCACCCAACGATTTTAGAAAGTCTAATGGAGTGTTATAAATCCCTAATGTATTATTCTATCTTAAGTCTTCCGAGACTCTTTTAAATTCTGATTGTGAATTACCGTTGCACTCTAATGTTACCAACCTTGCTTTTAATTGACTTTCCTGTATGGTAGATAAGTCCTTCCGGCAGTCATTTATTTTTCGATTTCTTCACACTTTTCATGCACATTTTTCATTTACATAACCCACTGTAATTTTCATCGTAGGATTTCCGCGACTTGGCTCTGAAAATACGGCGATCTGTAGTGCATGTCGCACACTTAACAACCATTGAGATTAATCCAAAAGTGGTTCAGTAATGAGCAGAAACCGGTAAACAGTAAAGGACATTTGGGCTCCTGAAGTAGGATTTTTATCCATACATCTTCTTTGTATGTTGTGGCTTCCTTTCTCAATGACTGGTATCGATCCGAAACTACCAACGAATAATACTCAATAATTTTTAGGTTACGCAAGATACGAGGTGTGTGAGAAAAGCAATGAGACACACAGCACTGCGAGCGATCTCGCAACGCTGTGTTGTTCTGCTTGTGTACGAGGTGCATTCAAGTTCTAAGGCCCCCGATTTTTTTTCTAATTAACTACTCACCCGAAATCGATGAAACTGGCGTTACTTCTCGACGTAATCGCCCTGCAGACGTACACATTTTTCACAACGCTGACGCCATGATTCCATGGGAGTGGTGAAGGCTTCTTTAGGAGTCTGCTTTGACCACTGGAAAATCTCTGAGGCAATAGCAGCACGGCTGGTGAATGTGCGGCCACGGAGAGTGTCTTTCATTGTTGGAAAAAGCCAAAAGTCACTAGGAGCCAGGTCAGGTGAGTAGGGAGCATGAGGAATCACTTCAAAGTTGTTATCACGAAGAAACTGTTGCGTAACGTTAGCTCGATGTGCGGGTGCGTTGTCTTGGTGAAACAGCACATGCGCAGCCCATCCCAGACGTTTTTGTTGCAGTGCAGGAAGGAATTTGTTCTTCAAAACATTTTCGTAGGATGCACCTGTTACTGTAGTGCCCTTTGGAACGCAATGGGTAAGGATTACGCCCTCGCTGTCCCAGAACATGGACACCATCATTTTTTCAGCACTGGCAGTTACCCGAAATTTGTTTGGTGGCGGTGAATCTGTGTGCTTCCATTGAGCTGACTGGCGCTTTGTTTCTGGATTGAAAAATGACATCCACGTCTCATCCATTATCACAACCGACGAAAAGAAAGTCCCTTTCATGCTGTCGTTGTGCGTCAACATTGCTTGGCAACATGCCACACGGGCAACCATGTGGTCGTCCGTCAGCATTCGTGGCACCCACCTGGATGACACTTTTCGCATTTTCAGGTAGTCATGCAGGATTGTATGCACAGAACCCACAGAAATGCCAACTCTGGAGGCGATCTGTTCAACAGTCATTCGGCGATCCCCCAAAACAATTCTCTCCACTTTCTCGATCATGTCGTCAGACCGGCTTGTGCGAGCCCGAGGTTGTTTCGGTTTGTATTCACACGATGTTCTGCCTTCATTAAACTGTCGCACCCATGAACGCACTTTCGACACATCCATAACTCCATCACCACATGTCTCCTTCAACTGTCGATGAATTTCAATTGGTTTCACACCACGCAAATTCAGAAAACGAATGATTGCACGCTGTTCAAGTAAGGAAAACGTCGCCATTTCAAGTATTTAAAACAGTTCTCATTCTCGCCGCTGGCGGTAAAATTCCATCTGCCGTACGGTGCTGCCATCTCTGGGACGTATTGACAATGAACGCGGCCTCATTTTAAAACAATGCGCATGTTTCTATCTCTTTCCAGTTCGGAGAAAAAAAAATCGGAGGCCTTAGAACTTGAATGCACCTCGTAGACCGGTGTGTTCTTCGCTTCCAGATGCTCAGTCCAAGTTTCAGCTCCGCACAGCCATCGCGCGATTTTCGAGAACGCCATCAATGAAGTTCTGTTTTTGTTGTGTGTTGCGAAAATGGGACAGCGGAATTTGAGCAATGTTATGCCTTCACAATTTGTGTTAAATTTGGGTAATCCGCAAGTGTAACCTTTGAAAAGTTGAACAAAGCCTATGGGGAACATATCTAAGCAAGAGCGCTTTTTTCGCTGGCACAACTTATTTCTGGAGGGCCGAGAACACGTTTAAAATGAACCCCGCTCAAGGACAACTTCAGCTTCAAAAATATACGAAAAAACGAGAGTTTGCGTGCTCCTGTAAACCAGAGCGACGTTTAACAACAAGGACAAACCACCAGCCAAGTATTTTACAGAGGAGTCCCTGAAAGGCTCAGGAAGAGGGTGAATCTTGTGAGATTACAGATTACAGACAGGTGGATGCTGCATCGTAACAGCGCCCCACGTCACACGGCCAATTCCATCATGGAATTATTTACCTAAAAATGAATTCCTGTTGTTCCACAGCCTTCCTGTTCAACTGATCCGAGTCCTTGTGACGGGTTTCTTTCCTAAAACTGAAGAACGTGTCAAAAGGAGGCCATTTTGGGACTCTCGAGAACGTTAAAAAGAATGTGACCGACATGTCGAAGAGATCACAATGTGAAGCCCTTCAGCATTGCTACCAAGACTGGGAGCAACGACTCCGCCAGTGTAGTTGTGTATTTTCCATAGGCAGCTATTCTGGACGTGACAGTACTGTTATTTGAAAAAAATAAAAACTTCGGCAGATAAAAAATCAGTCTCATAAATTTTCTCACACAGCTGGTATTTGTAAATTTTATTTCAGAGCACGTTTCTTACGGAATTTTCCAGTCAGTCTGTCTTCATAACATCTATTTTTAGGTGGTGGTTTCACGTCAGTTTCTCGTGACAGAAACCCCAGGTATTTGTTTAATGGATGAGACAGACTGTAGCGGCTCAGCGTCGATGTGTTTCGTAATAACGTTCAGGCGTCAACATATCGTGTATATTAAACTGCTTAGTAATGTAGCACGAGGAACTCTAGATGATTCTGACGACTAGCCCCCATTCACAATGACGCTCTGACGTACTTATTCCTTATTCCCGTCACATACCTCATAAACTATTAAATATTCACGTATTTTGTTTACTAGGTGGCAAAGAAAGTAATAAATGATAAGGCAAAGGGAAAGAGCGTACGTCTCACTGTTCTTTCAGTAAATCGTTTGCCTACAGACTTACGTCAAGAAAAAATCGACGCACTGCACTGCAGGTCAACTCATCTTAAGGAAATACTCATAAAAACAGAATATTTTTTATGAGTTGCAGCATAGCCCATTAGACGGTGATCATGAAATAAAATTTAGTGAGACGAGCGTGCTAGCCAGGATATCGCATTATAATGTCCTGGCATATAAAGACGGTGATCATGAAATAAAGTTTAGTGTGACGGATGTGCTTGCCAGGACATCGGATTATTATGCACGTATGTATAGGGAAGCTATAGAGATTCGGAAACACCTCAATATTTTTAATAGAAAAGAGGAAGGCTTAAAGTTAGACAAAATATGGTGGTCGACTTTGCACCAACGATGTTACACTCGATTACCTTCGATCGAGAATAATGACTTTAGTCAGAGTCGGCCCCACGTGACGTGTGGTGGAACCCTCTATGCCCTCTATATATACGGGACCTCTACTGTCTGGCAGGCAGTTGTTGACTCACCTCGGAAGATGTTGTCCGCAGTTGGCAATGAAATGTTAGTTTTATAGATCGACCACGGCCTCTCAGCTTGGAAGTCTTAATTAATGGTTTTATTTTTAGTTTAATTTGAACATTGTCTTCTGCATTTCACTGTAGTAGACACAAAAATCTTAAATATACACTGTTACCTAAATCTAAAAATAATAGCATGTGTCATGGGTCCAATCAAGAGAACTAGTTTCCTACATTGAGTCGGGAAATTTCCGTAAATAGGCTAACTATAGTATAACGGATATTAACTATTACACACATGTAAGTAAGTGTCAACACTTATTATTTTTTGAAGTTTAGTGTGTTCTAAACCGAATAACATTTATTCGAAACCGAGAAATCTGAAAGTAGAAACGTCGCCTTCGAAGTTGAACAAAAGAACACATTTGAATGATCACGTAAACCCTTACTCTCCCTATTAAAATACATGTAATGAAAACTGTTGTTTACATTTTGATAATATTGGCCTACTGAGGGCTAAGATGAGTCAAAATTCGAGTCGGCTCATTCAAGGCAGTTCGCACTGCATCGCTTAACAGCGCCGTCTCTGTCCACAGCACCTTTAATGTCGTGAATGTCAGAAAATGGTGTGAATTGCTCATAATTTCCAATGGTGTCTGCTGAAATTTAATCGCTATTATTATATCACTTCTACGTTTCAAACATTAATACTAGTGAATTACAAGAACTTGGCGCAAATCCAACCTTTCTTCACTCTTGCCTTGTTTTCCCATGGGACAACTCACCACCAAGGCGGTGAATCTTTGGCAACACAGGGTGCACTTAATGACTTCTAGAACGCACCAGTTGTCAGATTCCATGGAGAAATAGAGCCGGCCCATCGTTGGAGGATGTCCAGCGATACCAACCTCCTTCTGACTTCCTAACTGTACACATCACTGGCAGGTGTGTAAATGATTAGAGTTGCAATTCTGTGTGACAGGTAAAATGGCCACCAGGAGTGTACTAGTGTTGTTTGTGTTTACTAATGCTACCACCCCTGACAGGTTAAAGATGGACTGAACAATGTCAGATGGTGAGTGATGCCGCATTCTCGAGTGAGACAATGTTATTAGCCTCTGACAGAGTTAAAAAGTAGTCTTATTATGTGTCTCCAGTTGGCCGACTGGTCGAATCTTGTGATATCCAGATTTTTGGGACATTTCGGTGTGACAGTGGACTGCATTGAAACGTGAGGGCTGGCACACTCTTCCTCAATTATTCCTGTCACGGTCGGTATTTATTACTGAATGTTTGGAAGATGTAGTGCCCCAAAGATAGCTTCTGATCACCACAAGATAGGTCTGCCCCTGGTAGCTGAGTGGCCAGCACGATAGCATGTCACACCTAACAGGCCGGGTTCGATTCCCGGCTGGGTCGGAGATTTTCTCCACTCAGGCACTTGGTGTTGTGTTGTCCTTATCATCATCATTTCATCCCCATCGACAGTCAAGTCCCCGAAGTGACGTCATCTCAGAAGACTTGCACCTGGCGAACGGTGTAACTGACGGAAGGACCTAGCCACACGGAATTTATTTTACCTCAAGAAAGGACCACATTACTACGAACCAAGCACAGAGTAACCCTTTTATATCCGTGCACGCTATATGAGAGCAAGTAATTGACTCCGCGCAATCTGTGTTATCCCGAACCCCTTGTTGGAGCCTAGCCGCAGCTGGACTGGGGAGCTACCAAAAATGGCTCTGAGCACTATGGGACTCAACATCTTAGGTCATAAGGCCCCTAGAACTTAGAACTACTTAAACCTAACCAACTTAAGGACATCACACACACCCATGCCCGAGGCAGGATTCGAACCTGCGACCGTAGCAGTCCCGCGGTTCCGGACTGCAGCGTCAGAACCGCTAGACCACCGCGGACGGCGGTGGGGGGGGGGGGGGGGGGGGGGGAGCTACCGCCGCATGGGTAGGCTACTCATATCACGGCAACACAAACGGTTGCGTCTGGAATGGCGCCGTGACGGGGAAGCATGGGCTATACATGAATGGCGCCGCACTGTGTTCAGCTGCGAATCACGGCTCTGCACCACTCTGGATGACGATCGATGGTGAGCACAGAGGGGACGGCCGGATAGGTCCCATTTTTCCAGTGTCCTGGAGAAGCGCAGCTAGGTGTCATTCCAGGCGACATGGTGTTGGCAACTACTGGGAATGACTTCAGGTCACACCTGTTAGCAATTGAGGGAGGTCTGATGGCACAAGAGCACGTCACGGACACATTTCGTGTTCCCATGATACCTCTTATGTGACAGTGGCGTGGTTGCATTTTCAACAGGGCAGATATCCTAATACGGCACCTTTCTCTAGACCTGTCTGCGTGTTGTTGAGGTACTCCTAGGGCCACAAGATCCGCGGATATGTCCCCAACAGAACATGTGTGCTACCAGCTCGGACTTCAGTTCCATCTCATATCTCAGGATATGGAGTCAGCACAGTTGCGAGCCAGCTCACATCCAGAGAAGATACAAGTTCCCAGAACGAGATTTTCACTCTGCAGCGGAGTGTGCGTGGATATGAAACTTCCTGGCAGATTAAAACTGTGTGCCTGGCCGAGACTCGAACTCGGGACCTTTGCCTTTCGCGCTACCCAAGCACGACTCACGCCCCGTCCTCAAAGCTTTACTTCTGCCAGCACCTCGTCTCCTACATTCCAAACTTCACAGAAGCTCTCCTGCGAACCTTGCAGACCTATCGCTCCTGGAAGAAAGGATATTGCGGAGACATGACTTAGCCACAGCCTACTTCGAGTCTCGGTCCAGCACACAGTTTTAATCTGTCAGGAAACTTCAAGATGCAAGTTCTTTATAACATCTTTCCAGACTGTATCAGTGCATGGATCCAGTACACACGGGGACGCAACACCATATTAATATGTGGTCTGATATTGCCAAGTTATTTGTAAATTTGACGCGATTTTGTAATCAGTGCCGCATGGAGTGGCCCCGCGGTTAGAGGCGCTATGTCACGCATTGCGCGGCCACTCCCACCGGAGGTTCGAGTCCTCCCTCAGCAGGAGTGTCTGTGTTGTTCTTAGCATAAGTTAGTTTAAGATAGTTTAAGTAGTGTGTAAGCCAAGGGACCGATGACCTCAGCAGTTTGGTCCCGTAGAAATTCACATACATTTGCAATCAGTGAGATAACATTACTTAGCTACTCAGACTTGCGAAGTTTCATTTCTGTTCCTACTGCCCTTTTGGGTGGTTCGCTGTATTTGTCGGGCAGCGTATGCCAAGAAATGAGATTCATTTTATTCCTGAAGTCAGAACGTCTACACCCTGCCGCAATATACTGAATCTACACTACTGGCCATTAAAGTTGCTACACCAAGAAGATGACGTGCTACAGACGCGAAATTTAACCGACAGGAAGAAGATGCTGTGATATGCAAATGATTAGCTTTTCAGAGCATTCACACAAGGTTGTCGCCGGTGGCGACGCATACAACGTGCTGACATGAGGAAAGTGTCCAATCGATTTCTCATACACAAAATAGCTGTTGCCTGGTGAAACGTTCCTGTGATTCCTCGTGTAAGGAGGAGAAATGCGTACCATCACGTTTCCGACTTTGATAAAGGTCGGATTGTAGCCTATCGCGATTGCGGGTTATCGTTTCGCGACATTGCTGCTCGCGTTGGTCGACATCCAGTGGATGTTAGCAGAATATGGAATCGGTGGGTTCAGGAGGGTAATACGGAACGCCGTGCTGGATCCCAACGGTCTCGTATCGCTAGCAGTCGAGATGTCAGACATCCTATCCGCATGGCTGTAACGGATCGTGCAGCCAAGTCTCGATCCCTGAGTCTACATATGGGGACGTTTGGAAGACAACAACCATCTACACGAACAGTTCGACGACGTTTGCAGCAGCAGCTCGGACACCATGGCTGGGGTTACCCTTGACGCTGCATCACAGACAGGAGCTCCTGCGATGGTGTACTAAACGACGAACCTGGGTGTACGAATGGCAAAACGTCATTTTTTTCGGATGTGTCCAGGTTCTGTTTACAGCATCATGATGGTCGCATCTGTGTTTGGCGACATCGCGGTGAACACACATTGGAAGCGTGTATTCGTCATCGTCATACTGGTGTATCATCCGGAGTGATTGTATGGTGTGCCATTGGTTACACGTCTCGGTCACCTCTTGTTCTCATTGACGGCACTTTGAACAGTGGACGTTACATTTCGGATGTGTTACGACCCGTGGGTCTACCCTTCATTCGATCCCTGCGAAAACCTACATTTCAGCAGGATAATGCATGACCGCATGTTGAAGGTCCTATACGGGCCTTTCTGGATACAGAAAATGTTCGACTGCTGCCCTGGCCAGCACATTCTCCAGATCTCTCACCAATTGAAAACGTCTGGTCAATGGTGGCCGAGCAACTGGCTCGTCGCAATACGCCAGTCACCACTCTTGATGAACTGTGGTATCGTGTTGAAGCTGCATGGGCAGCCGTAACTGTACACGCAATCCAAGCTCTGTTTGACTCAATGCCCAGGCGTATGAAGGTCGTTATTACGGGCAGAGGTGGTTGTTCTGGGTACTGATTTCTCAGGATCTATGCACTCAAATTGCGTGAAAATGTAATCACATGTCAGTTCTAGTATAATATATTTGGCCAATTAGTACCCGTTTATCATCTGCATTTCTTCTTGGTGTAGCAATTTAAATGGCCAGTAGTGTAATATAGCCACACTATGTTTTGTTTTTTGTACTTGTTGTTTCCCATGTAATTACATCGAAGCTAGCAGGACTACAAACAAACAGACACACATGCAGGCGTACGTAAACACGCAAACATTATCTTCTGTGGATAGAGACTACGCCGTTGATGATTTATAGTGGTCAGGCAGGTGAGAGAAATGGCGAGAGGTGTACTAAAAGAGCAGTACGTGAAGAGTGATCGGAGCGTGATGAGTCTGGCGACAATTAACTCGCAGCTGCGGCGCTGCTCTTTCGCGGGTGCCGCTAGCGTGATATGCCGCACGCGCACGCAGCAGGCGGAGCCGGGGACGTGGCGTGCCCGAGCGCTCAGCCACTGATGGATGGCCGCCCGCCGTGCCGTGCCGTGCCGTGCCGTGCCGTGCCTCACGTCACGCAGCCGCCACGCGTGGGACCTCCGCGACTATCGTCCGACCTTCTCCGTCCTCATTCGAGCCTTCGTTTTCATTCACAGTATCGGTAAGTCGTTGCCTTTGAAAGGGTACAGTACCGCGCGACATTGAAAATAGGTACAGCATTCTTCGTTATTCTTGTCAGAACAACATATTTTTTGTAATATTAACTCAATTTCAGTTAATACACTGAAGCCGGATACCAGTGTTGGAAAGAAGGACAATTTATTTATTTAATTTATCACATGTGCACTCCCACAAAATAAATCCCTACATCCAATTTGGTGAGATCTGTGAAATGAATGAATATATGGTCATTTGTTAGCCGCAGATAGTGAATGTGCAATATATGATCATCTTTGAGACGGTCCTTTGGTCACCTTTGGTGGAATCAAAGAGATGAAATTTACCTGAGCTTTGAGCGCCTGAAATGTGGCTGACAAATACGGTAGCATGGTGCTCCCCCACCTCGGCGGAGGTGCGAGATGACCTGAAGAACGGTCATGTTTCAGCACTCTGGCGCTGGATCTTGTGTTGGTAAGACCTGTCTTAGGTGTGCTCCGTAAAGACAAAAGAGTGGAGAGAATTGTTTGCATGTGAAATACTTAAGAGTAGTTTGGAATAATTATTTCTCTATTTCAGGAACTTTTTTTTTTTGGAGGGCGGGGTCAGAACTAAATGACAGGCAGGTAATATTAAGGGGATTGTAGCCATCTTTGGAAGTGACCAACGGTCACAACGAAACCACGTCTAGCAATAAGTTGAAATATTTGCGAGTGCTAGTACTAAGTTGAAATGCTTCCGAATGCTAAAGTTAAGCTGAATTACTTGCGTGTGTACTATAAGTTGGAAATATTTAAGAAATGGCGTGCGCAGGACTTGAAATTAGAGACGAGCATTTCCATGTGGTGAGTACTGTGTGAGTCTCAATCTGTGTATGAGACAAAGGATAAAGAGAAGTACTCGTCCAAAATATCAATTGAGGACTCGCGTGTGTGACGAATATGATCTTAATACACTCCTGGAAATGGAAAAAAAACACATTGACACCGGTGTGTCAGACCCACCATACTTGCTCCGGACACTGCGAGAGGGCTGTACAAGCAATGATCACACGCACGGCACAGCGGACACACCAGGAACCGCGGTGTTGGCCGTTGAATGGCGCTAGCTGCGCAGCATTTGTGCACCGCCGCCGTCAGTGTCAGCCAGTTTGCCGTGGCATACGGAGCTCCATCGCAGTCTTTAACACTGGTAGCATGCCGCGACAGCGTGGACGTGAACCGTATGTGCAGTTGACGGACTTTGAGCGAGGGCGTATAGTGGGCATGCGGGAGGCCGGGTGGACGTACCGCCGAATTGCTCAACACGTGGGGCGTGAGGTCTCCACAGTACATCGATGTTGTCGCCAGTGATCGGCGGAAGGTGCACGTGCCCGTCGACCTGGGACCGGACCGCAGCGACGCATGGATGCACGCCAAGACCGTAGGATCCTACGCAGTGCCGTAGGGGACCGCACCGCCACTTTCCAGCAAATTAGGGACACTGTTGCTCCTGGGGTATCGGCGAGGACCATTCGCAACCGTCTCCATGAAGTTAGGCTACGGTCCCGCACACCGTTAGGCCGTCTTCCGCTCACGCCCCAACATCGTGCAGCCTGCCTCCAGTGGTGTCGCGACAGGCGTGAATGGAGGGACGAATGGAGACGTGTCGTCTTCAGCGATGAGAGTCGCTTCTGCCTTGGTGCCAATGATGGTCGTATGCATGTTTGGCGCCGTGCAGGTGAGCGCCACAATCAGGACTGCATACGACCGAGGCACACAGGGCCAACACCCGGCATCATGGTGTGGGGAGCGATCTCCTACACTGGCCGTACACCACTGGTGATCGTCGAGGGGACACTGAATAGTGCACGGTACATCCAAACCGTCATCGAACCCATCGTTCTACCATTCCTAGACCGGCAAGGGAACTTGCTGTTCCAACAGGACAATGCACGTCCGCATGTATCCCGTGCCACCCAACGTGCTCTAGAAGGTGTAAGTCAACTACCCTGGCCAGCAAGATCTCCGGATCTGTCCCCCATTGAGCATGTTTGGGACTGGATGAAGCGTCGTCTCACGCGGTCTGCACGTCCAGCACGAACGCTGGTCCAACTGAGGCGCCAGGTGGAAATGGCATGGCAAGCCGTTCCACAGGACTACATCCAGCATCTCTACGATCGTCTCCTTGGGAGAATAGCAGTCTGCATTGCTGCGAAAGGTGGATATACACTGTACTAGTGCCGACATTGTGCATGCTCTGTTGCCTGTGTCTATGTGCCTGTGGTTCTGTCAGTGTGATCATGTGATGTATCTGACCCCAGGAATGTGTCAATAAAGTTTCCCCTTCCTGGGACAATGAATTCACGGTGTTCATATTTCAATTTCCAGGAGTGTATTACTTTGCGTGTTATGTTTCCGTGTGACGCTAGATTCAAACTCTAATACTCTGAGAGAGAAGCAAGATGAGTCAGCCGTCTATCCAGCAACGCCTCTTGGCTTGCATTGCACAGGAAGACGTTCATATATCCTCCAGAGTTCGTAGTAGGAAAGAAAAGTTACGAAGTGGGGCAGTGTCGTGTGAAACTGGGATGAATACTAATTGAAGTGGGAAAGCTGAAAGTGACGTGATTCTTACGTTGTGACTATTCTTTGTGATGTATTGTATGTTGCCAGTGTGATGTGTTTCATGTAATTTAAGTATGTGTGGTTTGCATGGGACAGTAGCAAGATAGGTTCAGAGGCAGTGGGTTATGCATGTTCCTTTTTGTACCGCCCGGTCTGGAGTAAATTTTCGTGATGATGGGTGTGAGAGTCGAAGTGTAAGATATAGCATAAGATCCACCATCCTATCGAGAAAGTGCACTGTAGCGTTAGATAATTACGAGACCATAAGACAGAGAATCACCAATGTAAAGCCATGCCCAATGGGCGGAGTTTCTCATGTGTAATTGTTGTATAAAATGTAATGGTGTGTTTAGGCTATCTTTGAATCATAATAGAATTTATCAGAATAAAAAAGATAGTGAAAAGAAAAAGATTGGTGGCCTTGTTCTTCGAATAGTGTGTAGTCTTGATATCCAGAATTTATCACGCGTGCGCCATTCATATTCAGTGCGATGGCCACGTGTTGATCAAAGCCGTTGGGTAAGAAAGAAAATGTGGTATTGCCAGAGCGTAGTGAACAATCAGAGTTATGTAAATTACTAATAGTCAGATGTGCGTCATCCGTTTCCGTTGCGTAATATTCAAACAGGAGAATAATTTGTAGCTTAATTGTGGGTGCTAGAGTTCATAATCTGTCATTGATGTTACTCGAGTCATAAAAAAGTCCACTCGCTTGGCAGACGACTCATCTTGCAGGCCTGGCTGCTTGATGCCACAGTATGAGCAAGGCATGTGGGTGCCTCTCACCTTAAAGCCTTAGGGATAAAAGGCCAGAAAAATACAGTATTCTCTGTTTGTACCAGATGCCCAAATTTGCAGTCTCGGTTATTAACCAACTTTTGATTCCATATGGAACTGTTGTGCGCAGTGACAGCAGACTATAATGAGAGGCTGGTGGGGGGGGGGGGGGGGCATCTGTAATATGCCTCTCCTATCTGGGTTATTCGCCAGTGCAGTCCATGCTGTGTCGCTTGATGCCAGATTTAGGTCTGTATTCAGGACACAGACTATCTGGTCGAAATTATCTTTTCACCTGCTGGTGGATATTAGTATGGGATGTGTCCAGCCTTCGCCTTTAAGATGGCTTGCATCACCTGGGGACACTTTCAATGAGGCGTGTCATTATTTGTGGAGCAATGGCAGTCAATTCTTTCTCAAAAGCAAAAAAAAAAAAAAAAAAATAGTTCAGATGTGTGTGAAATCTTATGGGACTTAACTGCTAAGGTCATCAGTCCCTAAGCTTCGACACTACTTAACCTAAATTATCCTAAGGACAAACACACACACCCATGCCCGAGGGAGGACTCGAACCTTCGCCGGGACCAGCCACACAGTCCATGACTGCAGCGCTGAGACCGCTCGGCTAATCCCGCGCGGCCCTCAAAAGCCCAAACCAGAGAAGATAGTGACGTTGCACGACGGGCTATGGGCCTACGTAGACCTTGCATCCTACGCTAAATGTATTCCATTCGGTTCAAGTCGGGACTCTTTACGCGGCAGAGGAGCGTGGGTGGTGGGGTGGAGCGTGTTGGGTGTTTTACAGGACGTAAATTTCAAAACATCACTTGTTGATAAGCCGGTTCTCTGTGGCCGAGCGGTTCTAGGCGCTTCAGTCCGGAATCGCGCGACCGCTACTGTCTCAGGTTCGAATCCTGCCTTGGTTATGGATGTGTGATGTCCTTAGGTTAGCTAGGTTTAAGTAGTTCTACGTTCTAGGGGACTGGTGACCTCAGATCTTAAGCCCCATAGTGCTCAGAGTCATTTGAACCGCTTTGAACTTGTTGATCAACAATCAGCATATTACACTTCGTGGTAAGAACAATTACAAAACCGTTTTGATAACCAAGTTCAAGAGCCCGGTTTAGAAAAAAACAATTTATTTGGCTTGCAAGTCACTAAAAATCCTTAGAAGTTAGTCCTCGATTTCCTTTAAAGCCACTCTTTGCATTCAACTCGAAAGATATACGTACATTGCATGTCAGTCGGCTTCACATACGACAGATCTTTCACATAACCGTAGCACAACTAGCGTACTAAACAACAACACAGTTAAGTGGTGACAACCATGCATAAGTAGCTCTTATATATTCCACCAGATCTCATAAGACCTCGGCGCTAGCAGCGCAGTAGTTCCTCACAACCAAGCAAATGGTGGCCACCTTCATAAGTTAAACTTCCAGTTGAACTTGACATTGGTCTGGATTACTTAAAAGACACACAACTACAACATATCGCTGTTGCTGTTGTTGTTGTCTTTAGTCCGAGGACTAGTTTGATTCAGCTCTCCACGCTACTCTACCCTGCGCAAACCTCTTCATCTCCGAACGACTACTGCAACTCACATGCTTCTGAATCAGTGTTCATCTTTTGGTCTCCTTCTACGATTTTTGCCCGTCCTCCCCTTCCCCACACTACCACGCAATACTAAATCGGTGATCCCTTGAGGCCTCAGAATGTGTCCTACCAAACAGTCTATTCTTCCAGTCAGGTTGTGACAGAAATTTATTTTCTGCCCAGTTCTATTCAGCGTCTCCTCATTAGTTACGTGATCCACATACCTTATCTCCAGCATTCTTCTGTAGCATCTCATTTCAAAAGCTTCTATTCTCTTCTTGTCTAAACTGTTTATCATCCATGTTCCACTTCCACATATGGCTACAATCCAGTCAAGTAGCTTCAGAAAAGACTTCCTAACACTTCACTCTACACATCCATAAATTTCTCATCTTCTGAAACGCTTTTTTTGCCATTGCGATTGTACATTTCTTATCCTGTCTTCTTCGGCCACCATCAGGTATTTTTCTGCCCAAATAACAAAACTCCTCTACTGCTTTGTCTCGTTTCCTAATTCAGCCCCTCAGCATCACCTGATTTAAGAGGACTACATTTCATTATCCTTGTTTTGCTTTAGTTGATGTCCATCTTCCTTTCAAGACATTGTCTGTTCCGTTCAACTGCTCTTCCATGTCGTTTGCTGTCGCTGGCAGAATAACAATGTCATCGACAAACCTCAAAATTTTTATTTCTTCTCCCTGAACTTTAGTTCCTACTCCAAATTTTTCTTTAGTTTCCTTTCCTGCTTGCCCAGTGTACAGGTTGAATAGCATCGGGCATGGACTACAACCGTGCCACACCCCCTTCTCAACCACTGCTTCTCTCGTGCCCCTCGACTCTTACAACTGCCATCTGGTTTCTGTACAAGCTGTAAGTAGCCTTTCACTCCCTGTATTTTACCCCTGCTACCCTCAGAATTTCAAAGAGAATGTTATAGTCAACATAGTCAAAAGCTTTCTCCAAGTCCACAAATGATATAAACGTAGGTTTGCCTTTCCTTAATGTTGCTTGTAAGATGTATTGCCTAGTGTGTTCCAACATTTCTCCACAATCTAAACTGATCCTCCCCGAGGTCGGCTTCTACCAGTTTTTCCATTTTTGTGTGAAGAAAGTGCTTTGCTACCATGACTTATTAGACCAATACTTCGGTAATATTCACACCTATCATCACCCGCTTCCCCTGGAATTGGAATTACTACATTGTTCTTGATGTCTCAGGCTATTTCGCCTGTCTCATGGATCTTGCACACTAGATGGAAGACTTTTTCGTGGCTGGCTCTCTCAGAGCTGTTAGTAGTTCTGACGGAATGTTCTCTAATCCTAGGGCCTTGTTTCAGAGCTCTGTCAAATTCTTCTCACAGTATCATATCATATCTGCCCCCACATCTCTTTTTACATCGTGTTCCGCTTCTGTAATATTGCCTTTATCTCCCTTGAATAGACCCTGTATATATTGCTTCCACCTTTCTGCTTTCGTTTTTTCACTTAGGACTCGTTACCCATTTGAGCTCTTGATATTCGTACATCTGTATCTTTTTTCTCCAAAGGCCTCTTTAATTTTCCTGTAGGTGGTATCTGTCTTTCTATTAGTGAAACAGGCTTCTATGCCCTTACGTATACGAGTATAATCAATAAAAGGTAAACTGAATATTAATTTTACTCAAGGGCAAACGAGGAAAAATCTTAACCGGCCAGATTTATACAAGAGAGAAATACGCTAACATACACAGTTTAACAAGACACGAGATCGTGCTAGTAGGCGACAGTAAAGCGGCGCAATGCATGACACAAACATGTCTGAAAAAGGATCACTAAAAGGGCAACGCCTTTATGAACACAGTTGAACACAGTGAGAATTGAAAACAACCTCACTCACACACTGATGAACTGCGCTTTAGTGTGCGTCACAATGCTATAGCAGCAAGCGGCATTACAGAATTAAACAAACCAGATATCCTCTATCACGACAGAATGGACAGTGAACCATGACAAAGAGACAATAACTCCACTCTAGCGATTACTGGCGTGGTGGCTGTTTATCCTTTTCAACCACAGTTGAGCACTATGCTCACATAATCTAGTCACTTTATAATGTCAGAATTTAATACCAACAATGTCATTAGTGAGATGACTGTGTGACACCGTGCGATTTATGTAGGAATCAAAGACGCTATGATCTTGCAGAGCAACGAACAACAGTATCATCTCTGATTTATATATAATTTTTGTTGTTATCTGAAATGGTAATTCTTCTGACTACTGTTCTTCGGACTATTGATCTTGCTAAGATTATCTTGAAACTACTAAGGTCTGTAGATATATTGTATTTTATCAGAAGAAAGAAAAGAGGTCATGTTAAGAGCCGGCCGCTGTGATCGAGCGGTTCTAGGCACTTCAGTCCGGAACCGCGCGACTGATACGGTCGCAGGTTCGAATCCCGCCTCGGGCATGAATGTATGTGATGTCCTTTGGTTGGTTAGGTTTAAGAAGTTCTAAGTTCTAGGGGACTGATGACCTCAGAAGTTAAGTCCCATAGTGTTCAGAGCCATTTGAACCATGTTAACTGATTAATGGACGAGACTGAAAATTAATTCTTCTTCTACAATTACATTATGCTAAATATCTAGAGAGTTCCAGACGTCTACATTGACGTGCATTTGGAGAGACGCTGGAGAAGTGGCAAACGAATCTGCAACCAGACGGAGATTCTTTACAGACTCAAGAACTTGCAATTGAACAGCGTTAACAGCGGTTTACCAAGATTTAGCCACTCAACATATTACGCAAACGACGAGTTTAGTTGACAGTACATCACTTGACAGCCAACAGTACAAACCGAAATCTCGTGCGAAAAATATTTCAACACAACATAAAACACCACAACAAATACAATAATATGACAAATTTCGCTTCCATACTTCTTGGGGCGTGACAGGCATAGTATCGACTTGGGTGCCATTCTCGATACACAGCGGTGAGAAGTAGCAAGTAGACACCCCTGTACTTATTTCCCGCACGTCCGCACCATCTGCCCGAGTGTCATGTTCCTTAAACGCCATTAAGAAAGTGGCAGCATACAGCCTGTACTCGTTAGCAGTAACTCCACAACGTCTATCCGGGGGCCGTACGTCGTACACAGCAGTGAGAGGTTGGAAGCAAACAGTCCGCAGTGGTTACCTGTTGCTCGGCACTGCCTTCGTCCTGCAGCAGTCGCTCCTCCGAGACAGCAATACACAGCCTGGCTGTTGCCTAACAAACTGCAGCTGACGATGTGTTCATTTCCTAGTCCCGGGGAACACTAGGCTAGAGTCCACACTCTCCGACAATGCTTGGTCTTTCCCCTTTATTAATTAATTTAATTTGTGGTAAGTTCTATGGGACCAAACTGCTGAGTTCATCCGTCCCTAGGCTTACACACTACTTAACCTAACTTAAACTAACTTACGCTGAGGACACGGCTACCCCACACGGCTCTTCCTTCTTAAGTCACAGATAAGAGCAATCACTCCACACTCACGGAGAGCCTCTCTGACATTTAAAGCCGTAGACGTTCCTGGAACGCCAAGTTGTTGTCCAGAAACCACTGCCTCACAGTCTCCAAACTGTTCCTCTACAGTACGCAGCACACAATGCTGCAAAATGTGTTCATATCCTTTCGCATTTAGTGTTTTCTTAAGCGCGATACAAGGAACACACCCTAACAGCGAAAAACTCCGCCATCCAACATACCGTAACACCATCTCCTCCCTATTTCAGTGCTGGCACAACACGGGATGGCAGATAACGTACTCCGGGCAGTCGCCACACCCAAACCCTCCCATTGCATTAGCATAAGATGTTGCATGATTTATCACTCGAAATCGCCCGTTTTCAGTCGCCCACTGTCCGTGGCGTTGCTCTTTACAGGTGAACAGGATTTACCGTTAGCCGGCCGTTGTGGCCGAGCTGTTCTAGGCGCTACGGTCTGGAACCGCGCGACCGCTACGGTCGCAGGTTCGAATCCTGCCTCGGGCATGGATGTGTGATGTCTTTAGGTTAGTTAGGTTTAACTAGTTCTAAGTTCTAGGGGACTGATGACCACAGAAGTTAAGTCCCATAATGCTCAGAGCCATTTTTGATTTACCGTTAGCGTAACGAAGGTGGGATCTGAAGATCCGTTCGAGTGGAAAAATCTCACTTAAATGAGAAAAAAATGTAAAAAATAGCGTGCAGATTTACTGTAGTAAATGCAGCCTAGCGGACACTGACATAAAGCTACAGCTTGTGTGAAGCCACTGAGGGACAGACTGAAGGGGCATGACGCCTGAGTAACGAGCAGCAGCTAAGCACGCGTGGCCGGGTCAAGGGCCGGCTAGAAAGAGGGCGTTTCTCCCTCGCTCTGTTTGCGATTGGAAGAGGAACGGAAATGACTAGTAGTGGTGCAGGGTACCCTCCGCCAAGCACTGTACTGTGGCTTGCGGAGTATCTATGTTGATGTAGATACCACGCATGCATGCTTCCGGAGTCGTGTGCTAAAAGCGCTCCACCGCCGGAGAGCCAGTTCCTCCCCGAGCTCCGAGCCACGGCAGCCGCCTCGAACCGCCGCTGCGGACGCGGCCAGCCGCTGCTGCCGCCTCTCCGCTGCCCGCCCAGCCGCCGTGCCGCCGTCGCCCCGAGCCACGTCCGACGCTACGCTTCCAGCAGCCGCTCCGAGGGACCCGCTCCGCGGTATTTGTTGTGACTCCCCATGTGCTCGTCGCCTTGTGAGACCGCGTCGCTACCAGAAGACTGCCTACCAGCTATCACCCTTAGAGGACCGTGTCAGCACACCACCTGCTACTCACCAGCAGACTGCATACTAGTTAACAGCCAAGTGAGACTGTGTCGTTAACCTCCCCTGCTGCCCAATACACTGCTGTTCTCAAGTTTCGTAGACATTATTCTCAGAGGCTGTGTTTAGCTTAGCCGGCAGGGGGGGCCAAGCAGTTCTAGGCGCTACGGTCTGGAACCGCACGACCGCTACGGTCGCAGGTTCGAAACCTGCCTCGGGCGTGGATGTGTGTGATGTCCTTAAGTTAGTTAGGTTTAAGTAGTTATGAGTTCTAGGGGACTGATTGTTGTGGGTTGGCAGGAGAGCCAACACCGGTATGAAAGGAAGCCGAAAGGCACGCGTTTTAGCTCACGCAGGCTGGCGTGACGTCTGGAAGAGGACAATGAAATTAGACTGTAGCAAAAAAGGACGTAGCTGTGGAATACTTAACTTTAATCCATTAATGGTGAACGTCGCTCTTGATGGTACATTATTCATAATCTCAATAGTAACTGGTAATGGCGCCTTGCTAGGTCGTAGCAAATGACGTACCTGTAGGCTATGCTAACTATCGTCTCGGCAAATGAGAGCGTATTTTGTCAGTGAACCATCGCTAGCAAAGTCGGTTGTCTAACTGGGGCGAGTGCTAGGAAGTCTCTCTAGACCTGCCGTGTGGCGGCGCTCGGTCTGCAATCACTGATATTGGCGACACGCGGGTCCGACGTATACTAACGGACCGCGGCCGATTTAAAGGCTACCACCTAGCAAGTGTGGTGTCTGGCTGTGACACCACACTGATGACCTCAGAAATTAAGTCCCATAGTTCTCAGAGCCATTTCAACCATTCGTATTTAGCTTAGTTCTTGTAATAAACAGCTGCTGTTGCAAAGTGTATGTCTCGCTCCTGTGTGCCGGCACTCGATTTCACCATCTCCCTTCTCTCATCGTCACCACCATACAACACAAACATTACACCACGCTACACTACAGACGCATCAATTACACTCATTTACATTCCGCAAATACAAATAAGACAGGAGTCTCGCAGATGTAGAAGGAAAGGAGCCAATGTGCCCTGAGGAAGTACACTGTTTTCGACAAGCGGCTGAACCCAGCCGGCCATTGTGGCCGAGAGGTTCTAGGCGCTTCAGTCTGGAACCGCGCGACCGCTACGGTCGCAGGTTCGTATCCTGTCTCGGGCGTGGATGTGTGTGATGTCCTTAGGTTATTTAGGTTTAAGTAGTTCTAAGTTCTAGGGGACTGATGACCTCAGATGTTGAGTCCCATAGTGCTCAGAGCCATTTGAACCATTTTGAGCTGAACCCAACCCGTGGAATTTCCCAGTCCGAAATGAAATTTTATTTTTTATCAGATCTGATCCATCAAAAGCTGTGAAAAGAAGACAAGAAATATATCTCTGTCCTTTTCATTTGTACTTTCCTGTCTGTTCACAATTCCTCTTAGTTTTACTTTGTTTCTTTGGTATTATTTTGAGTGTTTTCTGTAATATTACGTGGAGGTCAGTTTTAATGGGTATTTTAATGGATAAATCAGTAACAGTTACCTTATAAAAGAAACAAGTCTATAGGAACACACACTTCCGAAACGATTGCCCGTCGGCAGATAGTGACAGCGCTAGAACAGGATGGGCTAAAAATACCTAAGTTATTATAACCGTGAAGAACTTTCTTATCTAATTACTCCGCTTTTCACATTTGTTTCATATTCTAACAGAGGAAGGACGGGAAATTAAGATAGTTGATCTTTCAGTCGGTGAAATATTAATGGAAACTAATGACAAAAATGTCATGCACTGTTGTAATCTCTTGGTGAATTTTGCCCCACTCTGTATACATAGTAGTCCATTGATCATGACCGGGCCAAATATCACCCGAAATAAGCTTCAAACGAAAAAACGACAAAGAACGAAACTTGTCTAGCTTCAAGGGGGAAACTAGATGGCGCTATGGTTGGCCCGCTAGATGGCGCTGCCATAGGTCCAACGGATATCAACTGCGTATTTTGAAATAGGAACCCCCATTTTTATTACATATTCGTGTAGTACGTAAATAAATATGAATGTTTCAGTTGGACCACTTTTTTCGCTCTGTGATAGATGGCGCTGTAATAGTCAAAAACGTATAACTACGTGGTATCACGTAATACTCCCTCATTGCGGACGGTATTTGCTTCGTGATACATTACCCGTGTTGAAATGGACCGTTTACCAATTGCGGAAAAGGTCGATATCGTGTTGATGTATGGCTATTGTGATCAAAATGCCCAACGGGCGTGTGCTATGTATGCTGCTCGGTATCCTGGACGACACCATCCAAGTGTCCGAACCGTTCGCCGGATAGTTACCTTATTTAAGGAAACTGGAAGTGTTCAGCCACATGTGAAACGGCAACCACGACCTGCAACAAATGATGATGCCCAAGTAGGTGTTTTAGCTGCTGTCGCGGCTAATCCGCACATCAGTAGCAGACAAATTGCGTGCGTTGGGGAATCTCAAAAATAAGCGACAAGTGGAACGACGAGAGAGAAGATTAATGGTAACGTGACGTGACTTTAATATGTACGTCGTTCATTGTGAACTGGAGAAAGACAGGGATCACTAGTGAATAAATTGTGAATCGTGTACTGTGTTTTTATTCCAGGACGACGACAGTTCTTTAATAAAATGGGCCACCTACAGCAGTCCTTACAATGATATTTATTATATGGAGACACAACATCGTTTTTACAGGTAGTCGGCTAAAAGCAGTTCATAGGTCCAGAATGAGATTTTCATTCTGCAGCGGAGTGTGCGCTGATATGAAACATCCTGACAGATTAAAACTGTGTGCCCGACCGAGACTCGAACTCGGGACCTTTGCCTTTCGCGGGCAAGTGCTCTACCACCTGAGCTACCGAAGCACGACTCACGCCCGGTACTCACAGCCTTACTTCTGCCAGTACCAGTAGAGCACTTGCCCGCGAAAGGCAAAGGTCCCGAGTTCGAGTCTCGGTCGGGCACACAGTTTTAATCTGCCAATTCATAGGTGTTAGTCACTGATGAATCGTGTATAGGATTGGAGTTAACCCCCTCAGCATCAGTTAATGCCCGAAGATGGTGTTGTAAGGACGGCTGTAGGTGACCCATTTTATTACATAAGTAAGAGGCCGAAATTCCTCAAACATTCAATTAGAAGGATGGACATAAAAAATACGACAGTTTTGGCTTCTCATATGGACTCAAATTTGTGGGTCGCTGATGAAACAATGCGTATGCACAATATTAGATTTGAAGATTACCTGGACTGTACTTTTATTTGAATTAGCTTTGAACTCTGTCGTACCACTCAATGAAATGAATGACACTGTTTCGAACCTACCACGGAGTAAGATATCATGTACACAGATATTCTTTGTAAATACCTCAGTGCAGCGTGTTTCCAACTGATCTCGCTCCGGAACTGCAATCCAACGATATCGAGCTCACGAAGACAGCTGCGACAGTATAACACTCGCATTACTACCTGTAACACATACACTCCTGGAAATGGAAAAAAGAACACATTGACACCGGTGTGTCAGACCCACCATACTTGCTCCGGACACTGCGAGAGGGCTGTACAAGCAATGATCACGCGCACGGCACAGCGGACACACCAGGAACCGCGTTGTTGGCCGTCGAATGGCGCTAGCTGCGCAGCATTTGTGCACCGCCGCCGTCAGTGTCAGCCAGTTTGCCGTGGCATACGGAGCTCCATCGCAGTCTTTAACACTGGTAGCATGCCGCGACAGCGTGGACGTGAACCGTATGTGCAGTTGACGGACTTTGAGCGAGGGCGTATAGTGGGCATGCGGGAGGCCGGGTGGACGTACCGCCGAACTGCTCAACACGTGGGGCGTGAGGTCTCCACAGTACATCGATGTTGTTGCCAGTGGTCGGCGGAAGGTGCATGTGCCCGTCGACCTGGGACCGGACCGCAGCGACGCACGGATGCACGCCAAGACCGTAGGATCCTACGCAGTGGCGTAGGGGACCGCACCGCCACTTCCGAGCAAATTAGGGACACTGTTGCTCCTGGGGTATCGGCGAGGACCATTCGCAACCGTCTCCATGAAGCTGGGCTACGGTCCCGCACACCGTTAGGCCGTCTTCCGCTCACGCCCCAACATCGTGCAGCCCGCCTCCAGTGGTGTCGCGACAGGCGCGAATGGAGGGACGAATGGAGACGTGTCGTCTTCAGCGATGAGAGTCGCTTCTGCGTTGGTGCCAATGATGGTCGTATGCGTGTTTGGCGCCGTGCAGGTGACCGCCACAATCAGGACTGCATACGACCGAGGCACACAGGGCCAACACCCGGCATCATGGTGTGGGGAGCGATCTCGTACACTGGCCGTACACCACTGGTGATCGTCGAGGGGACATTGAATAGTGCACGGTACATCCAAACCGTCATCGAACCCATCGTTCTACCATTCCTAGACCGGCAAGGGAACTCGCTGTTCCAACAGGACAATGCACGTCCGCATGTATCCCGTGCCACCCAACGTGCTCTAGAAGGTGAAAGTCAACTACCCTGGCCAGCAAGATCTCCGGATCTGTCCCCCATTGAGCATGTTTGGGACTGGATGAAGCGTCGTCTCACGCGGTCTGCACGTCCAGCACGAACGCTGGTCCAACTGAGGCGCCAGGTGGAAATGGCATGGCAAGCCGTTCCACAGGACTACATCCAGCATCTCTACGATCATCTCCATGGGAGAATAGCAGCCTGCATTGCTGCGAAAGGTGGATATACACTGTACTAGTGCCGACATTGTGCATGCTCTGTTGCCTGTGTCTATGTGCCTGTGGTTCTGTCAGTGTGATCATGTGATGTATCTGACCCCAGGAATGTGTCAATAAAGTTTCCCCTTCCTGGGACAATGAATTCACGGTGTTCTTATTTCAATTTCCAGGAGTGTATATAACGGATCCGGAGACAGTGGTTTCAAAGCAAAATCGTCAAATTGTAGCACTGCTTGTCACCATCACCACATTACATCTCGAAAACCTGTAACAAGGTGCACTGCAACTGAGAATTTGGAAAAAAGTGCTACATAAAATCAAGCTCTCAATTTTCAAAGTTATTACTTTCTGTTTAAAGTAAAATGTTGTTCCATTTGTAATAACGTCTTAGATCGACAGTATTTTCGTGAACAGAACTGACACGTAAGTGCCAGCCAGTGTGGGCGTGCTGCTCTAGGCGCTTCAGTCTGGAGCCACGCGACCGCTACGGTCGCAGGTTCGAATTTTGCCTCAGGCATGGATGGTTCAAATGGTTCAAATGGCCCTGAGCACTATGCGGCTTAACTTCTGAGGTCATCAGTCGCCTAGAACTTAGAACTAATTAAACCTAACTAACCTAAGGACATCACACACATCCATGCCCGAGGCAGGACTCGAACCTGCGACCGTAGAGGCCGCTCGGTTCCAGACTGTAGTGTCTAGAACCGCACGGCCACTCCGGCCGGCGGGCATGGATGTGTGTGATGTCCTTAGGTTGGTTAGGTTTAAGTAGTTCTAAGTTCTAGGGCAGTGATGACCTCAGATGTTGAGTCCCATAGTGCTCAGAGCCATTTGAACCATTTGACACATAAGTGCAGTATTTGCTGCACATCGCTCCAAAGAAATTTTTATACTGATTTACAAAATAGCGGTCAATCATTCTTCGAGTCATTCAACGCATTTGGCGCCCTCACTACGTTTTATTTTCTCACATAATAAACAATTTAAATTCTGAAGTGGGCACGCCTTCGATCAGCCATAATAAGGCCTACGCATGTACATCTCATAAATGTGCTTTTCGCTGATCGGTGGAAAACCGCAGCTGGCCCTGTATTCAATTTGACAGCTGGTTTATACGTGTTTGGGGACGCTTTGTTTACAATATTACGCGAACTGAACTGGTTGCGCGCGTCGGTATATTTCCAGTGGCTGGGTGCATTTCTGGGGACATGCACACCTCCATTCAACAACTCTGCTACCATATACGAAGTACATTCAACAGATAATGCTACACATCATTTCTCAACCAGGCTCGGTTGAAAAAATGAATATTTTGTTGTGGGACACCGTGGAATATTGCCGCTTCGGCTCCTATAGTTTCATGAAGTTCTGATAGGTGGCGGCGCTGTACATAGCCTCCAAAATGGCGTCTGTAGCGGGTGCGCGTTCAAAGTACAGAGCTGTGATAGAGTTTACTTTCGCGAAAAATCAGAGCATCGCAAATAACCATAGCCACTTGCAGGATATTCTACGGAGACTTGGCAGTGAACAAAAGCATGGTGAGTCGTTGGGCGTGGTGATGTCATCATCACAACAAGATCTTAAACCGGTCCGATCTCCCGCGTGCCGGCCGTCCGCACATAGCTGTGATTCCTGCGATATTGGAACATGCGAACACTCTCATTTGAGCTGTTCGACGGATCACAATGAAATACCTCACTTTACGCCTCTGTTGGCAGTGCTGACACACTAGTCCACCAGTTATGAGCCCTCTGGGATCCTTGCCACCTAACAGACGACCACAACACCAACGAAAGACCATCTGTGCGGAATTGCTTAGGCCTTACCGGGCGAATCGTGGCAACTTCTTATGGAGCATCACCACAGACGACGAAACATCTATTCATCATTTCGAACTGGAAACAAAACAGCAATCCATGGTGTATGAATTAACAAACGCCTTCAGTCACCACTTTTCGTGTTTTGTTAAGTACATGATGCAATTTGGACCCTGTGGGTCCATCATCGGGTGTAATTTGTCTTGCGACATGCTTTATTTTTTCTCTTGAATGAGGTGAAATGCATATTCCTGTCATGAAAAGGTTTGGTGTTAGGTTATGAATTTGGTAGGTGAAACACGGAAAATATTTGAGAAATAGTGGAAAAGATGATCAGTGTAAGCTTACCACATAATCCAAGAAAAGTGTTTTTAACGTTTTAGCACCAGCATACATTTTTAGCACCAGCATACATTCTTTTCTTCATCGTTCTTGTACACATCATACATAAAATGATGTATACGAAAACGATGGCGAAAAGAACGTATGCTGGTGCTAAAACGTTAAAAACGCTTTTCTCGGATTATATGTTAAGTTTAAACTAATCATGTTTTCCACTGTGCAGTTTCAACTTCTCGCGGCGTAATGAACAGTTCATTAAATTTCGGGCATGCAGCCGCGCAAATAAAACTTCCTCCACTCATATTTCGGCCGCATATCGTCCGGCCATCCTCAGAGTGAGTTACAAGATTGACGACAAGATGCCAAGCGCAGCCTCATGTGTTCCACCGCGGCAGTATTGCGCATGCGGGTCCCAGACGCTGGTAAGCGGCAAAGATATACGCTTACACTTACGCCGCCTGTGGTGAAGGCGTGTTGACACTCGATTCGCTTATCGATGTATGTTCGGCGGTGGTGACATCATGACGACTTCTCTGCAATTTAATTACTCCAAGAGCCGGATTCCATGCTTTGTCCAAATTAAAACCATTATCTCTATTTATTAAATTATTAGGTAATCTAATCTCTATAGCTTCCTTGAAGACAGAATCACAAAAGGAAGGGTGGATGTTAAAAAATCTTCACATCACTGTAATTCATGGAATGCCCTGTATCAATCCAATGTTCGGCCACAGCTGACTTGTCTGACTGTGATAAGCGTATGTGTCTTCGATGCTCCACACATCTCTCAAGAACGGTGCGAGTTGTTTGACCTATGTATGACTTCTCACAATTTCTACAAGGAATATGGTACACACCCGCTTTACGAAGCAGTAAATCATCCTTTACAGAGAGGAGTAAAGCTGCAATCTTCGTGGGGGCCGGAAGATCACCTTAACGCAGTGTTTCTCAAGAATACTGCCTATCTTCGAGGAAAGAGCACCCACGTAGAGCAAAAACGCACTTGTTCTGAAGGAATTACTATCTTCTTCCCCATCACATGCTTGGATTCTAGGTTTTACATTGAATGCTCTACGTATCTGTTGTGGAGAAAATCCATTCGCTTTAAAAATGCTCTTGAGGTATGTCAGCTCTTCTTGCAAATTATCTTTATCCGATATACAGTGCGCCCTATGCACTAAGGTCTAATGGACACCTATGGACTGTGAAGGGTGATGGAATCTACTGGCATGTAGATATAGATTTGTGTGTGTTGGTTTCCGATATACTGCATGTCCTAATGTGTCATCACCTTTACGGCGAACCACAACATCCAAAAAGGGGATGCAGTCGTCTTTTTCTATTTCCATAGTAAATTTTGTACTAGCATGGACAGAATTCAAATGCTCAAGAAATCCATGTAATTCATCCATCCCGTGAGGCCATACCACAAATGTGTCGTCCACTTACCTCAGAAGACCGTTGGTTTAAAATTTGCTGAGTCCAGTGCCTTGTACTCGAAGTCTTCCATGCATAAATTGGCTACCAGAGGCGAGCATATAATGCCGCGCTTGGCAGCATGTCGTCAGTCTTGTGATTCACTCTGAGGATGGCCGTACGATACGCGGCCGAAATATCAGTGGAGGAAGTTTTATTTGCGCGTCTGCATTATTTCGTACATATTTTCCGCGTCTGACTTACGAAATTTGTAATCTAACACCAAACCTTTTCATGACAGGAATATGCATTTCACCTCATGCAAGAGAAAAAATAAAACATATCTTAGGAAAAATTACACCTAATGATGGATCCACAGGATGCGAAATGCGTTGTGTAGTTAAAGAAACACGAAAAGTTGTGACTGAAGGCGTTTTTAATTCATACTTCCATTGTATTGAATGCAGTCACGTTTTAAGCTGCGAAATATGGTTAAAGTTAAATCCATGGTGTTGCGTCACACCATCTCTCCTCCGAATAAAAAATTCAAAGTCGTACCCTGAGCCGTTAAATTCATGATGACGGCCTTCTGAGACTCTGGAAGAGTTTATCTGTTCGATGTCCTGCCTCAGGGTGGAACGAACAATTCTGAATCGTGATCTGCAAACTCTCAGCAAACTGAATAAAAGACTTGACCGTGTTTGTGGCCACAAAAATGCAAACGAACTTCCACTTCTCCAAAACAACTCAAGGCATAACGCTAGTCTCCGCACCCGAGAGAAGCTCACAAAACTTCACTGGACTGTTTTTCCTCATCCGCCCTTCAGCCCGTATCTCTCTCCTTCCGACTTCTGTCTGCGTGGCCCAATGAAGGATGAAGGATGCACACCGCTGGAAGACATTCGTGGGCGATGGGAAGGCTATTGATGCAGTAAGACGTTGGCTCCAATGTCGACCAGCAGAGTGGTACCAAGCGGGCATACAGCCATCCAACTGAGGTGTCTTAAGCCCGTTCCAGTGAAAGAAAAGTATGTTGAAAAAGAGGGTTACGTAGCCACAAGAATCTTGAATAAAACGAACCTGCTTTGAGAAAAAGACGTGTTGCTTTACTTATTGAAAACCCCTTGCACTTGTCACAAGTATGTTTAATGTCAAAGAATGATGTTATTTAATTTTCTTATCCTGCTCTTTCCATGCAGCAGGATAGGTACAGAGGGAGTAAAGCAGCACAGTTGTATTCATTGTGAATTGGACTGTAATATTAATTTAATTCTCCTTACCTCAGAATCCTACGGGTGGAATTAATAACTCTTGACTAACACACACAAATTCATTCAATGAATTTTTGGAGATTGTGTCACCATTTAATTTTACTGTCATTTACACCATTTAAATGTATGTCGACCACCCTGTTGTGTGATAGGCCGTCTGCGGGAGGATAGCCTATTAATTCTTCCCAAATGATCAGTGGTTGGCGTTTTTGTGATGTGACATTAAAATCGTTTTAAAAGGTGTCATTTGTTGAAACTTCCTGGTGCATTAAAACTGTGTGCGGACTGAGACTCGAACTCGGGATCTTTGCCTTTCGCGGGCAAGTGCTTTACCAACTGAGGTACTCAAGCGCGACTCACGACGCGTCATCACAGCTTCAATTCCACCAGTACCCCGTCTCCTACCTTCCAAACTTCACAGAAGCTCTTCTGCGAACCTAGCAGAACTCTCAATCCCGGAAGAAAGGATATTGCGGAGACATGGCTTAGCCACAGCCTGGGGGATGTTTGCAGAATGAGATTTTCACTCTGCATATGAAACTTCCTGGTGGACTGAAACTGTGTCTCGTCCGATACTCGAACTCGGGACCTTTTTCCTTTCTCGGGCAAGTGCTGTACCAACAGAGCTACCCAAGCAAGACTCACGACTCGTCATCACAGTTTCAATTTCGCCAGTGCCATTGAAACATAGGCGTTATGTCAATATAAAGAACCTTGAAGATACACCTCTTCCATTTATAATAAGAATATTTGCGTTAAATCAAATTCCTTCTGTAGTGCGAGAAGGCAGTAAGACACGACTACTTATATAGACAGCGCTCTTTGCTTTGTCACACTGTGTTCAAAACTGCCGGCAAATAGCCACCCATCTGGGACTGCCGTTTTCTTTGCTGGGAAATTTTCGCGTACTCTTGCATGAGGTCGTATTGAAATTTGACTAAAGATTTTCTCTTCCTTGCCAAGCACAACTGTACGAATTTAACCGTGAGCCAATAGGTTGAAAGTCGTTTCTGATTTGGATAAGGCCATCTTGTGGGAGTGAGCAGTTCCTCCAGGGCTATATTGTCATCAGTCGTGCGGTTCATTATAGCCAGTTTATGTCGTGTCCATAGCCATACCTCGTTAGCGGCCCACAAGTAAAACGGTGAAGTAGTGTCTTAGTCGTCTGACAGCCCAAGCATTGTTCGGTACCTGACAAGCCGATCTTAAAGAGACTCTCATTTGTGCTTTTGGTATTGTATAAAGCGCAATACCACGTAGCTCTTACATGTGACAGTAAGGTTGTAAGAAGAATGTTTTGGCAAACTCGACTCCAAGTAATTGTGAGGAATTTCTTAGCTAATTTGCTTATAGACTTATCTCCCGTAAGTACTTTATAAACTTCCTTGCTGGTGTAGTTCCTTACCCTTTGTCGGATGTAGCTGTTCTCAATAATATATGTCTTAATATGCGACAACCTATAATTTATATGGCCGACCATAACTGGCACCCTGTTGTCTGGAAGAAACACAGCATTCACAACGTGAGTTGTGAGATTTCCATCACCTGCTGCAGGAGCCTTTGCCATCCGAGATATCCACAGAGCTCTGCATTTGTCTCTGAGGTTGGTGAGACCTAAACCACCTCTCTTTTCGGGTAGAGTCATGCTTTGATAATCTACCCTAAGGATTCGCCCACTCCATATGAACAACGGTAGAGCAGAGTCAATTCGTTTCGCTGTTGTTGAAGGCAAAGGGAAAATATTTGCGAGGTAGTACACCTTAGGAAGTATAGCGAGATTTATCAGTATGATTTTTTGTAGCATATCTAGGGACCGGGTGGAATTCTCTCGTAATACCGCCCGGAGACTGTTGAGATTCATTTTCCAATTCCAGGCCGCTATCCTGACAGAACATTTGCTAAACCGTATCCCCAGAAGTTTGATAGTGTCCGCTTGTTCAGCTGGTCCTGTTTCAACGTATCCTGTCCCTCTGACTAATTGTAAAATGAAAGATTTACTGACATTAATTATAGCTCCAGAACAAAAACTATATGTCTGAATCACGTCCTGTATCTTCATAACGTCGGTCGGATCAGTCAGATACACGACCAGCTCATCAACGTAAATCTGCAGACAAATTTGTACCCTCAAATTTCAATTCCAGGGAGCTTGACAAATAATGACAGTAATAGAGGCTCGATTGATAACGAGAACAGCAGCATCGAGAGGGGACAGCCTTGTCGTATCGACGTTAGGGACGCTAGGATGGGAATTCTCGCTGTGCATTGGTCATTGATAAGAATTCTTGAAGTTGCATGAGTGTATAATGTGCTGATGACATCGACGAAAGAAGGTTTAATTCCCATTTTCGACATGACATGTAGCAGGTAATTGTACGGATATTATCAAACGCTTTGTCCATGTCTAACTACACGATTGTCACTCTGCAGCAGGACGCTAAGGCGACAGCCGTTGCATCTCGGTATACTTCCAGCGCTTGTTGTATTGTCCTCCTTAGGATGGCACACGACTGATATTGACCGATGAGGCGACCAGCAATGGTGTTCAATCGACGAAGCAGTACCCTAGCGTGCTACAGTCTGGAACCGCGCGACCGCTGCGGTCGCAGGTTCGAATCCTGCCTCGGGCATGGATGTGTGTGATGTCCTTAGGTTTGTTAGGTTTAAGTAGTTCTAAGTTCTAGGGGACTGATGACCTCAGGAGTTAAGTCCCATAGTGCTCAGAGCCATTTCAACCATTTTCAAGTACCCTAGCAACTATCTTGCAGTCAGTGTTTTGGAGCGATATAGGACGCATGGTTATCAACTCATCATTACATGTACTTTTAGGAACCAACACTCTAAGACCTTCTAAAAACTTACAGGGAATAGTGGCAGACGTAGGCAGTTCGTCGAGCACTTCAGTCGGCGGACCACCGATTAAATTCCAGTGCTTTAGGTAAAGCTCTACGAGTAAGCCATGGGGTCCAGCGGATTTTTCCTCGAGCTTCCAGTCAACGCTTCGTACAGTTCATCTGTAGTGATAGGAGCGTCCAGTTATGCGTTTTCTGCATCCGTCAAAGTCGGCTCAACGCAGTTTCACAAGGCCTCACAATTGTCATTGTTGCCAGTGTCCCCTTCAGCATACAGTCCATCATCATTTCGGAGAGAACTTACGTGCAGCCGGCGTCCTTTTTTTAATTTGGCAAGAGGGGGCAAAAGCGCAGTTTTTTCATTCTCAATGCCGCTGTTGTCTCTCGGTCTTATTTTAACTCACTCTATTTGCTGGCGTTTCAGAGCGGTTATTTTGGCCTTGATCCATTTTATCCTCACGGTGTGACGTGATACATTGGCGGTATCTGCATATAGTTCCCTTAGGCACTGGATGTAGAATTCCACTGTGTGTCTTTCCCAATGTTTCTTTTAAAAAGCGTAGCGTTCGAGTAAAGTTCGTATTTTAGGTTTTGCAAGTGTTACCCACCATTCCATTTTAGTTCTGTAGCACCGTATGTTCCTTAAGCACATTTCCCAACCTCGCGTTAACTCGTGCTCAAGTTCAGTGTCCATGAGGTGTGAGATATTGAATTTCCAGACGCCCTTGCCACCAAATATACTTTGCCTGGGCATGTTAATCGTACCCACAACTACCAAGTGGCCAGAAAAACTCATTGGAGAAGTTTCAACGCTGAGAACACTATTTTTTAGGCGACGAGAGGCGTAGAAGCGGTCTATCCTACTCATGAAATGGCTAGTAATATAAGTGAACCCTGGGTCTGTTCTTGGCTGGCTTTGCCAGATGTCGATGAGGTGCAGTCCGTTCACTAAGTGTCCCAGTTCTAGGCATATGGCCGGTCGCGGTGGCCGTGCGGTTCTAGGCGCTTCAGTCCGGAACCGCGCGACTGCTACGGTCGCAGGTTCAAATCCTGCCTCGGGCATGGATGTGTGTGATGTCCTTTGGCTAGTTAGGTTTAAGTAGTTCTAAGTTCTAGGGGACTGATGACCGAAGATGTTAAGTCCCATAGTGCTCAGAGCCATTTGAACCATTCTAGGCATATGTTAGAATTGGGCGTTCGGTCGGCGGCGGAAAGAACACAGTTGAAGTCACCAGCAAGGATGATGTTTTCGTCCGAGGGAGCGATTAACTCAACTACACTTTCCTGAAAGAAGGTAGATCGAGCCAGTCTGGCTTGCGAACCGGACGGAGCGTAATTATTAATAACCTCAGCTGTGTCTGTTTCGACAGAAATTCCCTTTCCACTTGCTAACTTTTTAACACCTCTAGGTATAATCCCGTCCTTGAATAACGTGGCAGAGCCGCTTTCAGGTCCTCGGTTGAGGATAGCATTGTATCCAACAAAATGTTCCACTCTGTCCGTACACACTTCTTGCAACATGACTACGTCTGTATCGAAAGCATATATAAAATCACGTAGGCATTAAATTTTTGTCAAACTGGTGATTCTGTTCTGTTAACTGTAGCTGCACTGTACGATTGTAGATCAGTGCTAAAGTGCGCATCATTTATGACGGCGGCCGATTTTAGATTCGTTCTGCGCATCTGACGTCACAAAACACAGTCAGCCAATGAACAGAGAACAACGTTGCCAGAGCTCGACTGCAGTGCAGAGCACAGACGAGTGTCTTCAGTTTTAGAAACGTTCACTCATAAATAAAGTAATTGAACAAAAGCAATGTCTTGATAGCAGAATTTCTTTTATACAAAGTTTGGAAAAAGCATTCTTTATACCAGTTGCTTCATATTCTATTAATTAATTAAACCAAATAAGCAATAAGCCTCCTAATTCAGGCGATAGCAAGGAAAGGTGTTTGTAACATTCTCACTAACCGCTTTTTCGCAATAAAGAACAGCGGTAATTGTTATTTCCTATTGTACTTCGACGAAACGTGAGTAATTCATAGTCATACCAACAGTGTTTGTCGATAATTTGCGTGATATTTTAAAGTCCTCCGGGAGGTACATGGAATGACAAGTTGCGTTAGCGTAATGGTTAAAGTGTATGGTTGCAAAGAGAAAGGTTCTGGGTTCAAACCTTGTTTAGTGCTTAATATTTTCTTTATTTAAAAACAATATCGAAGTATCTTACTTCATCAATTTTATTCGTTTGAATGTAATTTTTTGAAATTTCTAGTGGCAACTAAAGTCGACCATATGGAAAGTATACGCTATGGACTTTTACCTCTGCAAACTCTTCAAAATTTCGCTCAATGGTTTACTACATCTAATGCTGCAAAATAACTGCGTTGAACATCGAAACAAAATTAAGTCATTAATGGGGGGAAGGTATCAGTCAAAAAGATGTGGAAAAATCAAATTTTTTGGCCAAATAGTTTTTATGAAATCGAATAATAAAGTGTGTCAAAGCAGTCTAAACACCAAGTGTCTGCTCAGGCGAGCAATGCAATTATGACAAAATCGCGCACATCGCGGAATGTGGGAAGCTCGTCTCTGTATATCCTCAGCTGTTAACTTAAGAAAGTCCTCTACTTCAAGCTATTTAGGTCGTGCATAACTATTGTAAAACATAAACTTCAAAGGCCGGCCGGGGTGGCCGAGCGGTTCTAGGCGCTACGGTCTGTAACCGCGCGATCGCTACGATCGCAGGTTCGAATCCTGCCTCGGACATGGATGTGTGTGATGTCCTTAGGTTAGTTAGGTTTAAGTAGTTCTAAGTTCTAGGGGACTGATGACCTCAGAACTTAGTCCCATAGTGCTCAGAGCCATTTGAACCATTTTGAAACTTCAAAGTATCTTTCCATACAGGTTTTGTCATTATAAATCTAATCTGCTCTGCACGAATAATTTACGGACGCTCTATGTCGTTACACTCACCGACAACAACAGCGCACGGCCGTTAGCGGCGGAGACGTAAAAACGGCTCGCTTCCGCACAGCACGGTCACCAAGGGCAGACTCCAACTGAGCTACCCAAGTACGACTCACGACCCGTAATCACAGCTTCAGTTCCGCCAGTATCACGTCTCCTAGCTTCCAAACTTCACAGAAGCTCTTCTGCGAACCTAGCAGAACTAACACTCCTGGAAGAAAGGATATCGCGTAGTCATGGTTTAGCTACAGCCTGGGGAATGTTTCCAGAATGAGATTTTCACTATGCATCGGAGTGTGCACGTACCCCCGGAAGGCAAGGGTCCCCAAGTCCGAGTCTCGGTCTGGCACACAGTTTTAATCCACGAGCAAGTTTCATATGCAGAGTGAAAGTCTCATTCTGGAAACATCCCCCAGGCTGTGGCTAAGTCATGTCTCCGCAATATCCTTTCTTCCAGGAGTGCTAGTTCTGTAAGGTTCGCAGAAGAGCTTCTGTGAAGTCTGGGAAGCAGGAGACGTGGTACTGGCGGAACTGAAGCTATGATGACGGGTCGTGAGACGTACTTGGGTAATTTAGTTGGTTGAGCGCTTGCCAGCGGTAGGCAAAGATCTCGAGTTCGAGTCTCGGTCCGGCACACAGTTTTAATCCATCAGGATGTTTCGTATCAGCGCACACTCCGCTGCAGAGTGGAAATCTCATTCTGTGTCATTTGTTGTCATAACAATGGCAGCTAGTTTTTGTGTCTTCGGCCGACTAAAAATACATGGACAGCGATTTTCATCACATCAACGAGCAAGTGACACATGTCAAAACGGTGGTTTTATATTATCAATATCCGAATGGTAGAAATGTTTCCAGAACTGGCAAGAAAGCATGCACAATCCTACAATTTTTAAAGTCGAATATTTCGACCAACAATAAATCGTTTTGTACAGAAAGAAAACTTTACCTTTCATAACGTTTGCAAGACCTCGAATGCCACCCTCGTATTACAGATGCAGCGCTAAGTTTACCATCCGATGACAGACCGTCGTAAAACAATGCAGATGGCACTCACGCTACTGACAGGCCTCTCACGACCACTTCTAGTGATTGGTACAGGAACAGTGCCCCGCATCGCTGATTTTTCCTTTGGTTCTGAAATAGGTCCAACGTCGATAATTTGCTCTCGGCAAAGTCGGAACTAGTTTTACCAATAGCGCCTGTCAGCACTGCCAGTGCCAGTCCAGCACAGGATAGAGAACACGGTTCTCCACTAGCCGCTTAATGTATACCGTCGTGCTGCTGATTCAGAACGATGCGTGGGCGGTGCCAGATGTGGCGTGTGGGTGGTGGGTACACGCTCGTGTGAGCAGAGTGCGCCGATAATTTAAATACTGCACGTCATGCCAAGTAGCATGGAACTGAGTTTAAACAAAATCACGACTGGATACTTTTTTGATTCAAATGGTTCAAATGGCTCTGAGCACTATGGGACTCAACTTCTGAGGTCATTAGTCCCCTAGAACTTTGAACTAGCTAAACCTAACTAACCTAAGGACATCACACACATCCATGCCCGAGGCAGGATTCGAACCTGCGACTGTAGCAGTCTCGCGGTTCCAGACTGCAGCGCCTAGAACCGCACGGCCACTTCGGTCGGCGATACTTTTTTTTATGGATAATTTTCCAACCAATCAAATTTCCCCATATTCGTAGAAAGGAGTAATAAAATTATTTGTTATCCCGGACAGTTGTACAAAAACTCCTGCAGAACTCCCTGAATGCGCTCGAAGCTAGAACAAATTAGGGAAAACACAGACGTATGGCAGTGCTGTTCAAGGGATGCTTTACAATGAGACGAGTGACAAGGCAACAACCGCTCAGACAGAACAGCAGTACAGCAAGATGGAAAGGAGTTGACACATAGTAGCTTGAATAACTTCTACGGAATGTGTTTATTTTTAAAATAGGTCGCTCTATTTTGTCTCATTATCCCATAACATCTGTAATATTATGGCAGTTGTAACCGAAGTTAAAATCTTCTGGATTGTTAGGCCGCTTCATGTTTCTTCAAACAGCCCATCTGCTGGAATTTTCTTCAGGGTCTTTTGGTGTCCTACACGGACTGGCTCAATCTGTAGTGACATCCAGAAGATCCTGAAGAAGACCCCAGCAGAGGGGTCGATACGCCGGTTATTTGAATAAATATGAAGCGGCCTAACAACGCAGAAAATTTTGAATTCATCTATTTATAATATTATTCTTCATTTTCGTGTCTGCACTGAAGCCAACACATTATCATTCCTACCTGTTCTGCCTGTAAAATATATGACTGAATTTTAATTCCATTTGGTCTTCGTTTCTTGATCGTAGTTTCCATAACATCGCGTTTGATATAGTTTAAGTCCTCTTCCAACTCCACTAATCTATGTTTGCATCATACACCTCTGGAATTCATTGGCCATAAAAGCAAGAATACACACGGGTGGACATCCTCTTTCCACTACGCTACCAAAAAATTTCGGAACATATAGTCACAGTGTGTGAAACGTAAACTTGTGCAATCACTTGCTCTAAGAAACCTCCACTACTGCGATATAATGCAACTATGCTCAAGTACTAAGAAAACTAGAACTAATCATGAATGCTTATGTGTATTACATCTGTAGGAATCCGTCTGTTTGGCCATATTAGTGCTTCTTACGGACAGTTATTCTGGTTGCGACCAGACAAGTTGCAAGGTTGCCACAAGCTCTGTCTGCTTCATCGAACGGTCTGTGGGAATGTAGCCCAGTACCTGCATAAGGGATTAAGTTGTGTCATCTTACCGTAATCGGAACACAACGTCTCACTTAGCATCCTAACTGTGCCCATACACAAAACAAAAATATTCGCTAACTCCTTCTCTGGAATAAGCTGCGCACAGTTTAGAGCCCTGTTGCTTTTAAGTAGAAGCTATAGAAGTTTTGTCACCTTCGCAATCTTTTCCCGAAAACTAACACATCTGGCTAGTTTTAGTTCTAAAGCAAATGCTCAGATTTTTCTCACTTAGGGCCTGCGCCTCCACCTATTTTTCTCAATGTAACGTCACTTTCCCTTCCGCTGTCTCCACAATGCACTGGGGTGAAGAAAGTCATGAGATACCTCCCAATATCGTGTTGGATCTCCTCCTACCCGGTGTACTGCAGCAAGTTGACATGTCATGGCCTCAACAAGTCGCTGCCAGTCCTCTGTAGAAATACTGAACCACGCTGCCTCAATTGTCGTCCGTCACTGACAAAGTGTTGCCGGTGTTACAGGGTTTTGAGCACGAACTGACCTCTCGATTGTGGCCCATAAATGTTTGATGCGATTCATGTCAAGCAATGTGGGTGGCAAAATCACTCGCTCGAAATACGAAGAATATTCTTCAAACCGATCGCGAACAACTGTGGCACGGTGACATGATATCGTTGTTTAGGAACATGAAGTGCGTGAGTGGCTGCAAATGGTCTCCAACCAGTCGTACATACCTACACTCCTGGAAATAGAAAAAAGAACACATTGACCCCGGTGTGTCAGACCCACCATACTTGCTACGGACACTGCGAGAGGGCTGTACAAGCAATGATCACACGCACGGCACAGCGGACACACCAGGAACCGCGGTGTTGGCCGTCGAATGGCGCTAGCTGCGCAGCATTTGTGCACCGCCGCCGTCAGTGTCAGCCAGTTTGCCGTGGCATACGGAGCTCCATCGCAGTCTTTAACACTGGTAGCATGCCGCGACAGCGTGGACGTGAACCGTATGTGCAGTTGACGGACTTTGAGCGAGGGCGTATAGTGGGCATGCGGGAGGCCGGGTGGACGTACCGCCGAATTGCTCAACACGTGGGGCGTGAGGTCTCCACAGTACATTGATGTTGTCGCCAGTGGTCGGCGGAAGGTGCACGTGCCCGTCGACCTGGGACCGGACCGCAGCGACGCACGGATGCACGCCAAGACCGTAGGATCCTACGCAGTGCCGTAGGGGACCGCACCGCCACTTCCCAGCAAATTAGGGACACTGTTGCTCCTGGGGTATCGGCGAGGACCATTCGCAACCGTCTCCATGAAGCTGGGCTACGGTCCCGCACACCGTTAGGCCGTCTTCCGCTCACGCCCCAACATCGTGCAGCCCGCCTCCAGTGGTGTCGCGACAGGCGTGAATGGAGGGACGAATGGAGACGTGTCGTCTTCAGCGATGAGAGTCGCTTCTGCCTTGGTGCCAATGATGGTCGTATGCGTGTTTGGCGCCGTGCAGGTGAGCGCCACAATCAGGACTGCATACGACCGAGGCACACAGGGCCAACACCAGGCATCATGGTGTGGGGAGCTATCTCCTACACTGGCCGTACACCACTGGTGATCGTCGAGGGGACACTGAATAGTGCACGGTACATCCAAACCGTCATCGAACCCATCGTTCTACCATTCCTAGACCGGCAAGGGAACTTGCTGTTCCAACAGGACAATGCACGTCCGCATGTATCCCGTGCCACCCAACGTGCTCTAGAAGGTGTAAGTCAACTACCCTGGCCAGCAAGATCTCCGGATCTGTCCCCCATTGAGCATGTTTGGGACTGGATGAAGCGTCGTCTCACGCGGTCTGCACGTCCAGCACGAACGCTGGTCCAACTGAGGCGCCAGGTGGAAATGGCATGGCAAGCCGTTCCACAGGACTACATCCAGCATCTCTACGATCGTCTCCATGGGAGAATAGCAGCCTGCATTGCTGCGAAAGGTGGATATACACTGTACTAGTGCCGACATTGTGCATGCTCTGTTGCCTGTGTCTATGTGCCTGTGGTTCTGTCAGTGTGATCATGTGATGTATCTGACCCCAGGAATGTGTCAATAAAGTTTCCCCTTCCTGGGACAATGAATTCACGGTGTTCTTATTTCAATTTCCAGGAGTGTATTTCCAGTCAATAATAGGTTCAGATTGACCAGAGGACCCAGACCATTTCAAGTAAACACAGCTCACACCATTGTGAAGCCGCCACCAGCTTGCACAGTGCCTTGTTGACTACTTGGGTCCGTGTCTTCGGGGAGTCTGCGCCATATTGGAAATCCTACCATAAGCTCTTAGTAAGTGAAATAGGGTCTGATGTGACCAGACCACGGTATTCCAATCAATATGGTTGTGGGTCCAGGAGAGGTGGTGCAGGCGATGTCGTAGCGTCAACAAAGGCACTCGCGTCGTTTGTCTGCTGCCGTAGCCCGTTAAAACCAAATTTTACCATACTGTCAAGACGTATACCTTCGTCGTACGGCCATTGATTTTTGAGTTTATTTCACGCAATGTTTCTTGTCTATTAGCACTGACAATTCTAAGCAAACGCCGCTGTTCTCAGTCATTAAATGAAGGTCGTCGGCCACTGCGTCGTCGGTGGTGGGAGGTAAGCCTTGAAATTTGGTATTTTCGGCACACCCTTGACACTGTGGATCTCGGAATATTGAACTACCTAACGTTTTCCGAAACGGAAAGTCCCATGCGTCTAGCTCCAACTACTATTCGGCGTTCAAAGACTGTTAATTCCCGTCGTTCGACCAAAATCACTTCGGGGACCTTTTTACACGAATCAGCTGAGTACAATTCACTGCCCTTTTACACCTTGTGTAAGCTATACTATCGCCATCGGTCGCCTTACATGAAGCTCTATGCGTAACGTCAGTACCACTGTGGACAACAGCATACTGCAACCAGAGACAGGAGTCGAAAGGCGCATTTCACAGTCGAGTCACTCTTTCCCACCAGCTGTGCACTAAGCCAAGATTGCACGGACCGCAATCTTTTGGTGGCTTGACGTTCGTCGTCGATCGTAAGAGTGAAACAGTCAAGAGAGTTGGAAAATGGTAATGTGGGCACCTCCAGCAGCAGCTGTGTGCCATATCCGATACCTGGTCGAGGGTGTAAGATTCGTATGTGTATATTGCCATCGCAAGATTTTGTCATCTCAGTGTATTGTGTTTTATCAAGTGCATCTGTGTCTCCTTCTGCCAACCTTTCTCTCATGTCAATTGCTGTTAACTCTAACAGTTTAAATATACCATCCTGTGATTTATATTTATTGTTACACTTGTCATGAACGATTGTAAACAGTGGCTTATGATATACTACAGTAATTTGTAACTTCACGTAATATATCTTGGTGTTCAAAACTTAAGGACGAAAGTAAAAATGAAATGATCGTATGGTATTGTTGGCCGGGAGGCCCCATTTGGGGTAGATCGGTCGCCGTTCTGCAAGTCCTTTATAGTTGACGCCACTTCGGCGACTTGCGAGTCAATGATGATGAAAATGATGATGGACACACAACACCCAGTCCCCTACCGGGAATCGAACCCGAGCCCCCTGTGTGGTAGGCGTTAATGCTATCGCCACGCTACGGAGGCGGACAGGACGAAAGTATCTTTCGTTAAGTAACATACGCCAGTAAAACTTGGACCATGCAAAGAAAGAACTACTATGTTATAGTACAGAACGTTATTGAAAGAAATAGGCGACTGGACGAACGCAAATTCACTTTTATTCAAAGACAATAATGACTGAAGTCCTGTCATTTTTGATGGTCCCTTGGACATTAAAAAAGTCAGGATATTGTTATCAACAGGGTGTGAGATCTCCATGAATAGCAATGCACGTTCTGCAACGTGCTGTCTCGCTGTTACTACGTTGGTCAGGAGTTTTGAATTAGGGCGTTCGCCACTGTGGTTGACAGGTGCTAGGTGGTCAACGGTGCCTGTAGATGTACTACAGTACATCTCTGCAACGCGTCCCACAAGTGCTCGATGGGATTTAAGTCGGGAAGACCGGGCAGGCGAGTCCATCCACCGAATATCCTCTCGTTCTAAGAAATCTTCTACCTGCGATGTTCGATGCGGTCGCGCATTGTCATCCATGAAAATGAAATCAGGGCCGAATGCACCCCTGAAAAGACTCATTTGGTGAAGGAGAACAGGGCCACAATAGCACTGACCAGCGGGCGTACCGTGTTCAAAGATTTGTTGGTCAGTACGCCCATTTGACATTATGCCTCCCCACAACATAACATTTGGAGCACCAAAACGATAATTTTTGCGAATGTACCTGATCGCATTACGTGTTCTCACCTCGCAATATGACGGTACCTCCAAAATATGAAGTCAGAATGACTCAGCTCTCATCCGAGAACAGAACGCGATCCCATTCCTGTTGGTCCAGTCTCTATACTCTTGGTACCATCACAAACGGTGCCTCGGATGTGTGTGTGTGTGTGTCTAGGGAAGAGACCGTATTGGTCGCTGAGCAAAGGAACCACCACCACGCAGTCACCGTGTTACTGGAGCGTGAAACTGCGTGTCTTGCAGTCCTGTTAAATGTGCATCCAATTGCACCTGCTGATTGACTTGGGTCCCTTCTTGACTGTTGTACAATATAGCGGTCGTCTGGTGACCGTGGTAGATAATTTCCTATCCTTCGGGCAGCAGTGCCAGTGGCTCGGGACGCTCCCCATGCACGGTGAAACAATGCTGTGAGCAACATCCAGTTTCTTGGCTACATTACCATCCTTCGTCCTCTTCCAGTTTGTCGATGATCCTTCCCCGTGTGAAGTCATTCAAATGTTGTCGTGGATCACGTTTTAATCAAGAATACCACCACAATGCAGCGTAACTGCTCTCTGATGAACACACACTGCCTTTCTCCGGTCCTTCAACTGCCTCGTGTTGTAGGTCGAGCCCCATTTGGCGCTCTAGTCAGGCTGACCTCACGCCGTGCGAAGTCCAGCTTTCTGCGCACCACTGGGAGGCCTCTGGCAACACGCTCCCCCATTTTCATCCATTTCCACCGAGTAGTTAACATGTTATGTTACTTTATCTTGCACGTCCTTAAGTTGTACAGAACAGTACACAGGGTGGACATAAACGGTCAGGAGAACTTGTAAAAGTGTTGCAGGATAGGTTGGGCTGAGGAATAATTGACAAAAAAATCGAACCCTTATGCCGCTTCCGAGTTAATTAGTATTGGAGGAGTTGGCCAGTCAGATCCTTGAGCGAGTAAATTCATGCGAACACCACAGACGATGTCACCAGACCTGTTCTTCGTTTGGTTTCCTACAACCGAACAAGAGAGCGATGCAGCAATTGGACATAGTAAGGATCGAACCGGAGCTATCATCTACTTATTGAGAACAACTGACACTAGTTCTATCTGGCGGGCCACTTGAATTTGTGCACAATAACCTGACTGGTTAACTTCGACGCTAATTAACCCCGAAGCGGAGCAACGTATCGAATTTCTTCTTAACCGTTGTTTCTCAGCACAACCTACGCTGTAATACCATTACAACCTTTCCAGACTGTTTCTGACAAAGACGTATGTAATGTGAAGTGTATGTATGGTTAAATAGAGAAGCTGATGGCGCTAATGTTGCCAGGGTATTTAAAGCATGGAATCCTGTTAATTTTATCATATTTTGTTATATATATATATATATATATATATATATATATATATATATATATGCTGAGAGAACTGACCCCGTTAAAGAAAAATATCCAAGCACCCATGCTGGAATTCAAATTGTGATAATACGATAGAAGGCAAACAACGAGCCTTCTTAAACTATAATTGTGACATCAGAAACCACGCAAGAGAAATTTTTTGAAGTCAGCAAACAGGCATCTAAAATGCACAGACAAGCTATAAGAAAATATCTTGATGAACAACTCAACTCAACTGAAGAAGACTTTAATAACCACAAAATACACCACTTTTACAAAACGTTTGCAAATCAAATCGAAGGATACGCTCCACGAAACCTCTGTTTCAAGAAACAAAATGGAAAATTGGCACTAACAGAGAACATTGTCAATAATTAGCCAAATATTTCTCACAACTTCTATACTGTTTACAACCAAGTGCGACATTCCCCAGATTACAACCAGAACACACGAATGAAACTTCGCTACCGCCAGCTCAAGAAAAAATTAGGAGTCACACCAAAAAGCTCAAAAAATATATGTCATCCGGAGAAGATGGCGTTGTAGCTGAACTGCTGAAGACCCTTGGTCCAAATTCCATAAAGGAGCTCAAATCATCCAAGAAATTCGGCAGACAGAAAAAATTCCAGAGGATTGGAAGTGTGCACTAATTCATCCACTGCACAAAAAGGGAGAGAAACCAGATCTAAGCAACTACAGAGGCGTTTCACTTTTTCCAGTCACTTACAAAATTTTGTCCGCGTGTCTTCTAAAGAAAGCACAAGAACAGCTAGAATATACAGTTTCAGTTTACCAAGCTGGGGTAAATATTGGGAAAATAAGAAGAACCCTAAGAAAGACTGAAAATCACCTGATTATCTTTCTCTGATTGGGACATTCTTAGGAGAAGGAGTTATGTTTCTGAGACACACGAAATTATTTATTTAGCCGAACTCCGTGACTCTGTGTTGCAAGATTAGGACGTATAAGCAACTGACTGTGCGCCCCGGTCTGAAGCCATTTCCTGTGGCCCCTTCGCCCATAACTTCCAATGTTCTTTCCGTAGTGCCGGAATATCGACGCCCCAGTAACACGAACACGGCGGCAGAGCACGGTCCCTACTGAGTGCACAAAAACCAGTGCAGTGCAACCTCGCACGAAACAAGACGTCAGGTGAATAAGGATCGTTAATACGTTCAAAATATCCGCAATCCTCTTAGCATACATGCCAACTAAGCTGTCCCATTCGTCACACGTTTCGACTACCAGGAAACTGGGCGCATTCATGTCCTGCTTTTACGAAGCACGTGATCCGGGACGAATGAACGCCTCCATTAAGCACCGTTTGGCCTGCACGCGAAAAGGTATTCAAACGGTTTTGCGTTTCTTGATTACACTCGGCTACTCAGCAACCTCTAACTCCGTTCCATTCATAGCGAAATTTTCGCAGCTTACTTGCCGTATGGCTGGATGAAATACGAGTAGACCTCAATGAAATTTTGGGGACACACACGAGCAAAGATTATCCATAATTACATGTTATTGCATTAACGAAGAGTTGTTCTGATATTTAGCTCAGAATAGTTCCGTTCTGTTCTCTGCCTTCTGAGCAAAGTAGTCTGTACAATTTATTTCGTTGACTGGCAGAGAACATTAGCACAGGATACTGGTGATACAAATGCCCCTGCAACTGTCACAAATGACATTCGCTAACTATCTGAATTTGTCTCTGACTTAAGACGGCTGCATTCTAAATATTTGTTTATTTAGTTTCTTCTAGATCAAGATTTAATTTCATAAGGAGAATCTTAATTCTGTTTCTTAATCCTAATTATGAGAAGGAAGCTCATAAGTTACGTAGGCATAGATTTATTGATGATTCTTTCTGCTTTCAAGTTCGCACAAAACTGGTCATCAGTGTTTTGTTAAGGTAAGTTGTTGTTGTTGTTGTGGTCTTCAGTCCTGAGACTGGTTTGATGCAGCTCTCCATGCTACTCTATCCTGTGCAAGCTTCTTCATCTCCCAGTACCTACTGCAACCTACATCTTTCTGAATCTGCTTAGTGTATTCATCTCATGGTCTCCCCCTACGATTTTTACCCTCCACGCTGCCCTCCAATACTAAATTGGTGATCCCTTGATGCCTCAGAACATGTCCTACCAACCGATCCCTTCTTCTGGTCAAGTTGTGCCACAAACTTCTCTTCTCCCCAATCCTATTCAATACTTCCTCATTAGTTATGTGATCTACCCATCTAATCTTCAGCATTCTTCTGTAGAACCACATTTCGAAAGCTTCTATTCTCTTCTTGTCCAAACTATTTATCGTCCATGTTTCACTTCCATACATGGCTACACTCCATACAAATACTTTCAGAAATGACTTCCTGACACTTAAATCTATACTCGATGTTAACGAATTTCTCTTCTTCATAAACGCTTTCCTTGCCATTGCCAGTCTACATTTTATATCCTCTCTACTTCGACCATCATCAGTTATTTTGCTCCACAAATAGCAAAACTCCTTTACTACTTTAAGCGTCTCATTTCCTAATCTAATACCCTCAACATCATCCGACTTAATTCGACTACATTCCATTATCCTCGTTTTGCTTTTGTTGATGTTCATCTTATATCCTCCCTTCAAGACACTATCCATTCCGTTCACCTGCTCTTCCAAGTCCTTTGCTGTCTCTGACAGAATTACAATGTCATCGGCGAACCTCAACGTTTTTATTTCTTCTCCATGGATTTTAATACCTACTCCGAATTTTTCTTTCGTTTCCTTTATTGCTTGCTCAATATACAGATTGAATAACATCGGGGAGAGGCTACAACCCTGTCTTACTCCCTTCCCAACCACTGCTTTTCTTTCATGCCCCTCGACTCTTATAACTGCCATCTGGTTTCTATACAAATTGTAAATAGCCTTTCGCTCCCTGTATTTTACCCCTGCCACCTTTAGAATTTGAAAGAGAGTATTCCAGTCAACATTGTCAAAAGCTTTCTGAAGTCTACAAATGCTAGGAACGTAGGTTTGCTTTCCTTAATCTTTCTTCTAAGATAAGTCGTAAGGTCAGTATTGCCTCACGTGTTCCAGTATTTCAACGGAATCCAAACTGATCTTCCCCGAGGTCGGCCTCTACTAGTTTTTCCATTCGTCTGTAAAGAATTAGCGTTAGTATTTTGCAGCTGTGGCTTATTAAACTGATTGTTCGGTAATTTTCACATCTGTCCACACCTGCTTTCTTTGGGATTGGAATTATTATATTCTTCTTGAAGTCTGAGGGTATATCGCCTGTTTCATACATCTTGCTCACCATATGGTAGAGTTTTGTCAGGACTGGCTCTCCCAAGGCCGTCAGTAGTTCCAATGGAATGTTGTCTACTCCGGGGGCCTTGTTTCGACTCAGGTCTTTCAGTGCTCTGTCAAACTCTTCACGCAGTATCGTATCTCCCATTTCATCTTCATCTACATCCTCTTCCATTTCCATAATATTGTCCTCAAGTGCATCGCCCTTGTATAGACCCTCTATATACTCCTTCCACCTTTTTGCTTTCCCTTCTTTGCTTAGAACTGGGTTTCCATCTGAGCTCTTGATGTTCATACAAGTGGTTCTCTTATCTCCAAAGGTCTCTTTAATTTTCCTGTAAGCAGTATCTATCTTACCCCTAGTGAGATAAGCCTCCACATCCTTACATTTGTCCTCTAGCCATGCCTGCTTAGCCATTTTGCACTTCCTGTCGATCTCATTTTTGAGACGTTTGTAATCCTTTTTGCCTGCTTCACTTACTGCATTTTTATATTCTCTCCTTTCATCAATTAAATTCAATATTTCTTCTGTTACCCAAGGATTTCTACTAGCCCTCTTCTTTTTACCTACTTGATCCTCTGCTGCCTTCACTACTTCATCCCTCAAAGCCACCCATTCTTCTTCTATTGTATTTCTTTCCCCCATTCCTGTCAATTGTTCCCTTATGCTCTCCCTGAAACTCTCTACAACCTCTGGTTCGTTCAGTTTATCCAGGTCCCATCTCCTTAAATTCCCACCTTTTTGCAGTTTCTTCAGTTTTAACCTACAGGTCATAACCAATAAATTGTGGTCAGAGTCCACATCTGCCCCTGGAAATGTCTTACAATGTAAAAACTGGTTCCTAAATCTCTGTCTTACCATTATATAATCTATCTGATACCTTTTAGTATCTCCAGGGTTCTTCCATGTATACAACCTTCTATCATGATTCTTGAACCAAGTGTTAGCTATGATTAAGTTGTGCTCTGTGCAAAATTCTACCAGGCGGCTTCCTCTTTCATTTCTTAGCCCCAATTCATATTCACCTACTACGTTTCTAAGGTAAGTTACAAACCGCAAATTAGATGTCTAATATTTAATTCTCGGTTGATCCTACGATGTGTTTTGGCACTTGTGAGCTCTATCTCCTCTGAAAATGACTTGACAGCGTTTGGAATGTCAGGTTGCACTGTGGTGTAGAGTAATTTAGTTCAGAGGCTTGTACGCTGATCACTTATTTATCATTGTGCACAATACAATATATTTAATTTAGAATACAGGTAACAGTATACAAAAGGGTGGCTGCTTCCGTGACACTCTTGCCAAAGAATTAAAAAAAAAAATGTTGCTGGAAGTGAGATTAGCCACTTGTTCTCCCCCCACCCACCCCCACCCCACCCCGGCCAGTAAGTTATTTCTTCCTGAAGTAGGTATATAGGGAACGAATGGAAATATCTCATTTTCTATTACTAAGAAACTGTTGATTAGCAGCTCTTATTGTTACAAAAACAATTTACTATTTTTGGGTAGTGTAACGATTTTCTCTTTTTCAAAACGGATTTTGTGTCATGAAATCTGTTTTCGAAATAATCGTTCAGCGGCATTACTTTCGAGTGGTGCCGAAGCTCGTCACAATCTTTGGGTCTCTATCTCTGGCTGCCTCATGTCAGACATTTGCCCCTGAAGTGACCGTGATAAGAAACAGTGTGGTTTTTACGATGAGAGCCGACAACTTACGGCTTGATAGCTAACTTATCATTTTTTTCTCTGTGTGCCATCTCACTTACCAAGATATTACAACGTTAGCGCAAGTACTAGACAAATAAGATGTGACGCTATAAGCAAGTTCTCTACCAGACTTTGCTTTCAGAACTGCCGAATTAGTTTACACAAGACTGCAGAGGAAATATGCTTTTCGTAAATATTCTTTGTCATTCGAGCCTGACTATACCTGATATCTTAATTCTGGTGAGTAGTACATTGGAAGCAAGTATACTGCTGAAAAATAATGCTAGCCCACCAGATAATTAAAAGTCTTTTTTAATGTGTCTCTCCATTTAAACACAGCTGTGAGAGATTGAATACGTGACAGAAAACTTTATAACAAGTCACATAAAAAACAATTCATACCAATTTCCACTGTGAATGTATAAAGTGCAAATTTGTAAGTCGACTAAGTACAAGCACTGGAAGACGAAAAACGACGCAACACGAAGGAATGGTCCGAAAGGGAAGGAAATCGGTAGATGTGATTTACATTTGCAGACAAGCAAGTGACTACAGTTTCAGAAAATCTGGATGACTTATTCAAGAGGAACAGCTTTACAAATTGAGCAGTCAATAACTCGTTGGTCCACCTCTGATCCTTATGCAAGCAGTAATTCGAATTTGCATTCATTGACAGAGTTATTAGATGATCTTCTGAGGGATGTCGTGCTGCATTCTTTCCAACTGGCACTTTAGATCGACAAAATTCCGAGCTGGTTGCAGGGCCCTGCCCATAATGCTCCCAACGTGCTCTACTGGGGACAGATCCGGTGACCTTGCTGGCAGAAGACGAGTCTAGAAACGCCCCGGGTAGCGGTGGGATACCAACCTGATAGTCGCCCGCCAAACGGCCTAACAGCCATGAGACGTGGTCTGGTATGCCACATCTTTTCGTAGCAGGACCCCTTCGATTGTCACCCCCAGTCTCCTTACATCACACCGGTTCGTCGGCGATATTCTACACCCAGGTTTGTGGCCCCCAGGGCAAGCCATCCAGGGTTTACATTTCAGCAAGACAATACACATCCGGGCAGGGCGAGAGTTTCTAGAGCTTGTCTTCGTGCTTACAAACCCCTACGTCAGGTAGGTTAGCCGGAACTCCCCCTAATCAAGAACGTTTGGAGAATTACGGGCAGAGTCCTTCAACGAGCTCGGGATTTTGACGATCTCACGATCTGACGCACCAGTTGGACAGAATTTGGCGCGATTTCTCTCAGGAGGTCATCCAACAACTCTGTCAATAAATTCCAAGGCGAATAACTGCTTACGTAAGGGACAGAGGTGGACCAACGAGTTACTGACTGCTCAGTTTGTAAACTGTTCGTCTTTAATAGGTCATCTAGTGAAACAGAAAAGTACCTGTCGACCAATATGCCAGAGAGGGTGAGGGAAAGTTTACTACACAGTGCCAGAAAATAAACTGTCCGTTCGAGCAAAGAACTTAGAATACCGCAGCAGACTGTATGGGAAGTTCTGCGACGGCGGCTACGTTTCAAACCGTACCCCCTGCAGTTCGTGCGGCAGTTAGAACCAGAAGAGAATGGCTGGCGCACTCACTTTTGCACCACAATGCAGGAATCAACTAGGGGCGAACATTATGTCTACAAGCTGATGTCCAGGCACGAAGAAATCTTCCATTTATCTGGAACAGATATCACCACAATGTGAGAACGTGGGGCGCTGAACATTCTATTTTATCGCATGAACGAAATCGCCATAGGTTAACGTTTCCTGCGCAGCGTGTAATGGTTCTTAGTTACGTGACCATTATGGCACTCCAACCAGTAATATCGTACTACTTTTCTGCGAAGTAACAGACATATTTTTGAGAGAATATTCATATTTGGTTTTATTAATGCATAGGTACTCCGATGTATCGATATATTACAGTGATATGGTTCTTGTGCGTATTTATTGTTATATCCTAGCCAGTAATGCCAACCGAGCCCGCTGCCAAAAGGTTGGCAGCATCAAAGTCCGGACGCCGTCCGCATAAGCACTGCCAGCGATACAGGAAATCGCCGCAAGTCTGCGCGCGCCACCGCTGGCTTCTGGCTTCTTAAGCGCTGGAGTCGCGAGCGCTATGACAGTTCTGTATTCGCCGCTCAGTGGTATACTCGCCATCGATTTGTGTACTTGCTAGTCAGTTGTGTGTTCATCGCAGCAGAGTTGTTGTTTGTCGTCAGCCGACGCTGACCTAGCCGCTCCGACTCGAACTAGACAGATTTCTGTAGACACGGAGTTCACTACTGTTTTTCCGTATCTTCGTTAATAAAGATAAGTACCGACTTTTATTTAATCAGAGTGTTTGGGTTTTCATCTTTCTGTTCACTGTTCCAGCGGACCGGTCGGCCCGCTATTAAAAGTGTGGCGGTGACTTCGTAAGCCATTTCTACAGCGAAGTGTTTGTCGCTACGAACGCCGCCACAAAACTGGCGACGAGGACTTCCGAACTCGTGTGCAGGGCTGGTTCAACTTGTTTCTTGTTATACTAATTATAGAGATAGAATTTTGGGGGCTGGTTTAATTTGTGTTCACTATGTCTGCCGAATGACAGAAATTGATCTTGTTACAGAGTCAGCAAATACAATGTCTGGTGGAAGCAATCGCCAAACAAGCGGCTAATCCACCAACACAAAAGGAACAAGCACAGGCAGCACCACCTTTCCGTGCTTTTGATGCATCAAGAGAAGAATGGCGAGAATATTTCGCGCAGTTGCAAGCGCACATGACAGTCTACAAAATCACAGGTAATGAGTGGCAGCTTTATTTAATTTCCACTGCAGGCGTGGAAGTCTATAGACTACTTTGTAAGTTGTTCCCGGAATCCAAGCCAGAAGCTTTAGACTATGACGTTGTTGTTAACAATCTTGCTGAGTATTTCGAGTCGCGAGTTCATGTGGCAGCAGCCAGATTCAAGTTCTTCAGATTAAAGAAACTGCCACATCAATCTAATAAACAGTGGTTAACAGATTTACGGGGCCTCACCCGTCAGTGCCGATTTAATTGTGTGTGTGGAGCTTCCTACAGTGATGTCATGTTACGAGACGCTATTACTCAAAACATTGCAGATTCTCGTATTCGTGCTGCTATCTTAAAGTTGCCTGACCCGTCATTAGAGACTGTGATGAACATCATTGAAGCCCAAGATACTTTTGACTATGCTGAGTGTGAGTTCGAACAGCCATGTATTTCTCAAATTGCCTGTGCTAAGCAAGTTATGTCACGCCCGCGGCCCCACCGGCAGAGTCAGACTGTAAACACTAGCCAGCCACGTCATGTTAAACACATTCGTCAGCCGCGTGTGCAAAATGATAGAGTTAAGTCTTGCCCTAAGTGTGTTCTTGCTCATCCTCGTGAACGTTGCCCGTTAAGAAACGCGGTTTGTCACTTTTGTCAAAGGAAAGGACACATCCAGACTGTTTGTTTGCGTAAACGCAAGAACAATTCTAGTGCTGCCCAGCCCATGGATATTGATGTTATTCAAAGCCAGCCCGCCCAGAAGGTCGCGTTTAAAGACTCTTCCACGGTTCGTGTGGGTAATAAACTTGTTCGCAATAAGCCACCCACCCAGCCCTCTGCTATGCGGCCCAAGCGTAATTCAAACGCTGTAAAAAGTAATGTACAGACTGCAAGTGACGCGGGAGTTGTTGTTCCACCCGCCCAACCCACGAGTTGTCGTAAGCAGCGAACACGCGCTAAACGCGCTGATTTTGTGTCTTCCGCCTCCACTGCACCTATCCAGAGACAGTGTAATAAACTATTTGTGAAGCTACGCATCCAGGATAAGACCTTCAATTTTCAATTAGACACTGGTGCGTCTGTGACTCTAATAAATAGTGCTACGTATGCGGCTATCGGCCGCCCTAAACTTTCAGCGGCAAAACATTTTTTGGCTACTTATAGTGGAGAAGAAATTCCTGTGTTAGGTGTATGTAGCGTGCCAGCCACATTCCGTGGCAATACAAAAACAGTTTCATTCTCAGTGCTCCGCGCTACAGACAGTGTAAACATTTTCGGATTAGACTGTTTTGACTTGTTTGGCCTGTCTATCCAAGACAATGTGTTGCAAATTAATTCTGTTGTTGTTCCTCAAGACAGCATAACCGATTTGTGTAAACAATACAGTGACATATTTAAAGACGAACTAGGTTGTGCTGCGAACTTTGCCGCTCATATTACGTTAAAAGATAATGCTCAGCCTCGATTTTTTCGTGCTCGTCCAGTGCCTCACGCCCTCCGGGCACCTGTAGAAGATGAACTTCGTCGTTGGCAAAACAACGGTGTTATTCAACCCGTTTCAACGAGCCAGTGGGCTTCTCCCTTAGTTATTATAAAGAAACCGTCTGGCAAGTTACGTTTGTGTGCTGATTTTAAGTCGACAGTTAATCCTCAGACTGTCATTGATTCTTTTCCTTTGCCTAGACCGGACGAGCTGATGGATAAGTTAGGGGAAGCTCGTTTCTTTTCCAAAATTGATCTCCGTGACGCATATTTGCAATTGCCCCTCGACGAGCAATCACAACAGTATTTTGTCATAAACACGTCGTTGGGGTTGTTCCGTTTTCTGCGTTTGCCTTTTGGTTGTGCGTCAGCTCCAGCTGTTTTTCAGCGTTTTTTGTCACAACTTCTGGCTAATGTGCCATCGTGTTGCAACTATTTGGACGATATTGTTGTGTCCGGTCGGACGCCTGCTGAACGTTTCCGTAATTTGGAGTCTTTGTTTACAGTGTTGTCTCAGGCAGGCCTACGTTGCAACATCGATAAATGTTCATTTTTCCTTACGGAGATGCAGTATCTGGGACATGTTATTAATGCTCAAGGCATTCATCCCTCCCAGTCACATTTAGTAGCTATTCGTGATTTGCCCGCCCCTCGCAATCTGCATGAATTGCAAGCAGTTCTTGGCAAATTGACATATTATATTAGGTTTATACCTAATGCATCACAGATTGCTGCACCGTTGCATCGTCTCTGCCGTAAGCATGTTCCGTTTGTGTGGTCAGCTGATTGCCAATCAGCCTTTCAGCAGCTTAAAGAGGCTTTATTGAATGATCGTTGTCTGGTCCATTACGACCCAAACAAGCCTCTAGTGTTCGCTTGTGATGCCTCTTCTTTCGGCCTCGGTGCTGTGTTGTCTCACCGAGTCGGTAACACCGAACGTCCTATTGCGTTCGCATCTAAATCGCTAAACAAAGCTCAGTGTAATTATAGCCAATTGGACAAGGAAGCGTTGGCTATTGTGTTCGGTGTCACAAAATTCCATCACTACCTCTATGGTAGACCATTCTATTTAGTAACAGATCACAAGCCTCTGACGTCACTGTTTCATCCGTCTAAACCAGTTCCTCAGCGGACAGCTCAGAGACTCCAACGTTGGGCTCTTTTGTTATCACAATACCAGTATGAGATACCATATCGCCCTACAGCTCAGCATGCAAACGCTGACGCGCTTTCCAGATTGCCGATTGCTGCGGATGATGTCTTCGATTCCTCTGAAGACTCTTGCCATCAGATTGACGCCGATGAGCATCAATCCCTCCGGGATTTTCCGATTGATTATCGTCAGGTGGCACGTGAGACAGCTACGGATCCTCATCTGAGTTTACTATTACGTTTTGTTCAACGTGGTTGGCCGTCCAAGGCAAAGGACATATCGGATCCTGTGGTTCGTCGCTATTATCCGCAACGTCATCTGTTGTCTGTTTCACAAGGAGTTTTGCTGTTACGCACCGAGAATGACCAGCTTCGTGTAGTGGTTCCCCAAGTGCTCCAATCCAAGGTCCTCGACTTCTTGCATCAAGGTCATTGGGGAGTGGTCCGCACCAAGCAGCTTTCCCCCTGCGGGTCCGGGGATTAGAATAGGCCCGAGGTATTCCTGCCTGTCGTAAGAGGCGACTAAAAGGAGTCCATCCCCCTCACGGGGGTAGTTAGCGCCTGCGTCCGGAGACGGACGATTCCACGACCTATAATCGTGGTCTTTGAAGTTTTCACTTCTCGTCTCTTCCTTCCTTTTGTTGGTTCCTTTCTTTGCTCTTCTCCACCTCACTGTCTTCCTTACTCTTTCCCTTGACTTCTCCTTGCCTTCTCATTGCCTTTTTCTCCTTGCCTTCTCATTGCCTTTTTCTCCTTGCCTTCTCATTGCCTTTTTCTCCTTGCCTTCTCATTGCCTTTTTCTCCTTGCCTTCTCATTGCCTTTTTCTCCTTGCCTTCTCATTGCCTTTTTCTCCTTGCCTTCTCATTGCCTTTTTCTCCTTGCCTTCTCATTGCCTTTTTCTCCTTGCCTTCTCATTGCCTTCTTCTCCTTGCCTTCTCTGGTCTCCGCCTCGGCGTTTGAGACGGTCTGTCCTCTTTCTCCCTCTCTCTTCTTTTTCCTCTTCTTCCTTCCTCCCTGTGCGTGTCTGAAGGCCGACCCACGCGTTCCCACGCGTAGCCGGTGACGGGGTAACGCGTAAGTCCCCGCCCTGGGTAGACATGTAAGGCACGCGCGTACCCCCTGGTAAAGGCCAGGCCCGGGGAGGGGTGATTGCCTGAGCTGATACCTTCTGACCATGCCGATTGGTCCCTCCGTCTGTTTCTCGGGAGGTGTGACCTGAGGTGTAAACATTCACCTAAGGCGGGAGTGCCCTCTGAGAGGGTCCCCACAAGGAAGGAGCGCGCCATCGGAGACGCTGGCAATCATGGGGGATTCCTCCGCAATGGATTCTACTCCATCTGTCTCGACTTCGACCCAAAAACAGAAACGTGACCAGCCAACAGTGACAAAAGTACTACCGCCTGCCCCACAGTTCCTCGTCGTTTCTCGCACTGAGGACGGAAAGGATTTTTCCTCTGTCAACCCTTTTGTTATTCAGAAGGGCGTTGATGCCATAGCCGGATCTGTCAAATCTTGTACCAGGTTGCGTAACGGCACCTTATTACTAGAAACTGAGAGTGCCTTTCAGGCACAAAAACTGCTTCGGGCCACCCTCCTGTACACGTTCCCTGTCCGGGTGGAGGCCCACCGAACTTTGAATTCGTCTCGTGGTGTAGTCTACACTAGCTCCCTCGACGGATTGACTGACGAGGAGCTTCAATCTTTCCTCGCTGAGCAGGGCGTGACGGCTGTCCATCGGGTCATGAAAAAGGTCAACAACGACCTTGTACCGACCCGGACACTTTTCTTGACCTTCGATAGTGTTAAGCTGCCATCGCGCATCAAGGCAGGCTACGAGGTTATTTCTGTTCGCCCCTATGTCCCGACACCTACGCGCTGCTACCAGTGTCAGCGTTTCAATCACACTCGACAGTCTTGCTCCAATGCGGCTAAATGTGTCACTTGTGGCAGGGATGCCCATGAGGGTGACTGTCCACCTCCGTCTCCTCGTTGTGTGAACTGTCAGGGTGACCATGCCGCATCCTCCCGCGACTGTCCTGTCTATAAGGACGAACGTTGCATCCAAGAAATTCGGGTCAAAGAGAAAGTGTCCACCTCGGCTGCTCGCAAGCTATTGGCTAGTAGGAAGCCCACGCTGCTCCCAGCGGGGAAATATAGTACTGTCCTCGCCTCTCCTCGGACTACCCGGGAGGTAGCAACCCAGACATGCGATCTGACCTTCAGCACCACGGTCGTCCGTTCGGCCAGTGCTAAGATCGCGCGGTCGACGTCTCCTCTTCCTCCCATCACACCACAGACACCAGCCACTTCCTCAGCTTCTGCTAAGTCGAAGACCCCGAAGTCAGATGCACGGTCCTTCAAGAAGGAACCATCCCGTGCAGACTTCCTCCGTCCCTCGACCTCCCAGCCTTCGACCGGTACTTCCACCAAACGTCCTTCCAAAAAGGCGCATAGGAAGCACAGTTCTCCTTCTCCGCCACGGCGCATTTCTTCTCCTGCGCCACCCAGCGGTTGCCGCCCCAGGCCGTCATCGGTTTCGCCTGGCCGCACCGCCGGTAGCCGTATATCTGGCCGTTCACCGGCGGAGGAATCTCCCCCTCCCGGCCATCCTCCCGAGATGGCCGATGACCCTATAGACCCCATGGACGATGACTGTCCGCCTACTGATAGCGGCGGCAGTGCTCGCTCGAAGCCAGGCCCTAAGCGGCCTTCGAGGTGACCCCTTCTCTCCTCTTCCTTTCCTTACGATGGCACTTATTCACTGGAATATTCGCAGCATTCGCTCCAACCGAGAGGACTTGAAGTTGCTGCTCCGCTTGCATCGTCCGCTCGTCGTAGCCCTCCAGGAAACGAAGCTACGCCCATGCGATCATATTGCCTTGGCACACTACACCTCTGTGCGTTTTGACCTACCCCCTGTGGTAGGTATACCAGCTCATGGAGGGATTATGTTGCTGGTCCGGGATGATATTTACTACGATCCCATCACGTTGCACACCGGCCTGCAGGCAGTTGCCATCCGCATTACTCTCCCCACTTTTACGTTTTCCTTTTGTACCGTTTACACTCCATCGTCCTCTGCCGTTACCAGGGCAGACATGATGCAACTTATTGCTCAGCTACCTGCACCGTTTTTGTTAACTGGAGACTTCAATGCCCACCATCCCCTTTGGGGTTCTCCAGCCTCCTGCCCGAGGGGCTCCTTGTTCGCAGACCTTTTCAACCAGCTCAATCTTGTCTGCCTCAATACTGGCGCCCCTACTTTTCTTTCGGACACATCTCATACCTATTCCCATTTAGACCTCTCCATATGTACTCCCCAACTTGCACGCCGGTTTGAGTGGTATGCACTTGCTGATACATATTCGAGCGACCACTTCCCGTGTGTTATCCATCTCCTGCAGCATACTCCCTCTCCGTGCTCCTCTAGTTGGACCATCTCCAAGGCAGACTGGGGGCTCTTTTCTTCCAGGGCGACCTTTCAGGATCAAACCTTCACAAGCTGCGATCGTCAGGTCGCACACCTCACGGAAGTCATTCTCGCTGCTGCTGAATATTCCATCCCTCACCCTACTTCTTCTCCACGTCGCGTACCGGTCCCCTGGTGGACCGCAGCATGTAGAGACGCTTTACGTGCTCGTCGACGTGCTTTACGCACCTTTAAACGCCACCCTACAGTGGCGAATTGTATTAATTATAAACGTTTACGTGCTCAGTGTCGTCGTATTATTAAAGAAAGCAAGAAAGCCAGCTGGGCTGCTTTCACAAGCACCTTCAACTGTTTTACTCCTTCTTCTGTTGTCTGGGGTAGCCTGCGCCGGCTATCTGGCACTAAGGTCCACTCCCCAGTTTCTGGCTTGAAGGTCGCGAATGAAGTCCTTGTGGCCCCTGAGGCTGTCTCCAATGCCTTCGGCCGCTTTTTCGCCGAGGTTTCGAGCTCCGCTCATTACCACCCTGCCTTCCTCCCCCGCAAACAGGCAGAGGAGGCTAGGCCACCTGACTTTCGCTCCTCGAATTGTGAAAGTTATAATGCCCCATTCACCATGCGGGAACTCGAAAACGCACTTGGCCGATCACGGTCCTCCGCTCCAGGGCCTGATTCTATTCATATTCAGATGCTGAAGAACCTTTCTCCTGCGGGTAAAGGTTTTCTTCTTCATACATACAATCGCATCTGGATTGAGGGACATGTTCCCGCATGCTGGCGCGAGTCTATTGTTGTCCCAATTCCTAAGCCGGGGAAGGACAAGCACTTGCCTTCCAGTTATCGACCTATCTCACTTACCAGCTGTGTCTGTAAAGTGATGGAGCGAATGGTTAACTCTCGATTGGTTTGGCTGCTCGAGTCTCGAAGACTACTTACCTATGTCCAATGTGGATTTCGTAGGCGCCGCTCTGCTGTTGACCATCTGGTTACCTTGTCGACCTTCATTATGAATAACTTCTTGAGGAAGCGCCCGACCGCGGCTGTGTTCTTTGATTTGGAGAAGGCTTACGACACCTGTTGGAGGGCGGGCATTCTCCGCACCATGCATACATGGGGCCTTCGCGGTCGCCTCCCTCTTTTTATTCGTTCTTTTTTAATGGATCGACAGTTCAGGGTACGTGTGGGTTCTGTCCTGTCCGACACCTTTCGCCAGGAGAATGGGGTGCCACAGGGCTCAGTTTTGAGCGTCGCTCTCTTCGCCATCGCGATCAATCCAATAATGGATTGCCTCCCAGCTGATGTATCAGGCTCCCTTTTTGTGGACGATTTTACCATCTATTGCAGCGCGCAGCGTACACGTGTCCTGGAGCGCTGTCTTCAGCGTTCTCTTAACCGTCTTTACTCCTGGAGTGTCGCCAATGGCTTCCGTTTTTCTGCCGAGAAGACGGTCTGTATTAACTTCTGGCGCTACAAAGAGTTTCTCCCACCGTCCTTACGACTTGGTCCCATTGCTCTCCCAATCGTGGAGACCACCAAATTTTTAGGCCTTACCTTTGACAGGAAACTTAGCTGGTCTCCACATGTGTCATATTTGGCCGCCCGTTGTACCCGTTCTTTAAATGTTCTCCGTGTTCTCAGTGGTATGTCGTGGGGAGCGGATCGAACCGTCCTACTTCGTCTATATCGGTCGATCGTCCGCTCCAAGCTGGATTATGGGAGCTTCGTATACTCCTCTGCACGGCCATCCATCTTACGCCGCCTCAACTCCATACAACATCGGGGTTTACGACTTGCGATCGGAGCATTTTATACCAGTCCCGTAGAGAGTCTTCATGCTGACGCTGGTGAATTGCCACTCACTTACCGGCGCGATATACTGCTTTGTCGGTATGCCTGTCGGCTACTGTCAATGCCCGACCATCCGTCTTATCGTTCCTTTTTTGACGACTCTTGACCTTCAATACGGGTTGTATGTCTCTGCCCTGCTACCCCCTGGAGTTGGCTTTCGTCGCCTCCTTCAACACCTTAATTTTTCACTCCCTGCAACCTTTCGAGTGGGCGCGAGCCGCACGCCACCTTGGCTCCAGGCTCAGGTCCGCGTTCACCTTGACCTCAGCTCGCTCCCAAAAGAGGTCACCCCCAGTTCGGTCTACCACTCCCGTTTTTTGGAACTTCGTTCGAAGTTCATCAACATGACTTTCATTTATACAGATGGCTCTAAGACCAATGACGGGGTCGGGTGTTCCTTTATTGTCAGGGCACAAAGTTTCAAATACCGGCTCCATGACCATTGTTCGGTCTTCACAGCTGAGCTCTTTGCCCTCTACCAGGCTGTTCTTTACATCTGCCGCCACCGACATTCTGCTTATGTCATCTGCTCAGATTCTCTGAGCGCCATCCAGAGCCTCAGTGATCCGTACCCGGTTCACCCTTTCGTACACCGGATCCAACGCTCTCTTCAGCGGCTGGTGGACGTCGGTCCGCCGGTTAGCTTTATGTGGGTTCCTGGCCATGTCGGTATCCCTGGGAACGAAGCTGCAGATGCCGCGGCCAAGGCTGCGGTCCTCCAGCCTCGGACAGCTTCTTGTTGTGTCCCTTCGTCCGATTTTAGCAGGGTCATTTGTCGGCGCGTCGTGTCGCTGTGGCATGCCGATTGGGCTGCACTTACCGACAACAAGCTTCGGGCCTTAAAATCTCTTCCCGTGGCTTGGACGTCCTCCTCACGCCCTTCTCGGCGGGAGGAGGTCGTTTTAGCAAGGTTACGAATTGGACACTGCCGGTTCAGCCATCGCCATCTGCTGACGGCTGCGCCTGCGCCGTTCTGCCCATGTGGGCACTTGCTGACGGTTAGACACATTTTAATGTCCTGTCCAGATCTTAACCAACTGCGCCTCGATCTTAAACTGCCTAATACTTTCGATGCAATTTTAGCGGATGACCCACGAGCAGCTGCTCGTGTTCTTTGTTTTATCAGTTTGACGAACCTCGCTAAGGACATTTGATGATGTTGTTTTTTAATCCTATGCCTGTCAGTCTCTTTTATCGTGTTTTCCCTTTTAGTTGTTGTTGTCAACTTGTGCCTCGCGGTGCATTCTTAGAGTAGTCAGGGCGCTAATGACCATTGAAGTTGTGCGCCCTAAAACCACAAAAAAAAAAAAAAACAAGCAGCTTGCCCGCCGTCATTGAACATGGATCGGCATTGATAAGCAGATTACGCAGATGTCTACAGCTTGTTCGACGTGTGCCGAACACCAAGCTGCTCCGCCTCAACGCTATTTTGAGTGGGCACGCCCTGCCGGTCCCTGGCAGCGAGTACATATTGATTTCGCTGGTCCATATTGGAATTCTCGTTGGTTCATCGTGATAGATGCATTTAGTAATTTTCCGTTTCTTGTGCCCATGCAGTCTACAACGTCTGCACAAACTATACAGGCGTTGACTTCAATTTTTTGTATTGAGGGTCTTCCAGAAGTTTTAGTGTCTGACAATGGTCCACAATTTACCTCTGCTGAATTTGAAAGTTTTTGTTCTGCCAATGGCATTAACCATGTTCTTACTCCGCCGTTCCACCCTCAATCGAATGGTGCAGCGGAGCGTTTTGTACGCACATTCAAGGATCATATGGGCCGCCTTCGTGCTACGCACTCTCGTCAGCAGGCCCTCATCACGTTCCTGTCGTCGTACCGGACCACGCCACGCGACGGCCCCTCGCCTGCGGAGCTTCTCCACGGCCGTCGTCATCGCACCCTACTACGGTTGTTGCACCCCCCCGGATCGACCCGCCGCTTCTGAGCATCGCACGCGTTTTCAGCGCAACGACGCCTTTTTTTACAGAGTTTATCACGGTCGCCGTCGTTGGGAACGAGGCACCGTGATAAGTGTCCAGGGTCGCGGTTTTTATACTGTTCAAGGTGCTACTGGGGTGCACAGGAGGCATCAGAACCAGTTGCGCCGCGCTGGCCGCCCGGATTCTGCCGCTCGTTCTTTGTCCACAGATTTGGTCCGCGGCGGGCTCCAGCCGCGCCTTCCGACTTCGCTGCCGCCACCAGGGCAGCAGCAGCAGCCGTCGCCGCTACCACGCCGACAGCTCGTCCCGTTGATGCCTCCCGCGCAGCTTCATCCGGGAGCGCCCCAGGTGGTCGCTCCGGCGCCTGCGATCCCTCTTCAGTCGCCACCGCCTTCGGAGCAGATGGACGTCGACCCCTCAGCCGGGCCGCCATCCCAAGCGGTGGCTGTGCAGCCTGTCCTGCAGCCGCTTTCCTTGGGCACCCCCAAGGAGTATGACACCGCAGCGCCTTGTCCGGCGCCCACTCAGCAGCCGTCGACGCAGCGTCAGGAGACGCTGCCTCTCTTCGTGGGTCCCGACGCCCCGTCGCGTCCAGTACCAGAAGCTGCGCCCGTGGTCACAGGCGTGCACCCTGACCTCGGTTTTCAGTCAGTGTTTCCCGAGGCCCCGCGCAGCCAATGCTGGGGTGCGGACCGGGGACTGCCACCGACAACAGTCTCCGCCCCAGTCTCTTCTGCTACGCCTGCGGCCAGACCCCTCCCATGCCGTCGACGCTCGCCACGTCATTATTCAACGACAGTGCGGCGATTTGGGAGGGAGGGGTGTTATATCCTAGCCAGTAATGCCAACCGAGCCCGCTGCCAAAAGGTTGGCAGCATCAAAGTCCGGACGCCGTCCGCATAAGCACTGCCAGCGATACAGGAAATCGCCGCAAGTCTGCGCGCGCCACCGCTGGCTTCTGGCTTCTTAAGCGCTGGAGTCGCGAGCGCTATGACAGTTCTGTATTCGCCGCTCAGTGGTATACTCGCCATCGATTTGTGTACTTGCTAGTCAGTTGTGTGTTCATCGCAGCAGAGTTGTTGTTTGTCGTCAGCCGACGCTGACCTAGCCGCTCCGACTCGAACTAGACAGATTTCTGTAGACACGGAGTTCACTACTGTTTTTCCGTATCTTCGTTAATAAAGATAAGTACCGACTTTTATTTAATCAGAGTGTTTGGGTTTTCATCTTTCTGTTCACTGTTCCAGCGGACCGGTCGGCCCGCTATTAAGTGTGGCGGTGACTTCGTAAGCCATTTCTACAGCGAAGTGTTTGTCGCTACGAACGCCGCCACAAGATTTATTTCTGTGAGACTGTCATAATCTTTGATTCACTTGTAACCGTTTTGGCGCGAATGCGCACAGAGCAGTTATTGTTTCACTTTGCAGAAGTTAAGTTGTTATTTCGCTTTGTAAAAGAACAGTCAAGTCTTGTGTTTGGTTAAAGTGGAAATTAAATATAGGAAGATTGATACAAAACTGTTTTATTGATGTGACAATTAAGAAGTAGTAATTGTGAATTTACAAGAAGTTTAATAAAAATGTGGATCGTGAACACAAAGTCAAAAATTATTTCTATCATACCATTGTTCTGATCTGGGATTGTTTGATCATTAAGAATTTCCTGAAAAACGCCTTTGTTTGGTCTTCAAATATTGCTAAAATACTGATCTGGAACTTATAGCAGTCAAAGTGGAATCACCCTAGAATCAACAACATGGGCCATAACAACTTCGACGAAATCTACGTGGGAATCCACTCAAGATAAGTGCCAAAATTAATGACCTTTTTACAGTAACTTCATTATTTCCATTCTGACGATACCATCCACAGTCGGTAACTTTGTTGTTGCCGATAAAGCGAACATATGCTGCGTGAGCAACATTATTAATCTGATTTCTAGTCTACTTTGCAAGTGGTGGTATTTTAAAGCGTCACTGACCACCTGGTATGGCCCATTCTTCTTGAGAACAGTACGAGGAATATGATATGTTTCAGTTGTGACTGTTTCCACAACTGACTGCTGATTCTGAGAATTTCCTCTTACAACATTTCGTGGCACCTCCTCATGGGAGCATCACTGTTCATCGTTTCCTACAATAAACGATGAACTCCCGCATCGCTGATTTGGGCTTAGGTGGTGAAGATAATACGACTCTGTTTCTTTGTCATCCCCTCCCACCCACCCCTTCCGCGTCGCATGACATAACGCCTTATGACTTTTTTCTTTGGAAGTACGGTAAGAACTGTGTTTACGTACTCCCAGTTCCATGAACACTGGAACAGCTCAGAGGATGACAGGATGTTGCTTCAGAAGGTATGGAAGAGACTGGCAACCGAATGGACCAGAAGGGCACTCGTAGACGAATTGTAGAGTACAAAATTCAGTCTTGCTGAGGTTACAGGTCATTCCTGTATCAATAATGTTTCTACATGTTCAACTTTCTAAAATACAGGGCTTTGAAAACGAATGAATCATTTGCCTTAGCCCTCTGTGTATCAGCTGTAACCTGAGCCGGCGTACGCTGGTTACCACTGTGATGATTCATTTCACTCAGAATTCAAATTACTTACACTAACAGACTGGTTTTTGCTACCACTCCCCTCTCTTCACAACTAAATTGTTTTAAGAGCACTACATTGAATATTACGTTACCAGGCATAGAGAAAAAAATCAGTTGAAAGTCGGTGAAACGTCCCCTTAGAACCATTTATACATGGAACGTCCCCTTTAGAACAATTTATACAAGACTGTGCTTAACCTGGCACACAATAATTTTAGCGCAACGCAATCTGACTATCAAAAATCCCTGCAAAAGAATGGCCCTGACAAACATTAAACTATACCTTTCACAAATCACTTACCTCACAAAAATCTTCGTTGCTCGAACTACTGCAATACAGCGAGTGCCACTACTGCCAGCTAAATAAAAGATACAAACTACGGAAGGCACTAACTACTGATAGTCTTAGCAAATGAAAGATTCTAATAGAGAACAAACAATGTATTTACCTCAAGATTCATAATATATACAGCAGTTCATGACATTTTTCAAAACTCCGCCATCTCTCTCCCCACATCCACCACTGCTGGCGGCTCACCTCCAACTGCGCAACGCTACGCGCTGTTAACATCCAGCTATAGCAGTTCATGACAACAATGGCAGACAACAATGCAAACTAGCCACAGACTGCACACAGCACAGCCAGTGATTTTCATACAGAGCGCTTCGTGGCATTACCCATATAAAAATCTAAACAGCCTACTTACATAGCCCCCATGCTCCCCACAAAAAATTTTACAAAATATTTTTGGGCAGTGGCCAATAAAGATTTGATAAAATTTTTCATAATTACAATAACAAAGATATCAAATGCACACACTTATTGATACAATGTTGGTCAACAGCTAAAATTTTTTCACAGTCAATAAAGACAGTCCTGATCATTCATCATAAGAGTAAACCTGCAGTTTGTTTGCTCAAAGTCTGAGCAGTAAAATACAATGCACACAGAAGTAGTGGATTTCCATGCAGTCTTGAAGAAGTAGTATTGTCCTTCCAACGGTAAGACAGTGCTGACTCTTGACATGCTGACAGGTAATGGGCCACAACAGAGCAAACCCACAGCAGAGTCAGTCGACGTTTCGAAGAATATTGGTAGGTAGGTCATCACAGAGTAGACCCACTGTAGTCCTGGTAGAGATTGTGGTATTTGTGGGCCACCAGAGGTGCAGACCCACTGTAGTCCTTGTAGAAATTGTGGACAGGCCCACTGTAGTCCTTGTAGAGATGGCCAGCAGCCATCTGTTGCGACTGTGCAGGTGCACAATCACCATCGAAGAGTCTTGCAGAGAAGATAGCAAGTCCATATACCCCCACTTGTGCACTCACAAAGTTTGTGGAATTGTCCTTAGAACCAGCAATGCTGTTATCCAGTCCCTTGCTGAATTATCAACACACGTGCAAACACTATCAGTCCCTACTTCTCACATATTGTCCATATACTATGACCAACAGATATGTGTGCAGTGAGATGGAACTTACAAGTTACTTAATTTGATGAACTGCTGTCAATTACAATTTTATAACATAAGAATACAATGACAAAGGTACAAAATACATAATTAAAAACATAACAATACAGATAACATTTGTAGTACAGGCTTTACAAAAGAATAGAAATAAACATATACATCAGTGTTACAGAAATTATGACATAAGTACAAAAATAAAAGATCAGAATCACTTTTAGAACGTCAACTTCACACATGAGCATTAAAACAACACAGAATAAATAATGTCTAAGCATCTTTACAAAGAAAATAACAGAGTATTAGAAAAATTCTACAACATAGCTCTCATCAGCACATAAACACATCAACACATAAAGACAGGAAAACCACAAATACACAAGGGTACACAAACATATAGTGGGATAACAAAAAAGGAAAGGACAGGGTTTGTTTTACTGCAGTATTTTGCATGGAGATCTCCCTTTGTTCATCATTATTCCCAAAAGGTCCTATCTATACCTCCTTCCTGTATTCTATTCATATTTCTTTCAAAATAATTATTTCTGATTGTACAATACTCATTTGGGCCCAAATCTTTTACATATAACTTCGCATTGCATTCTTTACCTATTCTCCATAGTCAGTGTCTTATATAGTCTACCCCCTCTTAAGCTAACTTAAATCTACTGAGCTCAGATATATATATCAAGGGACGAGCCAATGCAGCATCACATAAAACAGTTAATATAAACAGCAATGAAAAAAACGCAGATTTGCGAAGCAAGCAGCATTAAGAAATTAGCAAAAATCAAATTCAATAACACTATGCCTGGCAAACAGCAGCAGCAAATATAAAAATATAAAAAATATAAAACTTATATCTATACATGACATAGCTCAAGCAGAAAAATATTACAGTAAAAACAACAATGCAGAAAAGGGAAATGTCTATTCACATCCTAATGTCTATGTAATTAAAGTGGTGCACCACAACAACTTATTGTAAAAAAAAATATTACCATGTACTTGAAAAGAAAACTATGTGTCCAGTTACTGTTACTAGTTCCTTCTTATTGTTCTTTCCTTTCCAAGTGCTCCTTTTTTAAAGAATGTGGATCATAAAATAATTATTTAATAGATCTGTTGACAGAAAGTGTTCACATTAGCAAATGCATTTCATTTTATAAAAGCAATGCTGCAACACAGCTGGAAACCAGACATCAAATGAAATAAGCAACTATGAAAAGCAAAGCATAAAAATATCATTCAATAGTCATGTGGCATTTCGTAAGTTAGTAGCACTCAACTCTCGGAGAAAGACACTTGTCATAATCAGGTGTGCAGATGTACGAATATTTCCCATCAATTCATAAGCATTTCAGTAATTAGCACAAAGTGCGAGTAATCATATGTTTTCAAGTAACGAGGGTGTCGCATTAGCGATGAAAGGCACACCCTAATGGCTTGTTCTCCAGGTGTTTGACACAGCTGTGTGCCCACAACGCATTACAAAAATCATGTTTTCAAGTAACGAGCGTGTCGCATTAGCGATGAAAGGCACACCCTAATGGCTTGTTCTCCAGGTGTCTGACACAGCTGTGTGCCGACGACGCACGTGCAGGTGGTCACTTAACTTTCTTATGGAAATATTTACGACATTTTTCCGCTACAGAGACAGTCTCATATAAACATTTCACAGGTCGAGAATTTACGTTGCAAATGTGTAGAAACAAACTCCTATGAATATAACAGTATCCAAAAAATTTTCGCCGGCATTGTGATACATTCACGCATTTACACACACATTTCATAACTCTTAAAGTACGATTCTCGGTTTCCAACATCCTTTTTCACAAGTCAAGAGTCCTTAACTTCTATTCATTATTCATATACATATAAACACGTAATCACATTCCTCATATATGGTAGCATCATCTTATTGACATAAACATACCTCAACAGCATAATACACATCGTCGTCGTAAAAATAACATCATAACACCTCAGTCAAATCTCAAAAAAGTCGTAGCTTTCTGCAATAATTTCAAACCATAAGAAATATTCTCTGCTCATTTTAATAGTGTCATCTGCCTCAAACGTACTTTAAAAATCACGATCTCATACCAAATACATCATTCAAAGCTCTCATAGTATCACAATGGTACCAAAAAAATATGAACAGTTCACACAGTACAGACAAAATACAATTTCGTAAGTGTGAAGTTATCCAACTCTGTAATTGCGTAAACATGTGTCACTGACGTAATAAAAAAGTTTGTTTCTCTGTTAAATGATCAGATAGCTGTGTAATTTATGTGTTAGAGAAATATGGTACCGATGTGTTAAATTGTATAAGCAAATACCATATTAGCTAGGGCTCCTTGTGCTTGCCAAACACATGGTACACAAAGTAGGCGTGTAGCCCCCTGAGGTTTATTGTAATTATACCCTCAGGTGTTACAGATTACAGCAATGGAATGAAATGTATCACGAAAAACTTTCTTTGTAATTCAAAAATCTTTAAAAATAAATGTTTTAAGTACAAAATTAATCACTCAAATACGTGTCCTGTAGCGCTAAATATGCGTCTTGCTGTAAGATAATCTCTGGGAAGTGTCGTATTTATCGTCCTCCAAAAGCTAAGTTCTGCAGAAGTCAATATACTTACCTCATGATACACAAAAGTGAAATGCTTTGCGTATAGATAACTTAGTTATTACGCTTATTGCCGTGATGAGGAAAGTACTGTGCTGTAACGTATTGTTGTCCTACGGAAAAGGCTGTCTCCTTGTAGCAATAGCACAAAAGTCACCACTAAAACATGTATAGAAGAATTCAAAAAAAAAACTGTGCAGATATAAAACAGATACACCGCAAAAGCAACATTGTAAATTATCACGCATTAGCAGCGTCGTGATAAAATCGCGTAGCTGTCACATAAACTAACCACTGTGTCATCTGGCATTTCACAGAAAACACCTCAAATCCAGAATCCACTCTCAAGCAAACCAAAATGTTGCATGAAAATTTCATTAGCAGTGCTGGTATATGTTCTAAGTATGTAAGCCGTATATTCGTTACGTAATCGTGCAACTAACAAGGAGGAATGTATAAATAACAACACTGTGTCGTCTGTTCGCAATAACAATGCATTAGCAATTACTTGTCTAAGTTACCTATGTTCTTGACTGGATGGTTAGTTAGCTTTAAAACATAGTTGCATGTTAACAGTTTCTCAGTGTGACAAATTGTACAAGTAGCGTGAAGTGAAAATTGCAAAGACTAAGTTAAAAAGCAGATTATCTGTCAATAAATGGTTTTACATGAGAAATGTGGTGTAAACCTTTACTCTTCCTAGTACGCAGAGTTTCAACTTCAACGCAATTATCATGTGGTATACGTCGGATTCTGTAAGGTCCATTGTAAACTAGAAAGAATTTGTGACTCAAGTGTTTCTTCTTATGTGACAATGAATGAGCTTTAATGAGAACTTTCTGACCAATATATAATTTCTTTGCATTTGCTTTACCGTGTAGTTTTCTCCTTTTGTCTGCTGCAGATTTTATATTTTTAAGAGCCAAATCAATTATGTCTTTGTGTCGAAGTTTACGTGTATTCGGGAAAGGTACAAGCTCTCTGATTCTGTTCGGAGGTTCTACATTCTTCAGTACAAGAGTAGGTGGTAAAGCAGTGGAATCATGAGGCATTTCATTCAGCACATTTTGAAATAAGTGTAAATATCTGTCCCAATGCTGATGCTTTCTGTGACAATAAAGTCTGCAAAGCTTATTGATTTCTTTCATAATCCGTTCAGACGGGTTACAATGTGGTGAATACAATGAAATAAAAACAGGTTTGATTTTATGGTTCCGAAGCATGCGTGACCAAACAGCAGATCTGAATTGTGGTCCGTTATCTGAAATGACTTTACTAACGTGTCCAACTTCACGTAAGAAATTTTTAACAAAGGCGTTGGATACAGACCGTCCAGTGGCTTTACGTAACGGAGTGAAAGAAACAAATTTTGAAGTAAGTTCAACAGCGACTAGAACGTACGAAAATCCATTCGATGTTCTGACAAGGGGTCCCAAAAGATCAACAGCAGCAAATTCTTTTAATTTAGAAGGAATAATTGGAAACAACGGAGCACGATGTGAGATAGTAGACGGTTTCGCCTTTTGACAAAGTTTACAAATAGACAAGACTCTTCGAATTCGCTTTTCCATATTGTTAAAATAACAAGTCGTTCGAAGAATATGATAACATTTTCGTGGGCCAAAATGTGCGTAGCTGAAATGAATGTACCAAATGAGCTTATTAACAAAATCGTCTGGAATGCAAAGTACCCATAGCTTGTCATCAACAGTGCAGCGTTTGAAGAGTATGTTGTTTCTAACCAGGTAATAATGCCGAATCTGAGTGTGTGTCTTTTCATGCCATTTACTTTTGATGTCTTTCCAAATCGGATCTTTATCTTGTTCATGAGCAATGTCCTTTAAAGATGTGGTGATAAAGTTTTCAAAGGCGACTTTCTGAATGTAAAGAATACTGAAATTTTTCTCGAGGTTGCCTTCTGTGTTACTTTTCTCAAGCCCAGCCGGTGCGCGTGACAGCGCGTCCGCAACAATGTTCTCCTTGCCGGGAATGTAGACTATTGTGAAGCGGAATTCTTGCAGAATCAATGCCCAACGTTTTAACCTATCATGATTTAATTTTGAAGACATAAGAAATTGTAATGCACGATGATCACTGTATACTTTTACGTGCTTACCAGAAAGAAAGAAACGGAATTTGTTAAATGCCCAAACGATAGCTAAAGCTTCTAATTCAGTAACGGAATAATTTTTTTCAGATTTTGTTAGCACTCGGCTAGCAAAAGCAATGGTTTTCTGAACAGTAGTGTCATTTTCTATGGCTTCTTGAAATAAGTGGGCACCAAGACCGACTTTAGAAGAATCCGTACTAAGGCAGAAATCTTGTGACAGATCTGGATGAGCTAGTATTGGCGCGTGAAGTAACGCTTCTTTCAAAGAATTGAATTCCAACTGTGCTTGTTCGTCCCAGTTCCAAATAGTATTTTTTCCAGTGAGAGAACAGAGTTTTGGTGTAACTAGAATTTGCATATTCAGAAAACGACGGTAAAAATTTACGAGACCTAGAAAACTGCGGACTTGTTTCTTTGTGGAGGGAACTGGAATGGCTCTGATTGCTTCTAACTTTTCAGGATCCGGCTGAATGCCTTCAGAAGAAATAATATGTCCCAAAAACTTCACCTTTGTCCTACCGAATTCAGACTTTTCCAAGTTAACTGTAATTCCAGATTCTGCAAAAATACGTAACAAACTGTTGAGGATGCGATTGTGTTGTTCCCATGAAGCTTCTGCTATTAGAATATCGTCAACATATAAGGTGATGTGACGTTTTAAGAACTCAGGTAGTATGGAATTTAACCCACGAATGAATGCCGCCGAAGAAATGTTCAAACCAAAAGGAAGTTTCCGAAACTGATAACAAACGCCGAAACAAAGGAAAGCTGTGTATTTTCTGCATTCTGGATGAAGTTCGATCTGATAAAAGCTGGATCTGAGATCAATGGAAGACAACACTTTTACACCATTAAAATTTTGAAGAAGTTCTTCCATCGTCTGCGGCCTGTCTGTTTCAGGAATAATGATAGTATTGATTTGTCTCGAATCTAAGACAAGTCTGATCGATCCATTTTTCTTCTCAACAACATGTAACGGATTGTTGTATGAGCTTACTGCAGGCTCAATAATGCCCTCGTCAAGCATAGATTGTATTTCTGTTCTAACACGGTCCCTATAATGTGCTGGAATTACATATGGTCTAACACAAAATTTAGTATGCTCACGAACACGAAATTGGTATTGAAATCCCTTGATTGTTCCTGTTTTGTGAGTAAAAACTGTGGAATGTGCTTGTAAAATCTCAAAAAGGTCCTGCCTATCAGTGTCATTACAATTCTCAATTGTTTGAATTTTATTCTGAATTAACTCATTAATTTCAAATATGCCGTCGATGTCATCCCTGTCAGTACTTGCAGAGTGATTGTTAGTGTCTAGTTCCGTAGAAAATTCCGAACTGTTATCTAACAGAAGGTAAAGCCGATTAATTTCCTCATCATGGTTTGAGAGCCAGTCTTCAAATTTCAAAGCTATTGACTTACCTTCTTTCTCTAAACTTATTTCAGCATCGTGAAAGCTTAAGATTGCTTTGTATTCATTCAAAAAGTCTACTCCCAGTATAATTTCCGTCGACAATAATGGAACAATAAGAAAGTTCATAGAGAAGCTGTGGCTTTGGCAAAAGAATTCTAAATTGGTTTGTTGGCGTACATCTACACTTTTTCCAAAGATTGCACCTTGTAATTTAATCTTACGTAACGGAAGTGTGGGGCAATTGTTCGATTTGTTGCATTTGCTAAAAGCTGTTTCACTAATTACTGAAATGGGACTGCCAGAGTCAAGTACTGCCGTAAATTTTACGTCATTTACAGTAATGTGAATCACAGGATATGCAATGTTGTTATGTTTTACGTCGTGTTCCTGGAGTAAGATGTCCCTAATGTCTTCCATTTTTACGTAATTACTAGCTACGGCAGCTCCGTCGTCAGTTTCATAAGTACATATTGTGGCTGCCAGCGGTGTGAGTCATTGCCTATTGTCTCTTTGTTGGCGCGCGTCGTTATTGGGATTTGGAGACCTAACTTCTACAAATTCACGTTGCCCAGAGGGCCCAGCTCTGTTAGAAACCCGCCAGTTCTGATGAAATTCACGTCTGTCGTTTTGTCGGTAGTTTACATAGTTTCTTTCTTGTCTGTCACGTGGTGGAGAATTTCTCTCTGAGTCGTAACTGCGTGCTGGACCGTTGCGTCTAAAGTTATTCTGTCTCCCTTGATAATAGTTATATTGGTTCCCATATTGTCTGTTTCTCTGATTGTCTCTGTGATAGTCATTACCGCGGAAAAGTGATCTTTCCCTGTAACTATTACTCTGCCAGTGGTTGTCATATGGGTGGTGTCTGTTTTGGTCACGATTTACGTTGTAAGAATAGGTTTGTCGTGGCCATTTATTGTTTCTGTCGTCACGGAAATGTGACGGATGTGACCTGTAGTGATTGTTTTCCTGTTTTCGCATCCCGTGACTGTCTGTGTCAATTTCCAGTTCTTGTAACAGTCCCTGAAAAGCTTCAATGTCGTCTTTGCAACGTCCTGCCAAAATAATATGCCGTAAGTGTTCAGGTAATTTGATTAAGCAAATGCGGATGAGTTCTGAGGGGCTGTATGGGTTTGACAGGTATTGATTCTTGTGCAACATGTCTTCAAAATATTTCACAAGACTGGAAAATTCAGATTGTTCGAAGTGTTTCATCATCATGATGCTATGTTTTACTCGGTCCTGTGTGGCTTGAGACCAATATGCTGAGAGGAAGGCATGGTAAAATTCTCCTTCACTGTGGCAATCGTGAATGACCGATCGCATTCTTACAGCTGGTTCATTCTCTAAGTAGCCACACATAAATTCTAACCTGTGCTCCAATGACCAATTGGGAGGGAAACAATGAGAGAATTGATGGAGCCACGCTTGTGGATGAATGTCGTTGGCAGAATTCTTAAACGTTTTGAATTTACGTGTAGTAATGAACAGCTTATAGTCAAAATCATCGTGTCGGCGAGTAGCATATCGGTCATTGTTACGTCGTGTCGGCGGTTCCATCTCAAACTTCGGTGTACCTTGCCAATTTCTTTCATAATTACCGAAATGCCCTGTGTTATTATTTAGTGGCTGTTTCGTATTTCTATGTCCCTCTTCCCGTATTGGGGCGCGAGTGTCCTCTGAAATACGTAATTCTTGTATTACCTGTGTCAGCTGTTCTTGTACTTCCCGTATTTCTCTTTGGTGTTGCGTATCAATTTGATTCAGATTTTGTTTCAGTTTCCTAATTTGTTCGCACTCTTCTGTGTCATTAAAGACTACCGGTTTTGTGTCATTCAGATTATCATCTACCTTCGTAGATAAGTTAGTGACCTGATCCGAAAGTTCGGCTACTTTCTCTGATAATGAACTAATTTCCTCCATGTGTCTTTCTGAACCAATTTTCAGAGTATCTACTGTGTCCTTTAAGTTTTCCTGAGTTTTTGCAAGTTGCGTAACCGAATCGGTAGATGCAACTGAGTCCATTTTAGCTTGCAAGGTCTCATGATTTTCATGAACAATAGTTTGCAGTTCTTTTATGGCTGCTTCGTGATTCTGTAATGCATTTTCATGCCGCGAAAAAATAGGCTGAAAATGCTCACAAATTTGTGTTTTTACGTCATTACAGACTTTTTGACATTTCGATTCAATGTTATGTAACTCAGTAGTTAGATCTTCACGTGTTTGTTCAAGTGTGGTGTCTAACTTCCGAAGATTTTGTTCCATTGTGTCCAACTGTTGCAGCTTTTGCTGTGTTTGTCTCTGATTTTGTTCCATTATGTGTAACTGTTGCTGTGTTTGTCTCTGGTGTTGTTCCATTGTGTCTAACTTTTGAAGATTTTGTCCCATTTGTCTCTGATTTTGTTCCATTTGTTGCATTAATTGCAATAATAATGTATTAGTGTCTGGAATCTGTTTCTCTATGCTTTTTGGCAGTGCATTTTCACCGGCAACATTCACATTTTGACAAGCAGAAAATGTGTCTTGACTCATTTGAGAAAACGGTGAGGACGCAAAACCTGAATCTACAGTATTTGCAAAATTGTGTCCTATCATTTCGGATTCCTGAGGCGAGCTGTTGCCGACCGATCGATCGATAATGCTTCCCTGTTCACTACCTGTTTGACTGGCTACACCATTGTTTGACGCCCGCTCCATTTCCCTATGCACGGTTACCAAATTACTACTTTGAATGTTAGTTAATTCATTACATGGTGGGGCCAACACACTGCTTTCGTCTTCACTGTCATTTCTTAGTTTACTTTGGAGCCGAGTGTTACGTTTTTCACACGCCATTATTGTCACAATATTTCACACGATAACACAGAAAAGCACAATTTGAATAGCAAAAATAAGAGAACACATTAACATAGCACTGAAAATAATATGTAGTTAATTACAAGCGCAGCTGCGAAAAACTTGTTGCAAATCTACATGCATGCCACAACTGTTTTACATTACAACAATGACAGACTGCAACTACAAAGGAGATTCTCTCTACAATTACGCGCTAGCAATAAACAAAAGCTACACTAAATACACAAACTACAAGAAAAAATCAGAAGATTCCAGTGAGGTATCCTAGGCTAAGGGTCGACATATGAAACGTCCCCTTAGAACCATTTATACATGGAACGTCCCCTTTAGAACAATTTATACAAGACTGTGCTTAACCTGGCACACAATAATTTTAGCGCAACGCAATCTGACTATCAAAAATCCCTGCAAAAGAATGGCCCTGACAAACATTAAACTATACCTTTCACAAATCACTTACCTCACAAAAATCTTCGTTGCTCGAACTACTGCAATACAGCGAGTGCCACTACTGCCAGCTAAATAAAAGATACAAACTACGGAAGGCACTAACTACTGATAGTCTTAGCAAATGAAAGATTCTAATAGAGAACAAACAATGTATTTACCTCAAGATTCATAATATATACAGCAGTTCATGACATTTTTCAAAACTCCGCCATCTCTCTCCCCACATCCACCACTGCTGGCGGCTCACCTCCAACTGCGCAACGCTACGCGCTGTTAACATCCAGCTATAGCAGTTCATGACAACAATGGCAGACAACAATGCAAACTAGCCACAGACTGCACACAGCACAGCCAGTGATTTTCATACAGAGCGCTTCGTGGCATTACCCATATAAAAATCTAAACAGCCTACTTACATCGGTAATGACACTGTCGAAATTATGATCAATTGTTTCTTTTCATTATCAGTAGTGTCATTTGGTTTCCATTGAAAATAGCCTGAAGAAAACTGGAAATGTAAAGTAACAAGCGCGGAGGATGTCAAAGATTATTTTAGGCATAGAGACACTGTAAGGTTTTTGTTATGTATAGCGAAAGGTATGTGTGACGTTTTGTAAAGCTCCTAATAATAATTAACTCTACATTCTACTGAACTGAAGTGAAGAGAGGAAAATTGTAGTGGCAGCTCGTCATCAAAAATTTGGAAACAAGCTATCGGGTATTGGTATCGTGCACATTTAGAGACGAAGGAAATTAGCGCAAGGTAGAAAGAGATGGCAGACGACGCCAAAAAGGTGACAGGACTGATGAATAAAACACAAGCCACCATCTACGAATTGAACTTTGAAGGCTTGAAAAATTGCAATACAAAATAAATTTATACGGGTTCAGTGTCTTGGGCACTTCTAGAGTTTAGACTAATAAAATTGTTCGCTAACTGTCATATTGTGGTTTGAAATGGTAAGTTCATGAAAAGTTGTTGCATCCATTTCAGACTATAATCTATGTTGTGCTAATCTTAATAACAATATTACAATTTATTTGTGAGCCAAAACGTTTCTATTTTTCCTGTTTGCGTTCCGACGGTCAGACTTATGTCTACTTTACCAGCAGATACTGAAGTCAAGAAATTTTATTATGTTGTCTACTTCATTGAAGCCAGTGAAAATGATATTCTTGCGTATTTTATTTACAATTTGAAATTCTTTTAGCAAACAGTTTTTTTTTTGTGCAAGGCAACAATATCGGTGAATCAGTTCTTGTACGGAGAAGATATATACGATATTTAACTTCAAAAAACAGTTTGCAATCTGCACTCTAGTAACAGTAAGCATTCTTGAAACTGTGTTGTAAATATTTCGTCTTGAACTGTGTAATAGCAGTATGCGTTAGCCAAATTATTGTTACGTCTTATACTCTGCTGCACGACATTGCCAATAACTTCCACTAATAACAGTCGTGTAAGAGATACCTTCCACGATATTATGACGCTGAGACTATGTAAACAGTTAGTGAATAAATAATAGAATTGATATTGGGGGAGGAAATGTAATTTTTTGTGTCTGCCAATATATGTTTTCTAAAATAAAGTAACATTATAGTTAAGCATTCATCAATTCAAATACAGAGGCATATTTGTCTCTCTGGGTGTATGATGTATTGCATAATAAATGCTGATTCATAAATTATTAAATTTCATGTAAATGAAGGCAGCCAATCAAAATAAATATGCTAATTAATTTATCGAGTCTGATCGTATCCGGAAATATGCCTCATGTAACCGAAGCGTGGATGAAAAGCTCTCTCCGGCTGACTTGATGTTATGGAAGAACAGTTTTTAAAGAGTAACTGGAAAAAGGTGAAGAAACTGCTTATCGTCGGAATGAAAGGACATTCCAGACTAAGTTTCGCGTGATCTACTGGAGAAATAAAAAATATAATTAGTTAACCGTGCGCTTCCGTCAGATTAAACAAAATTAGAGAGAACAAGTAGTGGAACTATCATTTAATGTCCCTTACCTTATTTTGTAATAGATGCCTACAACATACTCTGATTTCGATGTCAGTGATCTCCCTGAAACAAAGTGGGACATGGGAAGCAGCATTAATTTCAAAACCACCGCTCATCTGAAACATAATTTGCGCTCTTCAGACATAATTCTGTAGATGAAACCAAGCGGATTCAGTAGAGGACGCAATTCTCGCAGATAACGTGGTTTATGGATGTCGGGTCACCATCCTATTTTCTACGTGTCATACAACAATACCCAACCGATTTCTTCTGTGGGTGAAGCTTTTGAGTAATTCCAAGGCGTATTAAAGAAAAAACACTCTTAAAGCAAATATAGCTAGAGTAGTACTTGGTATATAACTTCTTGCCAGACAAGGTACAATACCTAATTCTGGATGGAATCTAGGCTCTTCAAAATATAAATTAAGGTATGAGTGTGACTTGAAATCTCAGAGCTCTCACCATGATACGTTTAGCAGTAGAAACTGTTCGTAACGCGATAAAAGCTGTATAACACTACATGCGACGTGAACCTAAGATCGAATGTGTGAAATGGCTGTCAAGTAGCTCTCGTTGGAGATAAAGGAAAGGTTGAGCACTTCATGTTGTGTAAAAATGTTCTAGTCTTTGGTTACAAAGTTAATAAGACGCGAGTAGAGTCAGTCGCATGACGCAATTCTCTGGCCTTAACAGAGCAGGTACACATTGAGCAGAGCGATTACATTAGTTGAGGAAATATTCGGCATCGATATATCTGGCGAATAGTGAGGAACTACATTTTGCCTACAAATTACAAGGGTAACTAAAATGAAATCCTTAAATATTTATTATTATGCAAATTAGGTAAGACAGAAAAATTACAGATGTAACATTTTTCGATGTAGTACCACGTCGCGTGATGTACACATTTCACAGCTCCTTATGTGCATCAGTATCTAGTATTTTTTGGTTATGAATGGAAGTGCTTGTACACCACGGTTTTCAACTCATCGTAGCCTCCGTAATTCTTATCTCAAACCGCTTCCATCAGCCGTCAGAACACACGAAAGTCACTCCGCATCTGCTGAGTAATGTTGGTGTTCAAATCATTTAAATGTCATAACCTTTACATTGCTTGCGGTTGGATGGCAGTATGGGGACAGGTATTATCGTGTTGCAAAAAATTACCTGCCATCACAAGTCCTCGTCATTACTGTTCATTGATGAGCTGAGGTGATTTCACAGCAGATAAGGATAGGAAGCACTGTTCATTTAATCCTCCTTCACTGTGAAGCTACAAAATTACCACTTTTGCACCCCAAAACAGAGCAAGCGTATTTTCCTGACAGTGGTTCACTGTGGACGCTTTTATTTTTTGGTGAAGTACTGTGGTGTCGTTTATTATTCCATTTCTTTTTTTTTATGTTGGTGATTACGCACCATGCACCATATCTTGTAACACCTGTCTCCAGAAATCCATTACCTTCGACCCGCAAACGATGCAACCGTTTATTACAGGCATCAGCACTACTGTCTTTCAATTCAGCTGTCAACAGACGTGGAAACCGTGTTGGCGACATTTTATGAAATCGCAACACATAGTGAACAATATTGTGTACTTATCCTGCAGTAATGAACAGAATAGCGGCTGTTTAGTTTACGGAGTGTTTTCCTCCAGCCCATCTTCGTCCGCCTCGATAGCTGAGTGGTCAGTGCGACGGAATGCCATGCAAATGGGTTCGGGTAGGATTTCCGGCTTAATCGTAGATTTTCTCCGCTCTGGGACTGGGTGTTGTCTTGTCTTCATCATCACCATCGACACGAAAGTCGCCGAAGTGGCGTCGACTTAAAATACTTGCTCCAGACCACATGTCTACCCGACGGGAGGCTCTAGCCACACCACATCATTATTATACTACATCTTAGACTGCAACTACATTTTCGTTCGCCGCTACGCACTGCGCTTCGTCCGTGAGCAGAGCGCCTTCCACAGAAGTTATGCCTCTTCTAAGCTTTCTGCGCAACTAGTACACTTGTTGGTTTGTGGAGCGCTCAACATCGTGGGTCAGCAGTGCCCATACAACTTTCAATCTTCCCTTTTCCAGTCTCGCCAGTACGCGAATGATAATGAGAAGATGAGGACAACACAAATACCCATTCCCAGGCCGGGAATCTAACTCCATACCCCGCGATCCAAAGGCGGCAACGTTAGCCACTAGGACGCGAGCTATGACTCGTACACTTGTTGCAGGCATATAAGCGAATCAAAATACTCTGCTTACTGTCTGCTATGCATTTTCTACTTAGTACTCAAAAACTCAAGGACCGCTGCTCCAAGGTGGTGGAACTTAACATTCTTTAAACAAACTCAGCTTCCTTTTCCGTGACAACAACAACAGGTTGTCGGAATACTATGATGACCCCTGCCTGTAGAAAAGCCGATAGCAGAACTTCTAAGAAATTTATTGCACTTCTAGAATTTTCATTTGAATCACCCTCGCGCACCGCTTTTCTATACCTAGTAGTTCTAGAGAACAGGCCTTCAGCGCAAAGCTGCCATTAGCATTCGCAAGCGTCGCCACGCCCCCTTTCTACGCAGACCGGTGTCGCAAGAAGGCTGCCGGCACCAACTTGCTTCCGCAGCCGGCGACTCGCTCGATCAGACTGACGGACGCCGACTTACACTGGCTCACGCTTCAGTGCTGCCTAAAGTAAACATCGTTGCGTGACGTGCAGAGGCCAATGAACTGGTGCCTACAGAATCCTCTACGCCGCGACTACAGATCCTGGGAAGAATGGTGGTTTTGAAGCACGTAGATTGTTCTACCCTACCATGGTATGAAGGCAACGAAAACCAAGAAGCAATTTGATAAAGGAAAGGAGAGCGAGAGACGCTCGTGGCACAATGGCGGCGACTGGCGGGCAGAAAACACGAACTTAGCCGGTTGTCACTATGCTAACCAAAGCTCTGTTATTACATGATGAACGGTAAGAAAAACTAGGTTTTTATGTGGTCATGGAAAATGAGTTCCAGGACGTTCTACGGTAAGTCGTGGAATAGATGAGTCTTTCCTGTGAGGCTGATGGGGCCGCGCCTCGGGACAGAGTCCGGGGCACCAGCTTACAGTCGCCTCTGGAGCACGGCGGCCGCACACCAGCGGCTAGAGAGCCAGATCGGCTGATTCCAGGTCTAGTGTTTATCTACTGAGCTGTAGCTGGACACAGCACCCGATCGATAGTCGCTGCAGCAGCAGTAGTACGCACGCCAATCAAGCAACGTTGTTCACTCCAGTAATTATGAACTACATTGCCTGACAAAAAAGTGAAGCATTCAGGAGAAGCCGGCCACGGTGGCCTAGCGGTTCTAGGCGCCTCAGTCCGGAACCGCGCGACTGCTACGGTCGCAGGTTCGAATCCTGCCTCGGGCATGGATGTGTGTGATGTCCTTAGTTAGTTAGGTTTAAGTAGTTCTAAGTTCTACGGGACTGATGACCTCAGATGTTAAGTCCCTAGTGCTCAGTGCCATTTGAACCATTTGAACCATCCTGGAGAAGTGATCGGACGTCAGAATAACTTCCTGCACTTACACACTGTGGGTGGGTAGGTAAATGACCAGAGTTGTAACTCTCTGTGATAGCTAGAACAGCCACTGGAGCGCATTATTGCTGTTCATGTTTGGTGGCAGGTATCCTCTTTCTATAACACAAACTGAACGCATATATTAACTAGGTTCTTCATTCATAAGAATAGAAAATGACTTAACTCGACATAGTCCAGGTGTTATGGTAGAAGCTCTCCATAACAGACCACATTAGCCTCACTGCTGGTGTGTAAAAGTCCGCTATGTACACTACCCTGGTCGCTATGTGCTGCCTGCGATTGTCTGCGACTGCAAGTGCCTGGGCTGCGACTAGTATTTCGGTGATTCACTGGATGGCAGTCTGGAACTGACTGGGCCCTCCGATCCGCGGCGGCGATGTAAATACTGGCGGCCGAGAGGTCCTTGGCGGCACGTTTCTTACGTGTCTATCTTTGGCCTCTATCGATCTTCTCTCAACCTCTTTGCCGTGTGGTGTGCAGCCGCCAGCTTACGCCGGCAAACTACTAGTCCTGATAGGATATGTGAGTGGTGTCCACAGAGTCAGATGCCAAGTGATCACTGTGAAAGACACGAAATGCACCCATGTGAGACAGCGTTATCTGCATCTAACAGAGTTTGAAAGGGACTTCATTGTGAATCTCCATCTGTCCAGCTGGTCAAATCGTGCAATGTCCAGATTTGTGGGGCATTCAGGTGTGGCAGTGAGCCGACAGTGGACAGCTTGGGAGCGTGAAGGCAGGTACAGTCATTGTGAATGCTCTAGCCAAAAGTGTGTTACTAATCGCCACGATGGGGGATTGCTGTACTCTGCACCAAGCTCATCGTCATCCCCTTCACATCTTCGACTGCCCTCTGAGAACAAGTTCAAATGGTTCAAATGGCTCTGAGCACTATGGGACTCAACATCTTAGGTCATAAGTCTCCTAGAACTTAGAACTACTTAAACCTAACTAACCTAAGGACCCCACACACATCCATGCCCGAGGCAGGATTCGAGCCTGCGACCGTAGCAGTCGCGCGGTTCCAGACTGAAGCGCCTAGAACCGCTCGGCCACCGCGGCCGGCCTGAGAACAAGTAATGGAGTTCCTGCACCCTCCTGTATCTTCACGTACCGTTGATCAGGGAGCAGCAACAGCCGGATTAAGGAATCCGGAGCCAGGAGGCCATATGACTCCAGGACCCAACCCAACCGCCGACACACCAAACGTTCCAGCAGTTTACAAAGACCGTTGGTAAGGCTGATGGGCCGATAGCTATCCACATCAAGCGAGTTTTTGCCAGGTTTGAGCACCGGAATGATGGCGCTCTCCCGTAATTGCGATGGAAAGACGCCATCGCACCAGATACAGTTGAAACTGATGAGGAGATGTTGCTTGTAGTCGGACGAGAGATGTTTAATCAGCTGACTGTGGATCCCATCCGGCCCAGGAGCTGTGTCGTGACAATGTGCAAGGTCGCTGAGGAACTTCCACTCTGTAAATGGGACGTTATAGGGTTTACTGTGGTCCATAGTGAACTAGAGGAGTTTCCTTTCCATCTGCAATCCGCCGTTTGAGGATGCAAAAGGCTGGGGGATAATTCTCTGAAACAAAGGCGCGAACATAGTGCTCAGCAATGGTATTTGCGTCGGTAGATGACACGGGATTGATGTTAACGCCAGGGACACCGGCTGGGGTCTGGTACCCAAATTACACGTCTGATCTTACTGCAGACATGGGAAGGTGACGTATGGCACACAATGGACGAGACGTATCTCTCCCAACACTTCTGTTTCCGTCTTTTCATAAGCTGGCGAACGCGGGCACGGAGCCGTTTAAAAGTTAGTAGGTAGTCCACGGAAGGTGTTGCTTATCTCACTGTAGAGACCGCCTACGATCTTTATTGGTTTCAGCAATTTACGATGACCACAAGGTACCGTCTTTCTTCAGGAGCACCCTAAGGAACAAGGGATAGCGTTTTCCGCTGCAGAAACGATTGTTGTAGTGACCTCCTCAATCACCACATCGATGGCACCATGTGGGGGAGAATCAAACGTGACAGCAGCGGTGAAGGCTTCCCAACCTGCCTTGGTTAAAGCCCATCTGGGCAGGTGGCCGTGGGCATGACGCCATGGGAGTGACAGGAAGATGGGAAAGTGGTCACTACCACACAAATCGTCATGTGCTCTCCAGTGGATTATGTCCCACGTGTCACACTGAAATATGTCGTGGCACCTGCATTGAGGAGGCAAAGGTCGAGGCGAGTGAGTAGATCATCAACATCTCTGTCTTGGCCATTAACCTTGGCTCCACCTCACAAAGGGTGATGGACGTTAAAACCACCCAGAAGGATAAAAAATGGGGGAAGTTGCGAAATGAGTACAACCAAAACGTGGAGTGGTGCTCCACCATCTGGAGTGGGGTAGATGTAGATGTTACAGATGGTAATTTCCTGCGTTGTCCTCACCCTGACAGCTACAGCTTCTAAAGGTGTTAGAAGGGGCATAGGTTCGCTACAGACAGAGGTAAGGACGAAAATACATATTCCACCTGAAAGTCTGTCATAGACAGGACGGTTTTTGTAGTACCCCCGATAGCCATGATGGGTGGGGGTCCGCGGTTGCGGGAAACCAGGTCTCTTGAAGGACAATGCAAAAAGCTACTTAAAAGTTGATGTAACTCAGCCAGGTGGGAGAAAAAACCGCTGCAGTTCCACTGGAGAATGACGCTTTCTGCAGTCTGGGGTGACATGGAGTGGCCAAGGAGGCAAATTAGGCCTCAGCATCACCTATCGAAACTTCGTGAGTGGTCACATCCAGTACCATGGCATCCGAGGCGTCGGCGAGGTCTAGGTCCTCAGGAGACGCCAGAATTTCCACCTCGTCCTCGGACGCAGAGCCATGGGGTAGTGCTGGTGTAAGGGGCACTGGAGACTCTCGTTTGTTAGTGGACTCCTTCTTTGAAATGTTGCCTTCTCGTCGCTCCTTAGGGTCTCCCTGGGAGGGTTTCTTGGAAGTATGCGGGCTAACATCACAAAGATGTTCGGGCTCACATGTGGTTCCCCTTCATCGAAATGTCTTGGCCCAGACTCGTCTAGGGGTTGAACCACACGTGTCGCATTACACGCCCTAAATTAGACACGTGTGATCCTTTGGTTAAATTGTTTGGCTGATGGCAAGTTTGCGAAATACAAAGTTAATGTAACATATACAGCAGTAATAATAATATCATGAACAAAATTAAGGACCCATAAATGATGTAGGCCACTCAGTTGCGATTTGGTTAGGATAATGTTTATTCGAAAGCCAACTAATAGCGAAAGTGGTTATATTTGGAATTACAGTTGCACTCGAGCGCATAACCATTTGACACAGATCGATCATTCACAATCTCATCGCGAAATACATGTGTAATATTCCACCTCGTTATCTTCGCGAAAAGTTAGAGTTCACACCATACGCGCGGCTGCTCACCGCTCAGGGACTAAGTCCCGCGATACCATACAGTGCGACATAGAAAATGTCGCTTCACTTCCTAGCCACCTAAAGACCGACCGTCCGCTTTCACGTCTCCACTAGCACTGTTCCTTTTGGTGTCTCCAGTCGAACTGCCCTCTTTCGCGTCTGCACCAGGATTGCTCCCTTTGGCGTCTAGACCAGAACTGAACTGTTCGCTTTCACGTCTGAATCCGAACTGTCCCTTTTGGTGTCTCCAGCCGAAGTGTCCCTTTCGCGTCTGCACCCGCACTGTCCTCTGCCCGTTTCTGGCCGCGTCTCCCGCTTGCCGAACATCGTCGCTCAACTCACTACGGCAGTTCTCTTTCCTGAAGCTTTCAATCTGATTGGATACAGCTTATTCTACATTATTTTAGATTTTAACATATTTAAATAATCAAACCTTGACCGCTTTCACTTTTTAAATAAAGTAACAACAATATTCACTACATAATAAAAGTTAAATTCTTTTACATAAAACCAATACAATTTCCTTCTTAACTTTGAATCTCACGGCCAGTAGCCTTGCACTAATAAGCTTTCTGATAAATAAATAAAGTGCAAAAGTAACTATTATGCAGTAAACTGTATGACAAATATTCTATTACCTAATGATTCAATAAGGTGTCATGCTGTCATCGTTCAATGTGTTTTGTGTGGAGGAAATGCTTAACTGAAAATACCGATAGTTTAAATATACTATATCTTTTGAACAAATAAGATTACAGAGTTGATATTTATAACGTTTGTCATGCTAATGATGCGCTTCTATATGAAATGTCGATACTTAAGATCGTCCAAAGCGTTTAGATTTTAGCGTTCAGATCTTTGTTACAAAACTTGTCAATTTCACTTTAACAGTAAATCCTAAACTATTATAGATATGATCAATATTAAAGTTTATTGGAGTCATAATGAAATTTATGGAGTATGGCAGATTAAAATTACTGTGGCTTGATTCCCTGCATTACTACAGAGTTAAATAGTTTGAAAAAATGTTTCCCTTTATGGCCGATCTTAAGCCCGCCACATTTAACACCACTATGCCTCGTCGGCCACAAACGGATTCTCTTGGGTTTCCCTATCACGTTCTCGTCTGTCACACTCGCACGCTACAGCGCTTAGGCCTCAACAGACTGTAGACGCCTTTGGAGTTTCCCCATCTCATCGTGAATCTGCGCCCTTTGTGGCTCGCAGTCCTGGGCGACAGAGTTCATTTCACAATTCCTGTAGGCTGACTCTTTCGGCCATGTACCTGAAATAAGAGCGAAATTCTCGTTAACTCACATGTAGCTTCAGGGGCAGAGGAAGACCTTGATGCCCTTCGACCAGCAGCCAGTGGTTCTTTCAACCACTGGCTGGCGTCTATTGGACCACTGGGTGGGGGGGGAGGGGAGGGGGGCCTGGAAGGTAGACTCCCAAGGGACACCTTCCACATAAGAGGAGCGGGAGTAGGCCATTGCTTCTCTGGTTGGGAGGGGGGGGGGGGGACCGATGTCCCCAGCATTTTGGGGGGCGATGCTCCCAAAGTAGAAGACAGAAGAAGACGGGCTCCCAGGCAACTGGAGTGGGGAGGGTGTGGGTGGCCCTGAGGGCCCAATGGATTAACTTGACATGATGGGCGTAACGGTGTCATAGATGGTGACGCCGTCGTGGCGGCAGCATAATATCGCATGGGAATAGAGATAAGTCTTTCATATTTGGGCTTAGCCTCACGATAAGACAGCCTGTCCAGGATGTTGTACTCCATAATTTTGCGCTCCTTTTGGAGTATGGGGCAGTCAAGCGAGCAGGGAGAGTGATGCTGTCCACAGTTCACACAGGTGGGAGGAAGCGCACATGGAGTATTCGGATGTAGCGAACGTCTGCAGCCTCTGCATGTGGCGCTGGAAGGGCACCGAGAGGACATGTGCCCGAATTTCCAACATTTAAAGCATCACATAGGAGGAGGGACATAGGGTTTGACGCCACATCGGTACACCATCACCTTGACCTTTTCAGGCAATGAATCACCCTCAAAGCCGAAGATGAAGTCACCGGAGGCAACCCTATTGGGTCCCTTGTAAAAGCGCCAGACGAAATGAACACCCCACCGTTCTAAATTGGCACGCAGCTCTTCATCGGATTGTAACAGGAGGTCGCGATGAAAAATAATTCCCTGAACCATATTGAGGCTTTTGTGGGAAGTGACTGAAACAGGAGTACCATCCAGCTGGTTACAGGTGAGTAACACCCACGACTGGGTTAGGGATGCCGTATGAATCAAAACCGACCCATTGCGCATTTTGGATAGCGCTGTCACTTCCCCAATCTTATCCTCAAGGTGCTCAACGAAAAACAGAGACTTCGTTTCCAGAAAGGAGTACCCATCAGTTCTGCTGCACACTAAGTATCGAGTCTTTCTGAAGCCCTACGTTCCTCTCAGGTGTTTCTATGGAGAGGAACGATTTAGGGTCATACTTGCTAGCATGGAAATCAATTTTTTCTTTCTTAGAGACTGCTGGGACAATTCGGTCCCCAGCAAAAGATGCCTTACTCCGCTTAATTGCGGGTCATCCGCCCTGATGACACCCACTCCGATCTGGGGCTCTCCCCACGGGCGCCACCCAGCCACAGCAAAGGCCACCTGATATAATGGCCATTGCCGGAAGTCGGACTGACTACTGTGCTGGATACTGGGCACACAGAAATCCAATATTGTCATGGGGGCGAAAGAGGACGGGAGACAACGGAAGAAGATGACGTACCCCGGAAAGTGTCCAAGCCTAAATAGTTGAACTGCAGGTGGTGACGCAATCCCATGACGAGAAGAGGTTCAGCAGATCAAATCTAAGACCACTATGGATAAATCGTGCACCACGTAAGGCGTCCTTCTCCATGTGGCCCGCACTTCGGCAGAATTTGGGAAATGGCAGGTCAAACCGGAAAATAGGACCCGAACTTAAAAAATGTCACCTCTTTTACGCATCAGTGGGATTTTCTGCTTAATTCCCTCCAAACCCTTAACAAAAATGTTTATCTAGCCTTAAATCGAGATATGGCCCCCACATCATGAGGCGATTAGCAACGACACCGAGCTTAGGGAGATGTAAAGGTCATCCCTTGCGCTGAGCTCCCTTGAGCATTATGGGTCCGTAGTGGAACCTTTTTATCAAAGTTTTTTCCTACAAAATTTTGTTGCGTTGGCAGCGGACAATGACCGCTCTTCAGTCAGATTTTAAAATGATCAATATTTTTTTTAAAGGAAAGAGGGAAAGACATGGTGCTGAACGTGCTTTGAGAACTACACATTGAGCAATCGTTGGCGACTGAATATGAGACAATTTGATCAAGCTTTAAATGACTGTATGCTATTTGTCAAACATAAATATAGTCTGACCAGCTAAAACATTATGACCACTGTCCACCGCGGCGTTGGATGCCACCTCGTGGCGTTGCGGACCCATGAAGCAGTAACGGAAGTATGTAAACGGAGCAGACACGGACAGTGGAGCACACTAGCGAAGGTCCGGGCTTAAAATGGGGTAATGCATTGAGATAAGCTTCTTTGATAATGGGCACATTATTATTATGCAGAGCCTGTGAACGAATAACTCGAAAACGGCAAAGCCGGTTGAACGTTCATGTGCTACCGTCGGGAGCATCTACGGAAAGAGGTAGGAGGACAGTGAAACTACCACAAGGTGCTAAATGTTTGGACATCCACGACTGTTGACAGAACGTAGGGTTCGGAGACTTTTCTGCTCTGTTAAGTAGGATAGACAGTGATCTGTGGCATCTACACTCCTGGAAATCGAAAAAAGAACACATTGACACCGGTGTGTCAGACCCACCATACTTGCTCCGGACACTGCGAGAGGGCTGTACAAGCAATGATCACACGCACGGCACAGCGGACACACCAGGAACCGCGGTGTTGGCCGTCGAATGGCGCTAGCTGCGCAGCATTTGTGCACCGCCGCCGTCAGTGTCAGCCAGTTTGCCGTGGCATACGGAGCTCCATCGCAGTCTTTAACACTGGTAGCGTGACGCGACAGCGTGGACGTGAACCGTATGTGCAGTTGACGGACTTTGAGCGAGGGCGTATAGTGGGCATGCGGGAGGCCGGGTGGACGTACCGCCGAATTGCTCAACACGTGGGGCGTGAGGTCTCCACAGTACATCGATGTTGTCGCCAGTGGTCGGCGGAAGGTGCACGTGCCCGTCGACCTGGGACCGGACTGCAGTGACGCACGGATGCAAGCCAAGACCGTAGGATCCTACGCAGTGCCGTAGGGGACCGCACCGCCACTTCCCAGCAAATTAGGGACACTGTTGCTCCTGGGGTATCGGCGAGGACCATTCGCAACCGTCTCCATGAAGCTGGGCTACGGTCCCGCACACCGTTAGGCCGTCTTCCGCTCACGCCCCAACATCGTGCAGCCCGCCTCCAGTGGTGTCGCGACAGGCGTGAATGGAGGGACGAATGGAGACGTGTCGTCTTCAGCGATGAGAGTCGCTTCTGCCTTGGTGCCAATGATGGTCGTATGCGTGTTTGGCGCCGTGCAGGTGAGCGCCACAATCAGGACTGCATACGACCGTGGCACACAGGGCCAACACCCGGCATCATGGTGTGGGGAGCGATCTCCTACACTGGCCGTACACCACTGGTGATCGTCGAGGGGACACTGAATAGTGCACGGTACATCCAAACCGTCATCGAACCCATCGTTCTACCATTCCTAGACCGGCAAGGGAACTTGCTGTTCCAACAGGACAATGCACGTCCGCATGTATCCCGTGCCTACCAACGTGCTCTAGAAGGCGTAAGTCAACTACCCTGGCCAGCAAAATCTCCGGATCTGTCCCCCATCGAGCATGTTTGGGACTGTATGAAGCGTCGTCTCACGCGGTCTGCACGTCCAGCACGAACGCTGGTCCAACTGAGGCGCCAGATGGAAATGGCATGGCAAGCCATTCCACAGGACTACATCCAGCATCTCTACGATCGTCTCCATGGGAGAATAGCAGCCTGCATTGCTGCGAAAGGTGGATATACACTGTACTAGTGCCGACATTGTGCATGCTCTGTTGCCTGTGTCTATGTGCCTGTGGTTCTGTCAGTGTGATCATGTGATGTATCTGACCCCAGGAATGTGTCAATAAAGTTTCCCCTTCCTGGGACAATGAATTCACGGTGTTCTTATTTCAATTTCCAGGAGTGTATGTCGGGAGAGCACAATGCTGGTGCACCAACCAGTCTTGCAGAAAACACCGTTCATCGTACATTGTTGAACGTGGTTCTCCGCAGCAGACCACCCCTTCGTGTTCACCCAGCTTGTTGACCCAGCGACATCGTTAGTTACTATTGCAGTGGGCACTGGACAGACGGAAGTCGACCGTCGAGCAATGGAAACATGTTGGCTCTTCAGGTGTATCACATTTTTGCTACACTAGCTCGATGGTCGTCTCCACAAACGCCGCCATCGAGATGAACGGTGGCTGGACACGTGCAGCTCGCCGCGGACAGGGGTTGGTGAGAGCAATATTACGCTCTCGGAGACATTTTCCTGCTCTTGCATAAGATATGTGGTAATAATCGAAGACAAGCCGACAGCTGCAAACCACTTGCATAATTTCGTGATTGATGTTTCCCCTGACGGCGATGTCATCTTTTATCAGTGTAATTGTCCATGTCTCGGAGCCAGAACCGTACTGCAGTCGTTTGAGGAGCATTATAGTGTACTCACGCTGATGTCTCGGCAACCAAATTCGCCTGACGTAAATACTACGAGACTCATATGGGTCGCCAGCGAACACCGCGCACACAAATCAGTGGCCCGTTGTTTACGCGAAGTACCTGAGGTGTCCGTAGACATCTAATGCCACAAACCTCCACAAACCTATCCCGATGTATTTCACTCCAAAAAGTGACAAGTAGGTTATTTAGCAGGTGGTCATCATTATATACAGACTTCTAAAACATGCAGTGACTGCTGTGATGTAATGGCGGTTATGGTGCATCGATTGAGACGAGAGAATGATACCTATAACGGGGCCCAGAAAAAAGGACAAGAAGAACCAAAAGATGACAAGGCTTTGGAGAAGACAGAGAACGAGAAAAGAAGCCGGTAAATTGCTAGGTGATGCCATTGATCACTATGGGTAGAAAGAACGTTATTGTCAGTACAGACTTCATTATTGGGAAGTGGGTGTTTGCTAGATCGTGTGTCCAGAGAACATGGACCATGGATGGTGTTGTGGCTGTGCCAAAGCCATTTCGCAACATCATATTTCATATTCGCAAATGCTAGTGACACAACACAACCAAGAGAACTTTTCCGGAGTCTGAAATGTTGGGAAGAGGCACCGAGAGAGGTCTCCCACGAGAAGCAGAGGTTCCGTGTTTGAGTCCCGGTCTGTCACACATGTCCAATATGCCAGATATTTCTTGTGATTGATGTTATTACAGTTGTTATTCTAAGTTCATTGTGAGATATTACGTTTTAGTATCTTGTTGTAGTAATTTCTTCCTTCGTTTGCGGCGTTGTGTTTCTGAAGTAATATAGTAAAGTCGATGGTTTCGTCACCATGTGTTCTCAGTCGCCCCAAAATGCATTCTCACGTCTTACATATGGTGAGAAAGGGAAAACGAAGCAGAGAATTCCATTTTTCGCGAATACTCAGAAAACTTCTCTCATTCTCATCTAAACCTGATGCGACAGGAAAAACCTCTTTAATCCTCAATGTTTATTGGCAATTATTTTGAGCCCCACGAATGTAAATGTGTGATTCGACAAATTCACGACTGCCATGAACATCATATTTAAACTTTTAAATATTTCAACTGTCGGTAATTGTCTGAACTAGGGCTGAAAAAAATGGCTCTGAGCACTATGGGACTTAACTTCTGAGGTCATCAGTCCCCTAGAACTTAGAACTACTTAAGCCCCTACTAACCTAAGGACATCACATACATCCATGCCCGAGGCAGGATTCGAACCTGCGACCGTAGTGATCGCGCGGTTCCAGACTGTAGCGCCTAGAACCGCTCGGAACCCCCGGCCGGCTCTAGGGCTGAAGATTCATGGATTCTTCTCAGGGTTTAAGGTTGTTTTTGTGTGTTATTAAGGCGTAGAATTCTCGATGTGACTCCGTAAGTTATTTTCCTGTGAAGTGCTGTATTTTATTTGAACTAGATATTACAGTAAATAAAGACACGTTTCCGCTGAGGCTGTGTAGCTTAATGTAATACTTTCATGAGATGTTGGGCAGCTTTCAGATTAATAGTCATTCACAAGCAAGCTGTCGTACTTCCACTGTTTGCAGACCAAACATGCAGTTTTTGCTTGAATGTGCTGTGAGAATGCTTTCGTTATTCTCAGAGTATTAGGTAAGCTCTACCGTGATCAGTGAACTTCGGGTGGCTCAATAGCCGAGTACAAATCTTTTGAAAGTGTCCGACTTAGGTGTCCTCAGCCTTCACGAGATATCCAGCTAGGGAGAGAGGAACCATAGTTTAACGTGCAGTTCGAACCAAGTGTCATTCCTGGCAGTTCCTCATATCGTTGAGAGGTTGAAGGTAGACTGAAAATTTCTGCGCTCTAACCGGTATTTGATGCCCCGCCTCTCCAATTCCAGACACGCGCCTTACCGCTAGACAACCAGTTGAATGAAATGGCCTACATACGAACCAGTTCATTTAATAAGACTCGGGAGATTTTTCGTGAACGAATTCCAAACTCCAACATTCCGACAAAAAGTAGTGGTCCGAATTTTGATTACAAAATGGAAGTTCAACTGCGATTTCTTTAATTCTAAGAGTAACAATTTTGTAGAGAATGGTACTCCACCAGACAGTTAGAATTTTTTTGCGAACTTTATTTGCAGACCTGTTTCGGAAAGATTATTTCCATAATTTTAGAAACCGGTCTCTAATTCCGAGAAAAACTTTTAACTCTCTCTTTTATCCTTTCCCTCTACAAAATAATTAACACTGCTACAGGTCAAAGCAAGTCGTCCACTGGGTCGAATCGCATGAGGGCTGAGTATAACTGTTAGCCTGCAGTGCGAACTCCCGATGCGGTGGCAATCGTTTTGCACATTATACTGCTAGCCTGCGAAATACCCTCAGACTTTAAGAAGAATATAATAATTCCAATCCCAAAGAAAGCAGGTGTTTACAGATGTGAAAGTTACCGAACTATGAGTTTAATAAGTCACAGCTGCAAAATACTAACGCGAATTCTTTACAGACGAATGGAAAAACTGGTAGAAGCCGACCTCGGGGAAGATCAGTTTGGATTCCGTAGAAATGTTGGAACACGTGAGGCAATACTGACCTTACGACTTATCTTGGAAGAAAGATTAAGAAAAGGCAAACCTACGTTTCTAGCATTTGTAGACTTAGAGAAAGCTTTTGACAATGTTGACTGGAATACTCTCTTTCAAATTCTGAAGGTGGCAGGGGTAAAATACAGGGAGCGAAAGGCTATTTACAATTTGTACAGAAACCAGATGGCAGTTATAAGAGTCGAGGGGCATGAAAGGGAAGCAGTGGTTGGGAAAGGAGTGAGACAGGGTTGTAGCCTCTCCCCGATGTTATTCAATCTGTATATTGAGCAAGCAGTAAAGGAAACAAAAGAAAAATTCGGAGTATGTATTAAAATTCATGGAGAAGAAGTAAAAACTTTGAGGTTCGCCGATGACATTGTAATTCTGTCAGAGACAGCAAAGGACTTGGAAGAGCAGTTGAACGGAATGGACAGTGTCTTGAAAGGAGGATATAAGATGAACATCAACAAAAGCAAAACGAGGATAATGGAATGTAGTCAAATTGAGTCGGATGATGCTGAGGGAATTAGATTAGGAAATGAGACACTTAAAGTAGTAAAGGAGTTTTGCTATTTAGGGAGTAAAATAACCGATGATGGTCGAAGTAGAGAGGATATAAAATGTAGACTGGCAATGGCAAGGAAAGCGTTTCTCAAGAAGAGAAATTTGTTAACATCGAATATAGATTTAGGTGTCAGGAAGTCGTTTCTGAAAGTATTTGTATGGAGTGTAGCCATGTATGGAAGTGAGACATGGACGATAACTAGTTTGGACAAGAAGAGAATAGAAGCTTTCGAAATGTGGTGCTACAGAAGAATGCTGAAGATAAGGTGGGTAGATCACGTAACTAATGAGGAGGTATTGAATAGGATTGGGGAGAAGAGCAGTTTGTGGCACAACTTGACTAGAAGAAGGGATCGGTTGGTAGGACATGTTCTGAGGCATCGAGGGATCACAAATTTAGCATTGGAGGGCAGCGTGGAGGGTAAAAATCGTAGAGGGAGACCAAGAGATCAATACACTAAGCAGATTCAGAAGGATGTAGGTTGTAGTAGGTACTGGGAGATGAAGAAGCTTGCACAGGATAGAGTAGCATGGAGAGCTGCATCAAACCAGTCTCAGGACTGAAGACCACAACAACAACAACAAACTGCTAGCCTCAAAAAATCACTTCGCAAGTGACAGGTGCTAACCATACATCTTGTGACTAAGTCTTTACACCTGCAACATTATCCCATTTCACGTTTTCAGTAATCAGTTGCAGCTGATAAGGGAAAGGAGGTTAGCTTACACGAGAAGTTTCTTATAAACGTTATCGACGAAGAACTTGATCCGACTTAGTACTTTACGAGCGCTGAAGCTAAGTTCTACTTCTATAACCATTTGAGTAGCCAAACTAATCACTTCTTTAATAAACAATAGAACAATGTTGTACTCTGCATGGTTTCTGGCGGTTGGACTACCTGCCCGATGTTGTTTCAAGCCACTGTCAATACAAACGATTATTTTCCGATCTTCGGAAACACCTAGCCTCTGGTAACAGAACACGGAAGGCAGGACTGCTTTTTGCAGAAAAATGCTGCCACTTCTCACGATCGCTGTATTCTCTAGGCCTTAACAGGACCCAATAATCAAAGGTCTGCGACCGCCGAGTTCACCAGATTTACTTGATAGTGAATTTTAGCTATAGGGACATTTAAAAGGACAGATGTAATGAAATAAGCCCAAGAAGTTATAAGACGTAAAGGAAAACATAGGCAGGAATACTGAAACGTTTAATATCACTGTACTGCGTAAAATGTGTTTCAGCATGATTTCTCGAACACAAATTTGGCACTTGAGTGCAGGGTGACTATTTTCAACATAAAATTTTTAAAGTTCTGTAATTGTAAATAAAAACTCAGCATACAACAACCACCATACTTGCAAGAAGCGTAGTACAAGCTTTGTTATGCGAATCGTTCGCACCTCAGTGCCGCCGCACTGAGTAGGTGGGAGAAATGTCGTTCACATTCTGTTTATAAGGAAATATTACGCAGCGAGTTTCTCAGTCAGAAATCGCATTTGAATGTTGGTTATTTGTAAGAAGTTCGTGTTATGTCTCTTGCAAGACGAGGGGAAGATTACCACCAGATGTTGGAATCTGAAAGCGGCAGGATAGTCTGTAGATTAACCACTTGTCTGATTCCTAAAACTATTTACCTAAAATTCTCAAAAATTCTTACCTAACAAACGATTTCCTAACTTAAACTCGTGTAGTGTGCAAATCTCTGACTATACTGAGCTACACAAAGACTTAATACGGTTTGGTCAACACCGTCTACAAACTGAAGCTAACTGTTCCATAAAAACTCAGTGCTACCCAGAATGTAACCTTACTGCTGAAATAACTGTGTAATTGAACTTACACAGAAATTCCTACCCCTAAATTGAATTGTGTCTTGAGAATCACTTTTGCAGATTACTCGAAAGCAGCGCACAGTAAATAGAAGCAAAGCAACATTAAAAACTATGACAAAGTTCCACAAAGTTCAATGGGCATACGTACACAATAAACTGAATGAAGGATGGGAAATCTAGCTCGTAATAAACGACTTCTGACAAAATTCAAATAAACTCTATAACCAGAAGTAGTGCCTTAATAAAACACCAGTGGTTGATGTTGTGGTCTTCAGTCCAGCGACTGGTTTGATGCAGCTCTCCATGCTGCTCTATTCTGTGCAAGATTCTTCATCTCCCAGTACCTACTGCAACCTACATCCTTCTGAATCTGTTTAGTGTATTCATCTATTGGTCTCCCTCTACGATTTTTACATTCCATGCTGCCCTCCAGCACTAAATTGGTGGTCCCTTGATGCCTCAGAATATGTCCGACCAACCGATCCCTTCCTCTAGTCAAGTTGTGCCACAAATTCCTCTTCTCCCTAGTTTTATTCAATACCTCCTCATTAGTTATGTGATCTACTCATCTAGTCTTCAGCATTCATCTGTAGCACCACATTTCGAAAGCATCTATTCTCTTCGTATCTAAACTATTTATCGTCCACGTTTCACTTCCATACATGGCTACACTCCATACAAATACTTTTAGAAACGACTTCCTGACACGTAAATCAACAATCGATATTAACAAATTTCTCTTCTTCAAAAACGATTTCCTTGCCATTCCCAATCTACACTTTATATCCTCTCTACTTCGACCATCATCAGTTATTTTCCTCCCCAAATAGCAAAACTCCTTTACTACTTTAAGCATCTCATTTCCTAATCTAATACCCTCAGCAGTCCCTGATTAAATTCTCCTACATTCCATTATCCTTTTTTCACTTTTGTTTATGTTCATCTTATATCCTCTATATCCTCCTTTCAAGACACTCTGCATTCCGTTCAGCTGCTCTTCCAGGTCCTTCGCTGTGCCTGACAGAATTACAGTGTCATCGGCAAACCTCAAAGTTTTTATTTCTTCTCCATGGATTTTAATTCCTACTCCTAATTTTTCTTTTGTTTCCTTTACTGCTTGCTCAATTTACAGATTGAAATAACATCGGGGAGAGGCTACAACCCTGTCTCACTCCCTTCTCAACCACTGCTTCCCTTTCTTATAACTGCCATCTGGTTCCTGTACAAATTGTAAATTGCCTCTCACTCCCTGTATTTTGCCCTTGCCACCTTCAGAATTTGAAAGATAGTATTCCAGTCAACGTTGTCAAAAGCTTTCTCTAAGTCTACACATGCTAGGTTTGCCTTTCCTTAATCTATTTTCTAAGATACGTCGTAGGGTCAGTATAGCCTCACGTGTTCCAACGTTTCTACTGAATCCAAACTGATCCTCCCCGAGATCAGCTTCTCCCAGTTTTTCCATTCGTCTGTAAAGAATTCGTGTTAGTATTTTGCAGCCGTGGCTTATTAAATTGATAGTTCGGTAATTTTCACATCTCTCAGCACCTGCGTTATTTGGGATTGGAATTATTATATTCTTCTTGAAGTCTGAGGATATTTCGCCTGTCTCATATATCTTGCTCACTAGATGGTAGAGTTTTGTTAGTCCTGGCTCTCCCAAGGCTGTCAGTAGTTCTAATGGAATGTTGTCTACTCCCGGGGCCTTGTTGCGAGTTAGGTCTTTCAGTGCTCTGTCAAACTTTTCACGCAGTGTCGTATCTCCTATTTCATCTTCATCTACATTCTCTTCCATTTCTATAATATTGTCCTCAAGAACATCGCCCTTGTATAGACCGTCTATATACTCCTTCCACTTTTCTGCATTTCCTTCTTTGCTTAGAACTGGGTTTCCATCTGAGCTCTTGATATTCATGCAAGTGGTTCTCTTTCCTCCAAAGGTCTCTTTAATTTTCCTGTAGGCAGTATCTGTCTTACCCGTAATGATATGCACTTCAGCATCCTTACATTTGTCCTCTAGCCGTCGCTGCTTAGCCATTTTGCACTTCCTGTCGATCTCATTTTTGAGGCGTTTGTGTTCCTTTTTGCCTGCTTCATTTACTGCGTTTTTATATTTTCTCCTTTCATCAATTAAATTCAATATCTCTTCCGTTACCCAAGGATTTCTATTAGCCCTCGACTTGTTACCTACTTGTGCCTCTGCTGCCTTCACTATTTCATCTCTCAAAGCTACCCATTCTTCTCTATTGTATTTCTTTCCCCCATTCTTGTCAATCGTTCCCTAATGCTCGCAATAGTATTTACATAATACGACTATAAGAAATAATTCTAAGCAAGGGCAGTCAATATAACAACCCTACTATCTCTAAGTTTCATTACTACAAGTCCAGTAACACAAAACAACGCTGCACGCTTGCGTCGTTACCTCTGTCACTTAAAATTCTAGGAAGATTCTCAAATAATCTCATTAGCTTCTCTCTTCATAATTTTATAAAAAAATATTCCTACTCGAATTCCATCAACCTTTTATCACACTCATAAAGAAAATTTCTTGACCGTTGATCAAAATATGTCTGTCACTAAATTCCGCTCAACCTGGAATGCTGCAGAAAAAAATGGTTCAAATGGCTCTGAGCACTATGGGACTTAACGTCTGAGGTCATCAGTCCCCTAGAACTTAGAACTACTTAAACCTAACTAACCTAAGGACATCACACACATTCATGCCCGAGGTAGGATGCGAACCTGCGACCGTAGCGGTCTCACGGTTCCAGACTGTAGCGCCTAGAACCGCTCGGCCACCACGGCCAGCGCTGCAGAAAAGATATTGTAGGAACAGATTACTCAACTAAATGGTTTTGCTCTGTGTAAGCTATGGGTATCGATACGTAACTAAGAAACAGAAATTACACGGTGACCACAATGATACCCATACCTCACGTATCTTTCCCGTTCCTATTGGGGCTGTGGTTAACAGCTCAGCGATATTGATGCTTGCGGTGTTTTGGATCCCGTGACTGCCGCAGATGGTTTCAGCAGGGCCGTATCCTGCAAGACACAGGTTATCAGTGGTCCGCAGCGACGCCTCCTGAGAGGATAGGTGTTGTTCGCTCAGCCGTGCAGGACCGTACAGCCGTGTGTGTCACTGCAGGGAGTCAAGAAATTAGCGTCACGGCGGCAAGACGAATGCCCGCGACTGTTCTAGCTTAGCAGAACACCGTTGCAGGCTACCTTAACGCGGTAGATCTGCACCCAGCGGCTACACTGCACAAAGGAAGGGCCCGACGACGTCATTTTGGACGGGTGTCTTTTCTACGTACCGCATCACGGTGGACGTTTCCAGATGTGCAGGCTGTGAGGTAAACGAACGTTGCCACTCTCATCTCGTCGTCATAGAGGTCCAGCATCTCACGTGATCGTAAAAAAGGCCAGTGGTTTTACAAGATCACCATTGGTTCGCATACTTGCTAAATTACACAGCAGTCGTTACATTTCTGATGTCTTCATGCCGGCCAGCCGGAGTGGCCGAGCGGTTCTAGGCGCTACAGTCTGGAACCGCGATACCGCTACGGTCGCAGGTTCGAATCCTGCCTCGGGCATGGATGTGTGTGATGTCCTTAGGTTAGTTAGGTTTAAGTAGTTCTACGTTCTAGGGGACTGATGACCCTAGCAGTTAAGTCCCATAGTGCTCAGAGCCATTTTCGTAGGGCCCGTAGCTGTGCCCCATCTTTAAGTTCTTCCAACAAGATAATGCAAGACCGCACGTTACCAGTGTTGTCGCGACCTGCCTCGATACAGAATGTGTTCGACTCATGCCTTCACCAGCGCGTTCTCCAGATATCTCACCCACTGGAAACATTTGGTTCTGGGTGCAGAGAAACAGTACGCAACCACTCGTCAGCGACTACGTTTGGTGAAGTGCGGCATAGGGCCGAAGCGGTATCTGTCACACAAGCTCATTTCAATTCGATGCCCAGCGACAGCACTGCCATTGCTACAGCCAGATGGGGCAGCTGAGTATATATGTTTTGCACCCTGTATGTTCCAAAATCACATACAAATATAATCATGCGTTTTCCCCACTACACGATCTAGCCAAAATTGCAGGGACACGTTTTACTGGACATTATAGTGGACGTCTGCGCACTTCGCTCTATTTGAAGTCTTTAACTATGCTTGGGATGCTTTCAATGAGGTACATGAATGTCTGGCGAGGAATGGCATACACTACACTGAGATGAAAAAGTCAAGGGATATCTTGTCAGTCCTCTTTTGCACGGTGTAGTGCAGCAACTCACCGCGGCATGGACTTTACAAGTCGTCGCATGTTCCCTGCAGAAATATGATGATGATCATGTTCGGTTTGTGGGGCGCTCCACCTTTGCTCATCCCAGTCTCGCCAGTTTGATAAATAATGATGAAATGATGAGGACAACACAAACACCCAGTCATCTCGAGGCAGTTGAAAACCCCTGACCACGCTGGGAATCGAACCCATGCCCCCATGCACGGGAAGCGAGAATGCGACCGCGAGGCCATGAGCTGCCGACAGAAATATTGAGCCTCTACAGTTGTCCATAGTTGGGAAGGTGTTGCCAGTATAGGATTTTGCGCAGGAATTGACCTCTAGATTACGTCCCATAAATATTCGGTGGGATTAATGTCGGGTGATCTGTGTGGCCAAATCACACGTTCGAATTGTCCGCGATGTTGTTCAGACGAATCACGAACGGCTGCGTTCCAGTGACGTTACATAACGGAAGTAAAGCTGTAAGGGCGGCTCGTGAGCCGTGCTTGGGTACCTCAGTTGGCAGAGCACTTGCCCGCAAAAGACGAAAATGCCGAGTTCAACTATTGGTCCAGCACGCAGTATTAATCTGTCATGAAATTTAATGACATCGTTGTTTGGGAACATGAAGTCCACGACTGGCTGGAAGTAGCCGAACGTAACAATTTCCAGTCAAGAATCGCTTCAACTACATCAGAGCACTCATTGCATTCCATGTAAACATAGCCCACAGCATTATCGAGCCACCACCAGCTATCACAGTGCCTTGTTGACAACTTGGGTCCACGGCTTCGTGGGGTCTGTTCCATACTCGTATCCTACCAAAAGCTCTTAGCAACTGAAATCGCGTCGCTCGTCTGCTGCCAAAGTCCATTAACGCCAAATTTTGCAGCACTCTCCAAACTGTTACCTTCGTCTACATCCCATATTGTTTCCTGCGGTTATTTCACGCAGTGTCGCTTGTCTGTTAGTACTGAAAACTCCGCGCGGACGCCGCTACTCTCGGTCGTTAAGTGAAAGCCGTTGGCCACTGCGTTGTCAGTCGTGAGAAGTAATGTCTAAAATTTGGTATTATCGGCACCCTCTTGACACTGTGACTCTCGGAATACTGAATTCCCTGACAATTTCCGAAATGGAATCTCCCATGTGTCCAACTCCAACGAACATTCCGCGTTCAGAGTCTTAATACCTGTCCTACGGCCATAATCACGTCGGAAATACTTCCACATGAATCATATGAGTACAAACGACAGCTACGCCAATGCAGTGCCCTTTTATAACTTGTGTACGCGATACTATCGCCATCTGTATATGTGCATATCGCTATGGCATGAGTTTTTCTACCCCAGTGTAGCTGCATACAGGGGTGTTCGACTGGTGCCTTCGCCACCACGTTCTTCAGATCTCTCACACGCTGTACACATCTGGTCAAGGGTTGCCAACAGAGAGAGGAAGCCACCATCACGAGCGACTGTGATTCGTGACCTCTGGCATTGAGTCGAAGCAGCATGGAATGACACACTGGTACCCGTCACTCAAGCTCAGTTCAGTTTGGTGTCCAGCCATGGGACTGCCGTTGCTGCTGCCAGAGGGGGCAGTAAGTGTACCAAGTTTTGCACGCTTTATTTTACAATATCACCTGCATATTCAATCATGCTTTCTCGCTACTACTTTATCTAGCCAAAAGTTTCGGAACATCTATTAGCAGCCATTAATAATGGATGAATGCACCATTCGCCCTCTAGGACATCTAGAACCTCTGGGGACACTTTCAGTGAGGTATAAGAATGTCTGCGGGGGAGTGGAATCCTGTACTTCCGCAAGAACCTAAATCAGACATGTTAGACGTTGGAGTCTGAAGCGATCAGAAGATTGTGACTCATCCCACAGTAGTTCAGTTAAGGGGACACGGAAGGCAAGTGGGTTTCAAAAATTCGATTTTTAGATTTCAGCATATTTGAAATGCCTGGTCTTTCCTATGTGGAACAGTTTTTGTTTTATAAAAATACGACAATTTTTCGTGAGATATGATGGTTTTCCTGATGCTCTGCGCAATCTGGGGATGCAGACAGCAAGGCTTATGACTGGGTATATGCAGAACAATCCTAAGGTCCTAATGTCACCATTTCTAAATTAGAGTGCAATGGGCATGCCCAGAAGAGAATGTGGTCCAGGTTTAGAAGATTATTGAGAGAAAAGTAAAAAAATAGTATTGGAAGATGGTAAGAAGATAGGTGGTAAAAGTCACCTGACAAAGGTTGAAATAGATGAATTAAGAATTATTATTGCTTGGCCATAAGAGGAAATGTAGCTGTATGGGCTATCTTTTTCCGTAAGATTTCCACAAATGAAAAATCTAGTGCACGGTATTTGCCCGAATGATCATGACACTTAGTGCAAATACAGGAGAAGTGCCAGATATGACCACAAACATTCTTTACCTATGTCAGTAATAAATTAAATTTTGTCCATATTTAGAGACCTTTGTAAAGATACCTTGTTGAAGAAATGTCTTCATGGGAAAAACCAAAAATTTTAAATGAATGTGTGAATTCTGTCATTTGGAACCGATTACCGAAAACTGTACTTGCTCAGCTTACAACCCTCAAATTTGGTGATTATGATGCTATATTTTGCTTCAATGCTGGTGAAATTAGAAAAATGGATGTTTTGGAATTGGGCATAAAATCTAGTGGAAATACTGCAAAGTCCTTGGTTCAAATAGGTAAAGAGAGAATCCGCGAAGCAGATAATGCTAATTTAAAATGCACAAAAGAAGCCAGACAGAAAAGAAGAGGAACCAAGAGAAGAAAAGAAGATCAGTATAATTCAGATGATGCTCAGTATTATGCAGCAAAATATTTGTGGTAAGTAATTCTCACCAATAACTATACTAGAATTGCAATATTAAACTTTAAATGAATTTTTCTCAAAAACTACATTTTTTTACTTTCAGATACCATTGTTTGATAAACTAATTGGGTTAGAAACATGAAATTTGGTCAATTAGTACTGCAGATGGTAATACGTTATTACCAAGGTTCCCTTAAGGCGGGACCTTGGGCAGGACGGTCCATTTAAAAATGTGATTGTTCATTGCCTGACACGTGCCACTTTATGACTGGGTGCACTGACATCGCGATGCAGCCATCGTCTCTGGACTGATTCCCTACTGCACTCGGTACAAAACGCTGTGAAATATGTTCACATGCTTCCGCACTTGGTGTTTCCTTCGGCACAATAAGGAGTCTGCACCATAACAACATTAAACAGTCCCATACCGTAGCACCACCTCCTCCATGCGTGACTGTTGGCCCTACATATGACGGCAGGTAACGTTCTCCAGCCATTCATCAAAATCAAACCCTTTCGTCGATTTGTCACAAGTGTATAGCGTCAGCCATCACTCAAAATCACTCGTTTCGAGGCATCCACCGTGCGGTGGCGCTACTCTTTAACACCACGAGAATCGCCGCTTATCATTGACTACCCACAGTTGTGGTTCATGAGGAGCTGATCTACCGCTGTACCCCATTTTCTTAACTCCCCACAGCACAGTAAATGTGCTAGATGGACAACTGGTACCATTTGGACTCATTTCTCTCGCGAATTTCGTGGGATTGTTGACAACAGTTCTCGGTAACGATCGTCGGCCCCTGGCAGTACATGAAGTCTAGCTCGCACTAGACACTAGACCCACTTTCGGGAAGACGACGCTTCAATCCCAAGTCCGGCCATCCTGATTTAGGTTTTTCGTGGTTTCCCTAAGTCGCTTCAGGCAAATGCCGGAATGGTTCCTTCGAAAGGGGATGGCCGATTTTCTTCCCCATCCTTCCCCAATCCGATGGGACAAATGACCTTGCTGCTTGGTCCCCTCCGCAAATCAACCAACCAACCTTGTATCGCTTTAGCTGTGATTGGACCTTCGCATTTCGACTTCAGAGTCACATCAAACAATCGACTTCAACGTCCTTGGGAAGGTTAACATGCCACCTCTAAGGCGGAGGTGCGTGCCATCCACCTGCCGCAGAGCACTACACTCGTCATCCTGCCCGTGTCGTCCCTGTCGTAGTAATGGACAGCGGCATAAATAGGCAATAGTCGGAAACAGAGCGCCATCGGGCGTCAGAAATACACTCTACAAGTGCTACTACTATTTTCATCTATAACAATGTTTTCTCCTTGGTCTGAAATGTTATTTTAGTGATTTAACGATCTGTTCTGTAATCTTAAATTTTGTGTACGTTTGACCTAAATATTAATAGCAAATTTGTATATTTTAGGCTTTTGAAAATTTAAGACTATCTCATAGAGGACTCGCGCATCTAGTGCAAAGAGGGTGAACAAAATGTAACAAATTTTTATATCTATATAAGACCGGTGTTTTATCTTTTATAGCTAGTTTGACAACGCATGAACCTGTGCTCAGTGTATGCCGTCTTTAGGTATGAACTATATGTATTTCGCATAAATTCAGCTAGATTACTAATAAGCCTTGTTAAATATTCCACTTATTTTTAGGTTTTAATATAAATTTTCTTTTGTATTGTTTTAGAATCTGAAGATGGTCGTTGTATGGTCGAAACCGGTTATGACTGTGTCATAAACATGTGATTGCGTCTATAAATAAACAAAGAAAATTTTTACAAAATAATCAGTCACACACTCCATAGACAAAATGTAGTTTTTTTCCAAAACATGATGGATCTGTTACTTGGGTGATAGACAAGCGACTGAGCTCACGTGACCTGCCCATTCTTCTGTCACTGCTCATCTACTGGCAATACAGCACGAACCTCCTCCTTTTATACTGTCTGGTCCGCCTCTCGTCACTTCTACAGGTAAATTCAATTTATTTACGGATAATTTTGATCAAATAGTATATACTGTGCAAGTGAAACAAATAAAACTTTTTTTGCTTAAATTGAATGATGCGTTTCTGCGAGGTGATAACACTTTTGTTTTGGGCACACTGTAATACTCGGAAACGCACAGTGATTCGCCTCAGTTATCAATTATCGGGATGGCGCACATCCAATGCTCGTAATACCCGCTGAAGACGAAGGCATAAGTTCCTGGTCGACAGTAGGTGGTGGCACCAGAGACCAGAGACTGGCGACCGGGCCGGGAGGTGCTCCGGCGACGAAAAAAAGAAAAAAAAATAGAAAGAGAGAACTAAGAGGAGTGAGCGCAGCAGTGAGGGGCTATCCCCTTACCAGGGGAGGTATTCGAATTTCCATAATCCGGTCCCGCGCGCGGGCAGCTCGCCTACAGCGACGCTCTGCTGCCGGTGTGTGCGTGAGGGTGCGTGCGTGCGTGTGTGTGTGTGTGTGTGTGTGTGTGTGTGTGTGTGTCGCGGTGGCCAGCCTATTAGAGCCCGTCCCGGCGCGCCCGAAAACTGGAACAAGAGCGCCGCTGGCCTCCGCCTCTTCTGAGGGAAAATACTATTAGGAGTCCCCTCTGCACGCTCTACCGTACTGTACTGCACCGCCCCGTCCAGTGACTGCGGAATTCGACGGCGGCAGCACGCCAGCTACGGCTAGGGCTACAGCGCGCTATCGCCACGCGGCGCAGCGCACGGAACGCCTTCGCCATTTGCATATAAATTTCAATTTACGGCACTACCCCCGCGTCGTCGACAGAGACGCTGGCCAGCGCCGTGGGCCGGTGTAGTGAGGAAAGGGTGGGGGGGATGTCGTTATTTGGATGAAGCCAAGTCACCCCTCCGCCCAATTCGACGCTTATTTTCTGCAGGGCCGGAATGGGCTAAACTATAGCTGGAGTCACAAGCGATGGCGGTCTAGTTTAGGCTCGTTTTGCGCACCTACGTCATGCATTCTTCGGCAGGCATTGAGCGTTCAGTAGCGCTCTGAGCGATCTGTTGCCAATGTTGTAAGCGATGTGAGCAGTACGTGCGATCGTGGCGAGTTGTTTAGTGAATTTTTATTCCATCTGTTGCGAGTTGTCATGGCTGATGGTGATGGTGAGCGACAATTTCTACACGTGGAAGTCGGAGATATAATTTGCAGGATACACGCTCACATCAGGAGCAAAGAACGTGTTTTTGCGCTTACCGCAACTGTCACGCTTGGAACCGGCAATGCCAGTCTGTTTCCCGACCTGTGCGAGCCGCCATCGTTCGTGAGTCGGACTACAGTTGACGCGTTCTTCAGTAGGGTAATGCAGCAACAGCTTACTATACTGTGTGACTTTTGTTTCTGTCCCGATGTTTCGTTTGGTAACTAACCCACACGTGATAACGATTCGTTATGAGCATCAGTAACTGCTGAAGGAACAACAGGACGGTATTGGGGCAGAGGGGGTTGGGGGTGGATGGGGAATTCCATGTGCTAATTAGTGTAAACAGTTGTTACGGAGATACTATTTTAACAGAATGAGACAACGCTACTGCTGTGAACGGTGGACTGAGGGGCCAGTCACTAAAAATAGCTGGCGGCGCCACTGGCGGGGAATATACGGCTGGCTCCGGCTATAGCTCGAATACGCAAATATATTCTTCAGAGCTCAGTTTCGTATAAATTGCTGGTCAGTATGTTGTGTTTTAAGCAAACATGCGCCGAGATTATTTTGACTTATTCTGAAGTTCATGAGTTATTGCTGATGTATGATTATCAGTGCTAGGGCGACGTAGCCAAAGCCGATATCTGAACTGCCGAAAAATTTGTCAACTATTGTTGCATTACTGACATCCAAAAATTCGTTTAAGGGCTGATTCACCAGTCCTCACATTCGAAACTTTGATTTGAAGCTATATATCATACGCCATGGAATAGCAGTTAGAGTAAACTGCATGTTTGCCTACAAATTGTAAAAAGAACAACAGTTTTTTGTTGAAAATAAGTTTTACCTCGAACCCAATTTTGATGGATGTGGAGAATTGGGCATTCATTGTCGAGGCTAAATCGAATGAAATCTCTGTACTTCTTTAAACAGTTCCAAGTAAAAAAAAAAGAAGAAACTCTTCAAGATGGGCGGCGTACGACACCCGTTGGACGATGGGAAGAGGGAAGGTGCTTTCCCCGTCCTGCTGGCGGAATTCTGAATATCGACAGAATCTCAGCCCCCCCCCTCCCCCACAGGACCAGCTGGTGAGACTTGACCCTGACCGAAACTCCGACACCCTGCGGCTGGACCCCTGAAACTACCACCTCACTTTCTACTTTAGTCCTGCAAGTGGTTTAACAACGCCTACAGCAACAACAACAACAACAAAAACTTAGGCAGGACAAGCAGAGCTAGAGCTTCAGCAACAAAATATCTAAATATTACTGTATTTAAAAAAATGTTTAAGGCAGGCCAAGGTCATAATTACTCTGAGCAGATACAAATAAATTACAGCCAAACGGGCTGCCCAGTACGCCCATAGGATCACAAAATAAGCTACATATACCGATAAACTTAACCATAACTGGAAATGGCCACTCAAGCATGGGAAAACGGCGGACAGGCTTTAGTACAACTAACGCTAAGGCGCTGTGCGGAACAAGTCAAGTAAGGCTCCACTATTCTACACAAGGAAAGCGCCCCACTTCACTTAAACGTGATCCCCGATTACAACCGCCACAAAAGGCGAAAAAACAATACGATAAAAACCTTTAAAATCACCTGAATAAAAGCAATACCGATTACAAATAAGACAACTTATCCCACTGTCTGACAACGTGACAACACACCACAGGGACTCATCAGTGCTCGACACCCCAGGTTTCACCGTTTTGGAAACCATACCAAGGTGGCAGCCCACCATTTCTTCCCATTTTGAATAGTCCGATAAAAACAACAAGGAAGAGAAAATCGACGCTAACCACACTCTTGGGAGGTGACTACTAACTCAGTAACGGTCATTTCCGCCATTTTATGATGGCAAGTACACAGTATAGCACTGCTTTGACAATAATACCTAAACAAACAACGTTGCTGTAGTAGCCAGTTCTTTGGGTACTATTAAACGCCCTTGCTGACAACTGTTAAGTTACATACAACATAGAGCGACCGACCACTGAACAAATACCACTCTAGGCTACAAATTATGCAAGCCTGTACCTTGACTGTGGCCGATGCAATAATCAGAAAAAGGCGAGCAATATCATTAGAACTCAGCATAAAATGACTTACTATGTAACACCAAGCCGCAGAGCTTATCACCAGACTACAGCCGAGCAATCGAAACCCGCAACCTTTGCCAGCACCAACTCTGCCTCGTTGCCGTAATGCCCTTACGCAATGCTGCGCTCCTAAACATGGGTGGCTAGGAACTGCGAGCCGGCCCAATCGTGTATCTACCACACCTCGCGGATGCCACCAGCGCCACCACTCAGGAACGCGCGCTGAAGGATTTCACACACTCCATGGAACACTGAGCAACCACACAAGGCGGCGCGATGGCGCGAATTCCAGATTGCCAGGGGAGGAGCCCAACCGACACAAGGGAATGACTACAGTCTGCGCCCGGGTTCCCGGGTTCGATTCTCGGCGGGGTCAGGGATTTTCTCTGCCTCGTGATGGCTGGGTGTTGTGTGCTGTCCTTAAGTTAGTTAGGTTTAAGTAGTTCTAAGTTCTAGGGGACTTATGACCAGAGCAGTTGAGTCCCATAGTGCTCAGAGCCATTTGAACCATTTTTTTTACTACAGTCTGATTATACACTGAAGTGCCAAAGAAACTGGTGTAGGCAGGCGTATTCAAGTACAGAGACATGTAAACGGGCAAAATACGGCGCTGCGGTCGGCCACGCCTATATAAGAGAACAAGTGTCTGGCGCAGTTCCCATCTGCCATGCGGATCCTCTATGATCTGATTCATTTCCCCCATCTGCTCCTTTCCCTCAAACACGTCCGTATCCTCCACACCTCCCGCCGCCTTGATCCCCCTCATCCCCTGGTTGCTCCTCTCCTCTCCAATCCCCGCCCTCTGCCTCGCCTTCGCCGTTGTGTCCCCCCTACCGTCCACCTCTACACCCTTCATCTCCTTTCCTCCATTTATACCTCCTATCAGCTCTGATCCTCACCTCCCCCTCCCTTCCACTGTCCATTTCCTGGGCTCCCTCTCTCCCCCTTCCATCCTGTTTTCTCCACCTACCCTCTCTCCGCCTCCCTTCTCTGCCCTGAGTCCTTTTGGCTTTCCCCTCCACTGACTTTCCCACTCCTTCTCGTGTCCGCCCAGCCCCCCCCCCCCCCCTCCTTTTTCTATGTCCCCTACCTCCATCGGCTCCTCTCTTTTTCCCTTTCCTCTCCTCCCCTCTTTTTCTCCTCATCGGTCTGAGTCCCCCCCCCCCCCATCTGCCACTGTGTCGTCTGTATAGTATTGCTTTAAGTGAGTGTTCAGTGTAGTGCATCCCCTGTTAGTGTTGCGAACAGCCACCATACTGTCGCTAGTTGTGTTTTTTATCTCGTGCGAACAGAAACCAGGCTGTCGCCGTGTTTTTTAAATTGTGCCTGTCTATTTACTATATGTCTTAATCAGCATCGACACCGGTTTGTTTTTATATTTTTCTTCGCATCTTTTTCTCCATGTTTCAATTTTTAACAGTCACCGTTTTATCGCCTGCTTTTGTTTAGTTTTTCGTATCTCCTAATTCTGTTTTTTAACTTTTCTGTAAGGGGAGGGGGGCGGATCGAACTCCAATAAAGAAAAAAGAAATGGCGCAGTCGTTAGATCGGTCACTGCTGCTACGATAGCAGGTTATCAACATTTAAGTGAGTTTGATCATGGTGTTACAGTTGACGCACGAGCGATGGGGCACAGCATTTCCCGAGGTAGCGGTGAAGTGGGGATTTTCCAGTACGACCATTTCACGAGTGACCATCAATATTAGGAATTCGGCAAAACCATCCCCCGACATAGCTCCTGTCGGGAAAAGATCCTGCAAGAACGGGACTGACGACGACTGAAGAGAATCCTTCATCGTGACAGAATGTTTCTTGTGAAACATCACGACAATACTTATCTCTCTTATTACACTTATCATTTTTCCGGCAAAACAAAATAACAGGTCTTACACAAACATAATGCTCGGTTACATTGATTTGTCTGTAGACACCAGGGATGGCGCATTCTACGGAGAAAGATTCACGCTTCACAGCTATTGGTCGTTAATATTTGGCGCATAAGCACTTTCTCAGTGACAAATTTTTATAGCGACGCCTCTTAGATGTAGACGTAGATCTAGATATGCTTCATAGGCGTTGCAGAGGAGACATGAAGGGGAAGTTTTAAGCATTTGTTTCGTTGTAAGAGACGCCAGCGTGTAATTACGGGTTGCGGCCACTACGGCGTTTAGAGTGGGAGAAATGCGCGGCTTGTAGTGACTGCGCTCGACCGCACTTTGCGGATAACGGAGGAGTGGGGGGCGGTGCGGCGTGCGGCCCTAACGAAATTAAATTGGTTCTGATAATCCCGCGGCGGCCTGCGGCGCTATAAATCCTGGCGAGGGGGCCGAGCAGCGCAGCGCCGCGACGCTCCCAGACGCCGCCGACGCCGCCTCTTAAGAGACGCGGCTTACGTCTGAGACGGCGGCCAGCGCAGCTCCGACGACGAATTCATTCCGCGGCGATCGGGCGGAATGCGCGCGCAGCCGGGACGGCGCTCCTAAATAAAAGTTAAATACGGGCCGTGTCGCCTCGCGAGGGACACGGACGGCTGGAATCCATTACGAGCGCTTCCCCTCGGCGGGGTTTAAAGGCTGAGAGAGAGAGGGAGAGACAGCTGTGGGTCGCAGTAACAGCGCGGGAGGCGAGACACGGCTTTCGGGTCTAACTGCTGCGAGGTAATGCGACCAGACAGACGCATTAGATGCACAAATTACTTTTGAAGGAAGAGAGAATTCCGGGAGCGTCGGCGGCGGTTAAGCACGCTGGCTTCGGGTTGACACGACATCGCGACCGTCTGGGGAAACTGCAGTTCTTCCAGAACGGAAGAAAACGCTTGGCGTGCTCTTCGGTAGTGACCTTGTAACAGGCTGCTGTCGTCCTGCTCAGGAATCGCGTTTTGATCGACCGCGGCTATCGCACTCGGCTACGCTATTCTGTGGCTCACTCTGCTTACGTGGAAAAGAAAGAAAAGATGAAGGGCACGTTTCTAATATACGTGGCAGTTGGAAACACGTCCCATTCTCCACGTCTCCTCTGTCCCTGTCCGCCTTGCTCTCCTTGTTCCTTTGTCTACCTTCTCCTGCTTCCCCCTCCCATTCTGGCAATCACCTACTCCCTTTTTCCTGTCCATCTTCTCCTCCCCTCCTCTTTCTCCACTTCCCCCTGTCTTCTCTCTCTGTCTCTCTCCCCCTTCCCGTTTTTTATGTCCATTTCCTCCCATCGCTCTGCTCACATCCTCTTGCCCATCTCCCTGACCTTGAGTCTTGGTTATTGTTTCTGCAAATTCAGAAAAAAATGGTTCAAATGGCTCTGAGCACTATGGGACTTAACATCTGAGGTCATCAGTCCCCTAGAACTTAGAACTACTTAAACCTAACTAACCTACGGACCTCACACACATCCATGCCCGAGGCAGAATTCGAACCTGCGACCGTAGCAGTCGCGCGGTTCCGGACTGAAGCGCCTAGAACCGCTCGGCCACCGCGGCCGGCTGCAAATTCAGATTCTGTAGTAGTGTTCTGATCATAAGCCAATAAGCCATAAATACGTACAGTTTTCCTGTTTGCTAACTGTTTCACTATCGTATATTTCACAACGTTTCGCTATTATTAAATTTACATAAACTTGTATGTTATAAATATATTTTTCAGAAATAGGTGAATAAAAATACGCTCGTATACCAGTGGAAAGTTGCATCAAAATTTCAAAGAAATTGGTCAAGAACTTTCCGAAACTAACGATTTTGAATAAACCAGTGCTTATGTTATATAAAGTTTCCCATTTTATTACGTACACTATGTGCTCAAAAGTACCCGAACACCCCGAAAACCATTCGTTTTTATATGATGTGCATTGTCCTGCCACCTACTGCCAGATATTCCATATTATTGACGTCAGTAGTCATTAGACATTGTGAGAGAACAGGAAGGGGCGCTCCGCGAAACTCACGGATTTCGAACGTGGTCAGGTGATTGGGTGTCACTTGTGTCATACGTCTATACGCGAATTTTCCACACTCCTAAACATCCATAGGTCCACTGTTACTCATATCATAGCGAAGTGAAAACGTGAAGGGATAGGTACAGCACAAAAGGGTACAGGCCGGCCTCGTCTGTTGACTGTCAGAGACCGCCGACAGTTGAAGAGGGTCGTAATGCGTAATAGTCAAACATCTATCCAGACCATCACTCAGGAATTCCAAACTGCATCACGGTCCACTGCAAGTACTATGACAGTTAGGCCGAAGGTGAAAAAACTTGGATTTCAAGGGCGAGCGGCTGCTCACAAGCCACAAATTACGCCGGTAAATGCCAAACGACGCCTCGCTTGCTGTAAGCAGCGTAAACATTGGACGACTGAACAGTGGGAAAACGTCGTGCGGAGTGACGAATCCCGGTGCACAATGTGCGATCTGATAGCAGGGTGTGGGTATGGCCAATGCCCGGTGAACGTCATCTGCCAGCGTGTGTAGTGCCAACAGTAAAATTCGGAGGCGGTAGTGCAATGGTGTGGTCGTGTTTTTCATGGAGGGACTTGTACTCCTTGTTGTTTTGAGTGGCAACTAACACAGCACAGGACTACACTGATGTTTTAAGCACCTTCTTGGTTCCCACTGTTGAAGAGCAATTCGGGGATGGCGATTGCATCTCTCAACACGATCGAGCACCTGTTCATAATGGACGGCCTGTGGCGGAATGGTTATACGACAGTAACAACATCCCTGTAATGGACTGGCCTGCACTGAGTCCTGTCCTGAATGCTATAGATCACCTTTGGGATGTTTTGGAACGGCCGACTTCGTGCGAGGCCTCACCGACCGACATCGATACCTCTCCTCAGTGCAGCACTCCGTGAAGAATGGGCTGCCATTTCCCAAGAAACCTTCCAGCATCTGATTGAACGTATACCTGCGAGAGTGGAAGCTTGTCATCAAGGCTAAGGACGGGCCAACATCGTATTGAATTCCAGCATTACCGATGAACGCCGCCACGAACTTGTTAGTCATTTGCAGCAGGTGTCCGGATACTTTTGATCACATAGTGCATATACTCCGGGGTCCAAAATTAAAGCAAGAAACGGAAATTTTTCAAGGTTGCATTTATTTTGTCACAAACCAGAGTAAACAGTTGATAGTAAAGTAGAAACAATGTAAAGAATACAAAACGTAATCATCTCAATATGTATAAACGTAGACAAAAATATTCTTCGTTTTTTGCAACCTAATTGGTTTGCACACACATTATGACACCTGGTTAATGTGCTCAGTATGGGGTGTGAACACCTCCAGCATCAATAAAAGCCTGAGAATGACGAGATACTCTGTGAATGATGTCATCAAACTTCATGTTGTGGCAATAACGTCCTGTAAAGCTGCTCGCAAATCTTGTAGAGTGGTTGGTGGATGCTGATGTGATGCAAGCCGTGTCCCCAGTGCATCTCAGACATGCTCTATTGGATCCAAATCGGCAAAGCGAGCAGGTTACGGCATACGAGCAATATTTTCCGTTTCCAAGAAAACATGAACCGCTCTTGCTCTATGAGGTCGATCATTCTCGTCCATCTCGTTTGGTCCCTCACCATCTCACAACAACCGCACGTGAGGTCCGAAGGTCTCGTCATGAACCTTAGTGATTCACGCGTACAATTTCATGAACAGGTGTTCGAGTGGACAACAGAGTCACTGCCCACAACATTAGGGATTCTCCTCGATATCGGTCTCTTTCCACAATGTTTGTGTTGTGACTTGGCAAGGCAGCCAAGCCAGCTTTCCAGTGCCGCATCAAAAGGACGAAAAGGTGGTGCAACTGCGTGTTGTGGCTGCGTGAGCGGTGGAGCGGCGGCTGCCGCATTGTTTTGCAGTGCACGTTGACCCTGGACGAGCTGTCGAAGGGCATCCAATAAGGCCTGCGTCTGCTGATTCTGCAAGCGATAAAATTCGGACAGTACATCTGGAGATTGTGGCGAAGCCATGACACAAGTAAATCAGGGTTAAATCAAGACGAACGCAAAATTCTCGTCGCCAAACTGTTGTGACTTGGCAAGACAGCCAAGCCACTATGATTGGTAGCCGAAAGGCATGCGTTAAGCTCACGCAGGCTGGCGTGAGGTCTGGAACGTTAAAGGAGTTGAGTCCAGTAAAAAAGTACGGATCTTCTGGAATACTTAACTTTAATTGGTGAACATCGTTCAGACGGTACATGCATTGAAAGGTGGCTACACTGAGCCACAGCGCCAGAAATCGCGCCAGAGAGTATTGTTCCGCCGCCTCCACTGGCAGTGATTATTGAGACGCAGCGACAGGCAGTTCTTGCCGAGAAGTTGTGGTGGACACTGCTTGTAGCTGAAGTTGGAATGAGATGGGGTAGTAGTGAGTGTTTGTTCGATGTTTTATGCAGCTATGTGATGGGACAGATAGCAGATGTTATTCCAATGGAGATATTGTAATGGTCAGAGTGCTTTTCGTCAATATACACTCCTGGAAATGGAAAAAAGAACACATTGACACCGGTGTGTCAGACCCACCATACTTGCCCCGGACACTGCGAGAGGGCTGTACAAGCAATGATCACACGCACGGCACAGCGGACACACCAGGAACCGCGGTGTTGGCCGTCGAATGGCGCTAGCTGCGCAGCATTTGTGCACCGCCGCCGTCAGTGTCAGCCAGTTTGCCGTGGCATACGGAGCTCCATCGCAGTCTTTAACACTGGTAGCATGCCGCGACAGCGTGGACGTGAACCGTATGTGCAGTTGACGGACTTTGAGCGAGGGCGTATAGTGGGCATGCGGGAGGCCGGGTGGACGTACCGCCGAATTGCTCAACACGTGGGGCGTGAGGTCTCCACAGTACATCGATGTTATCGCCAGTGGTCGGCGGAAGGTGCACGTGCCCGTCGACCTGGGACCGGACCGCAGCGACGCACGGATGCACGCCAAGACCGTAGGATCCTACGCAGTGCCGTAGGGGACCGCACCGCCACTTCCCAGCAAATTAGGGACACTGTTGCTCCTGGGGTATCGGCGAGGACCATTCGCAACCGTCTCCATGAAGCTGGGCTACGGTCCCGCACACCGTTAGGCCGTCTTCCGCTCATGCCCCAACATCGTGCAGCCCGCCTCCAGTGGTGTCGCGACAGGCGTGAATGGAGGGACGAATGAAGACGTGTCGTCTTCAGCGATGAGAGTCGCTTCTGCCTTGGTGCCAATGATGGTCGTATGCGTGTTTGGCGCCGTGCAGGTGAGCGCCACAATCAGGACTGCATACGACCGAGGCACACAGGGCCAACACCCGGCATCATGGTGTGGGGAGCGATCTCCTACACTGGCGGTACACCACTGGTGATCGTCGAGGGGACACTGAATAGTGCACGGTACATCCAAACCGTCATCGAACCCAATGTTCTACCATTCCTAGACCGGCAAGGGAACTTGCTGTTCCAACAGGACAATGCACGTCCGCATGTATCCCGTGCCACACAACGTGCTCTAGAAGGTGTAAGTCAACTACCCTGGCCAGCAAGATCTCCGGATCTGTCCCCCATTGAGCATGTTTGGGACTGGATGAAGCGTCGTCTCACGCGGTCTGCACGTCCAGCACGAACGCTGGTCCAACTGAGGCGCCAGGTGGAAATGGCATGGCAAGCCGTTCCACAGGACTACATCCAGCATCTCTACGATCGTCTCCATGGGAGAATAGCAGCCTGCATTGCTGCGAAAGGTGGATATACACTGTACTAGTGCCGACATTGTGCATGCTCTGTTGCCTGTGTCTATGTGCCTGTGGTTCTGTCAGTGTGATCATGTGATGTATCTGACCCCAGGAATGTGCCAATAAAGTTTCCCCTTCCTGGGACAATGAATTCACGGTGTTCTTATTTCAATTTCCAGGAGTGTATATGAAGGTAATAAATATTATGTTGTCTATTTATTTGTGTGTCCTGAATAATGTGTCATTACAGGTTCAGTCAACAAAGCATCTGGCTTGTGTTCTTGTATTAGAGTGTAATTCTGGGTTTCTTGCACAATTATAGTATTTCTAATTTTCTTTTATCACGTCAGTATAAATGATATTTAAAAATTCTTGTCTTGTTGAAGAAGAACCGTGCCAGATGTGCGTTGAGTCATACTACCACATACAGAACAGCTACACTTGTGCTTTGTTGGATTCGTAGATTTTATAGTTGCTGGGGACTTAATTAGTTAATTGTGTTAACAGAAATTTTCTTACATTCTTTGTTGTCATTCTATGCAGTCAGATAGCGTAACAATTAGTTGTCAGGGCCAGCCGTTGACGAGACTTGCGTAATCGGACATACAGCTACTAAAAATATTTAATTTTAATTAAGCCCCCATGCACGTGGCGACCGCTGCTTCGGATCGTCCCTTGGAATCTTCTGATTGTAAAAATAGTAGACAGTAGTATTGTAGTAGTAATTTGTAGTTTAGTAATTGTAGTCTATTTTGCATGTGTAGATTGGTAATTGTCATTCTTCTATTGTTCGTTAATCGTGTTTGAAGGAAGCATTTCTTGTGATTGACATTGTTGGTGATAAAGTGTCATTGTGTGTAATTTTCATATAGTGACGAGTTTTGTATGTTTTGTAAATGATTACGCGATCGATGAAAAAGGCAAAAATGATGAATAGTGAGAATGACGAATTTGTTAACATGGCGAACTCGCCAACAGAGGAAAACAGTATGATGGATAATGAAGTGGAAAACAATGTAATAAGTCGGGAAAATAGTCCGGAACCATTTCAAAATTTTTCTCAATCAGAAAATTCACAGAACCCGAGATTAACGACAGAAGATTCTGGAATAGTATCGAATACAGATAGCTTTATGGCTATGCAGAAGGAAGTTAGTTTTGTGGGAAATGTTAGGGGCGAAAAGAATTTCGAACAACTTAACACGGAGCAGTTGATGAGTGCAATATTAAATTTGGGATCTGAATTAAAAACAGTGGCAACACGGTTAGACTCACAAATAGGAACAATTAAAACTGAGATGGGAACAATGGGATCACAGTTACGATCTGAATTAAAAACAGATAGGGGAACAATGGAAAAACAGTTAGACTCACTGGGATCACAAATGGGAACAATGGAAACACGGATAGATTCACGAATAGGGACATGTTTCAAAAATATGAAAGATGAATTAAAGAAAGAAATCAGAGAAGAAGTACAACCGATTTTGAATGCTCACAATAATAGATTAGTTGCAGTAGAGATTAGACAAAGGGAACAGGATAGAGAACAGGAGGAAAGAGATCGCGTGACAGTACAGCAATTTTCAGAGTTCAATTTACAACGTGCACACGATAAGAAAGAAATATTTGAGAGAATCGAGGAATCCGTACCAAATGACAGATTAAATAACTTAACACAACAATATGAACAGTTAACTACCAAATGTGACCATACCGAAACGCGAGTCGCGACACTTACGGAAGACGTAAATAAACAGAAAGAACAAATTGGTGACTTATCGGAAAGAGTTGAGGAGATTTCAGATAAATTGACAAGTCTTAGCTTAAATGGGGACAGAGATTCAGATGACACAGTTCCTTTGCCATTTTCAGAAACCGAAGAGTACCAGAACATAAATAAGCATGTTGAAAATCAGGGAAAATTTAATGAACGCGTTAAAAGGGAAGTTGAGGCATTACGAAAGCAAGTCAAGCCAATTGAAGGCGAAATCGTAGGAAAATATAGCAGAAGAAATTTAGAATCACAGGGAGCAGAGGGCTTTGAAGAAAGTAATTTATTTCATTTACGGGATGCAACAAGAGAGCGCCAGGCGCGCGAACTTGACAATAATCGACATTCGGACTGGAACAGACGCGGTAGGTCTTTGTCGCCACGAGGCGAAAACTTTGACTATAAACACTTTTTGACTGTTCGGAAATTTAAGATCTTCCGCAATTCTAAGAATGACATACATCCATGTTCATGGTTAGATCAATTTATGTACGCACTCCCGCCAAATTGGCCACTAAGTCACAAACTGGAATTTATGTGTGGATATTTAGAAAACGAACCGGCGACGCGGATGCGCGCACTCATTAGAGATTGTAATAGCCTAAATGGTTTTTATCATGCATTTCTATCGGCATATTGGTCCGAAAACACGCAAGACAGAGTCAAACACAGTCTTATTATGCAGCGTAATTTCAAACAGTCTGAGTTCCGCACGCCAGCGGAATATTTTGAAGACATGATTCGAAAGAATCAGTTCCTTTCCAATCCTTATAGCCCGACTGAATTAATTCGCATTTGCCACAATCCATAAGACAAATTGCTTTAGCCGGAAGATGTAAAGACGACATTGAGACCTTTAAGACTTTGTTGCAAGAACTTGAGTATGACAACGATGACGGCACTTCTTGTAACTTTTTCAGTAACAGTAATTACAATAGATTTTCAGAGAAAAGGGATAGTGATCGGAACGGGCGTTATATGGGGAACTTTGAGAATGACAGACGTAACAGACAGGACAATAGATACCAGCCTTATGACAATAACAGACGTTCTAACAGAAATTACTCAGACAATTATAATAACGGTAATTCCTACAGGAATGATCAATCATACGGAACCAGTAATCGGTATCATCAAGACAGAAATTATTCATACAGTAATAGAAATTCTTACTACAGAAATAACCAGGGTAGTAGATACAACAATAATTTCAGAAGTGACAGTCGAAATTACACAAGAAGTAGCTATGCAGACAGACAGGAAAACAGAAATTTTAATAACAGACACAACCAAGAATTTGTATCTAACAGACAGGAGGGACCTAATTGGCATCCTCCACGTGACAGAACTTCAGAGAGACAAGTGCAAATCGTAGAAATGGATCCGCGAAATGACGCGAATAATCAAAGACGTGACGCAAACAATCGACAATGACTAGCAGCTTCGGCTTCTGGCAGCAATATAGACGGTTCAGAAAGTAATGACACTACGGCTTTACACTACGTACGCCTGGAAGACATGAGAGACATTTTGTTAGACGAAAAGGAAAATAATGTAGACGCATTTTTACATCCTGTTATTGAAGTATGTGTGGGTAAGAATAAGTTCACTGCAGTTCTAGATTCTGGGAGCCCATTGAATGTCATTAGTGAATCAGTTTTTCGTATATGTGAAAGAACTATTGCCTGTCCTGTGTTACCTATTTCTAAAACTACAATTCGAGGAGCGATTTCTGGAAAGGGTGTAGAAGTTAAACAACAGACCAACCTAAATTTCAATTGTCAAGGATACGAATTTTCTGCTAATTTTATTATTGTTCCATTACTCAGTACACAAATTATATTAGGTATGGAGTTTCTTAACGCACATAAGGCAGTTTTGAACTTTAAAGAAGGGAGTGTGAATTTGACTGTTGCCGGAATGTCGATATGTTTGAAATTTTTCGAGTGTTTAACAAGATCTGAGTCAGATACAAAATGTTTAAGGTTTCTTACTTCTGATGTTTTCGTTGAGCATTATGACGACAATGTGTTTATTCATGACAATGACAATAGATACAGCGACGCGATGGATGATATAATTAATAGCGAAGAATTAATTAATGAAAAGGTTAAGAAAGCTGAAGTGCCAGATGACGTTGCAAGAGAAGAGCTGCACCACATTTTGCCTTCACATGCTACAGTATTTAGTCATCACACAGGAACTATACAAGGCTTACAATATTTATTTAAAGTAAAAGAACACACCATTTCGCGGGAAAACGTACGCTATTCCTTTGGCTTACAGAGACAAGGTTAAGAATGAACTTCAGTACATGTTAGATCAGGGCATTATTGAGCCTGCAGTCAGTCCTTATACTAGCCCATTACACGTTGTTCTTAAAAAGGATGGGTCAATTCGTTTGGTTCTGGATTCCAGACAGATAAATAATATCATCATTCCTGAAACTGGCCGTCCACAAAATTTAGATGAACTTCTTCAACATTTTCATGGAATTAAAGTTTTATCCACGATTGATATGCGCGCAAGTTTTTGGCAAATAGAACTCCACCCTGTTTGTAGAAAATATACTGCCTTTTTAGCCTTTGGTAACTGTTACCAGTTTCGGAAATTACCGTTTGGACTTACTGTATCTTCAGCAGCATTCATTCGCAGCTTAAATGAAATTTTACCTGTTTATCTTCGTGACAATATTACTTCATATGTTGACGACATTCTTATTGCTAAACATTCTTGGAGTAAGCACAACAAAATTTTGGATTCATTATTACGTATTTTTGCAAGAGTTGGCATTACAGTGAACTTAGAAAAATCTGAATTTGGTCGTTCTCAGGTGAAATTTCTCGGTCACATTATTTCTACAGAAGGTATTCTTCCTGATCCAGAAAAATTAGACGCCATTCGTAATTATGCTGTTCCTACCACAAAACGTGATGTTCGTAGTTTCCTTGGCGTCTGTAATTTTCTTAGACGCTTTGTTAGATTGGACAATTTGGCCACACCTCGTTTATGTGAACTATCCGGAAAGAAATCTAATTGGTGTTGGGATGAGGAAGCTCAGTCAGAATTCGAACAACTTCGTGATGCTTTAGTTGCTGCTCCACTTCTTTCACACCCGGATTTATCTAAAGATTTTTGTTTGGCGACGGACTCATCATACAAAGGCCTAGGTGCACATTTATTTCAAGAGATAGAAGAAAACGGCGTTGTAGTACAAAGGACTATTGCATTTGGAAGTCGTGTTCTTTCTAAATCAGAAAAGAATTATTCGATTACGGAACTTGAAGATTTGGCTGTTGTTTGGGCTTTTACAAAATTTCGGACATTCTTGTTTGGCAGACATACTAAGGTTTACACCGATCATCGAGCTCTGGAATTTCTTATGTCAACAAAATTAACTCACGGCAGATTGTCACGATGGGCGTTGTACCTACAGGAATTTGATTTTAGTATTGTTTACATACAGGGTTCTTCAAATATTGTTGCTGATGCTTTATCACGTGCACCTATGGGTTTGAAACAAAGTGCTGAAGAGGACTGCAAGGAAAACAATTATTGTTTGATGTATATTCAAGGTGTTGCGTTTGAGAACTTTATTTCGTCTTCGCTCCAGGACATCGCTAAGGAGCAAAATAAGGATCCAATCTGGAAGGACATTAAGGAGAAGTGGAGGAGAAAGGAAAGCGTAGCGATTAGACAGCATTATTTAGTTCGCAATGACATTCTTTTCAAACGAAAATCGGTCGACAACTCTGTTTGGTTAGTTTGTATTCCTGATGAGTGGGTTAATAAGCTGATTTGGTATACGCATTTCAGTTATGCACACTTTGGTCCCAGAAAATGCTTTCATAAATTACAAGAAAATTGCTACTTCAATAATATGGAAAAACGTATTCCATTTGTTCTTGCCAAATGCAAATTATGTCAAAAGGCTAAGCCGCCAACAGTATCTCACAGAGCACCGTTGCTTCCTATCATTCCAGCGAAATTAAAGGACATGGCTGCAGTTGATTTGTTCGGTCCAGTGGTTCGATCTACTAATGGTTTTGCGTACATTTTCGTAGCAGTGGAGTTGACATCAAAATATGTGTGTTTTACACTGTTACGCAAAGCAACAGCTCGTTCAGTATCTAATGCTTTCATCAAACATTTTCTTAAAGAAGTGGGTCATGTTGATAAGGTTATATCAGATAATGGATCACAGTTTCGTTCTAAAATTTGGCTACGTACTCTACGGCGTCGTAAAATTAAACCAATTTTCATTTCACTTTTTCACCCTCAATCTAACGCTTCAGAGAGATGGATGAAGGAAATCAATAAATTGTGTCGTCTTTATTGTCATCAGAATCACAGAACTTGGGATCAGTATCTTCATATTTTTCAAAACATTCTGAATGAACTTCCTAACGACTCATCTTCTTTACCACCTATACTGATATTAAAAAACAAAGCACCGACAAATCGCATTTCTGAAATCGTTCCTTTTCCGCCTACACGGAAACTGCGGCATTCTGAAGTTGTCAACCTGGCTCTACAAAATATTGCATCTGCGGCTGCTAGAAGAGAGAAATCAGCTAAGCGTCCTGGTCGTTTAAAAATCTTGTCAGTTGGTCAGAAGGTGTTAATTAAGTCTCATCGATTGTCTCACAAAGGAAAAGGCTTGTGTCGCAAATTTTTTCTGTTTTATAACGGCCCATATAGAATTCGCAAAATTATTCATGATAACACTGTAGAAGTAGAAACTCTTAAATCACGACGCTCTAAGGGAATACATCATATATCTAACGTTAAAATTTTTGTGGAATGATATACTTTTGAAAAATTTTTGTAGAATGACATACTTGTGAGAAACTAACAGCTACATGTAAACATGCGGAGAGTACAAGGATACCGCGCTGTGTTTTGGCGGCGGCATATACTCAAAGCAACAGTCAAGTCTGCGCGCCGCACAGGGCAGTCGTTGACCGCAAACAATCACTTCCTACGTCACGCGCCTACAGCTGATCGAGCGCATTCGTACTAACAGCCGTAAATAAATACACAGTCTAATTTCTCCGACTAAATTCAGTATAAAGCTATAGTGACTTGATGAATTCTGTTGTTAACATTCAGTATTTTTCAGGATACGGTTCTATAAAATAATTAAGAACTTCAGGTAAATTCTGTGCGTGTCCGACGTTAAGACGACTTGCTATCGAGAAAATTTCAGGAAAAATGTCATTTCGAAGAAGAAGGTATAAACTAAAAAGGTAATTATTAATTGAGTTTATTTTTCAGGTAACATATTTCCACTTAGGTACGTACTTTAGACGTAATTTGCTGCTCGCGATTACGTAATTCATACTTTGTGCTAAATTTCATGTTCTATGAAATTACTTGTGAAGCGACGTGTTTGCGTACGTTAACTGATTTTGACAATGAGTATTAATGAACTGGGTTGTAACTTGTGTATATTATGCATCGCTTGACTGCACTGCTTTTTCACTGATGTCATATTTTTAATTATGTGCCTGCTGTGCTTATTTATTTAAATTATAATTGTCACCTGATTAATTATGCTGATGTGGTTAGGTATGTAAGTTATACTTTGTGATTTATCTGCTCGCGCCTTCATGTTTACTTATTAAGATACGATGCTAATGACCTGTTTAGTACGTAAGAGATATGTTTACTGCTATGCATATGGATTGCACATTTACACATTTCTGCTTGTTGTCATAACTATACTTTAATTTGGTATATAGCAATGCTGATGTACAGTGTACAAACATAGAGTTTAGGTTACACTATGGTACTAGTTACAGATTGTTCGCTTGGCAGAGCCTCGTTGTAAGAATTGTGCTGCATCCACTTGTTGACATTCTGTTCACTACTGGTATATTTACTCGCTGTTGCTTGTTTTGCTTACGCTCAGTGCTTTATATTTTAACATAAGAAAATGAACTGCAGTAATTCGACGAGCGACTTTAGTACAAGAAACATCATAGAAGTCACATGAGCTGGAGGTTTTATGAAAGCTGTATAAATGTATGCCAATAGGAAGGAAGCTAACGACATGACATACCAACACAGTTATTACACTGCATTTTTCGTGAGCAATTGAAATAGGAAGTGACACTTGACACAAGAAATACTCCACATGTTTGCTTCTGTTTGCCATAATTCTTGAAGTGGTGTACACACTGTGCAATATTAGGATCATTCACACTCCGTAATCGTCCTTAATTACTGAGAGTTATTCGAACTAAGTCTGTTAGAGGTCATGTATGCATTCTTTGTTTATAATTCATAATGAGTAGAAGATTTGGTCAGATGGATTACACAGAGGTTGTGTGTTGACAGTGTGTCTTCGGATTGTATGGGATGAGGAGGTTTGCATTAGGATTTTATCTGTACTCGATCGAGGAGACTGACTAGAGGAAAGAGTTGTTATGGAAGTGAAATGAAATGATACTGGCAATAAGGTTTATATGTATCGACGTATTGAAGAGGTATTATGGAGGTATTGAGATTATATGAAGTTGATTGGAGTTATGGTGTATAAGAGGTAAAATAAGTGAGGTGCATATTATTTATTTATTTTTTTTTTTGTTGTTGGTCTATATGGAACAAGGAGGATGAAGATAGCAGACTAGAACACTAAAATGGAAGGAAGATTGTCTACACACACTTTGTTAAATCACTAAGCAGTATGTACTTTTTTCTGGAGGGAGGAAGTTGCATATCTTGGCACACTGACAGTTGTTCAGCAACCGTACATTTTGATCTGGCTTGGCAAACATTGGTCTTGACATGATGACTATGACGTTAACTTAACTATTATTGACTGTTACACTCCTGGAAATTGAAATAAGAACACCGTGAATTCATTGTCCCAGGAAGGGGAAACTTTATTGACACATTCCTGGGGTCAGATACATCACATGATCACACTGACAGAACCACAGGCACATAGACACAGGCAACAGAGCATGCACAATGTCGGCACTAGTACAGTGTATATCCACCTTTCGCAGCAATGCAGGCTGCTATTCTCCCATGGAGACGATCGTAGAGATGCTGGATGTAGTCCTGTGGAACGGCTTGCCATGCAATTTCCACCTGGCGCCTCAGTTGGACCAGCGTTCGTGCTGGACGTGCAGACTGCGTGAGATGACGCTTCATCCAGTCCCAAACATGCTCAATGGGGGACAGATCCGGAGATCTTGCTGGCCAGGGTAGTTGACTTACACCTTCTAGAGCACGTTGGGTGGCACGGGATACATGCGGACGTGCATTGTCCTGTTGGAACAGCAAGTTCCCTTGCCGGTCTAGGAATGGTAGAACGATGGGTTCGATGACGGTTTGGATGTACCGTGCACTATTCAGTGTCCCCTCGACGATCACCAGTGGTGTACGGCCAGTGTAGGAGATCGCTCCCCACACCATGATGCCGGGTGTTGGCCCTGTGTGCCTCGGTCGTATGCAGTCCTGATTGTGGCGCTCACCTGCACGGCGCCAAACACGCATACGACCATCATTGGCACCAAGGCAGAAGCGACTCTCATCGCTGAAGACGACACGTCTCCATTCGTCCCTCCATTCACGCCCGTCGCGACACCACTGGAGGCGGGCTGCACGATGTTGGGGCTTGAGCGGAAGACGGCCTAACGGTGTGCGGGACCGTAGCCCAGCTTCATGGAGACGGTTGCGAATGGTCCTCGCCGATACCCCAGAAGCAACAGTGTCCCTAATTTGCTGGGAAGTGGCGGTGCGGTCCCCTACGGCACTGCGTAGGATCCTACGGTCTTGGCGTGCATCCGTGCGTCGCTGCGGTCCGGTCCCAGGTCGACGGGCACGTGCACCTTCCGCCGACCACTGGCGACAACATCGATGTACTGTGGAGACCTCACGCCCCACGTGTTGAGCAATTCGGCGGTACGTCCACCCGGCCTCCCGCATGCCCACTATACGCCCTCGCTCAAAGTCCGTCAACTGCACATACGGTTCACGTCCACGCTGTCGCGGCATGCTACCAGTGTTAAAGACTGCGATGGAGCTCCGTATGCCACGGCAAACTGGCTGACACTGACGGCGGCGGTGCACAAATGCTGCGCAGCTAGCGCCATTCGACGGCCAACACCGCGGTTCCTGGTGTGTCCGCTGTGCCGTGCGTGTGATCATTGCTTGTACAGCCCTCTCGCAGTGTCCGGAGCAAGTATGGTGGGTCTGACACACCGGTGTCAATGTGTTCTTTTTTCCATTTCCAGGAGTGTATACATTGCTGTCACTACTACTTGATACACATGATAAACATGAAATTTTGACAGAAGTGGATTCACACAGTTAACACTATCCAATTACACAGTAATACTTAATGTGGATGAAAGATGAGTGAGTGTGTTTTGTGTGTTTTCCTTTCCTAATCCTACCCACCTATCTCCTAAATATTATTTTATTTGTTTGTAGTGGCTTGCACTGACACCCATAAATATTATAGGTTTACTGATGTTTGTGTATTTGTAATAGTAATATAACAATTATCTGATATCATTTGTGTGTTTGTTATGATTTGTATGTTTAGTGTAAGAGCATTGTAAAAGCATTTGTATGTGCATTCAAACTATTGTTCATGCTTGAACTGTCTGATTAGTGATGGTGAATATTGTGAACTGTTACCTGCACTTTTCAACATGATGTGTGACACTTAGAAATGTTTAATTTCTGCTGATTAACTGTGTGATCAGTGATAGTAAATATTATGGACTGTTACTTGTACTTTTTCTACATGATTGGTGCCAATAGGACATGTTTAATTTCTGCTTATAAACTCGGATGAATAGTGTGTTCAGTGATAGTGAATATGATGGACTGCTCTCTGCACCTGCTCATCATTGCTGGGTGCAACTGATGGAACTGCCTTTATTGAAATGATGTCACTTGTTGCTCTCTGCACCTACTCAACAATACTGGGTGCACAGATGGAGCTACTTCTATGGAAATGATGTCATTTGTCGGTGTCTGCACCTACTCAACATTGCTGGGTACCACAAATGGAACTGCTTCTACTGAAATGATGTTACTTCTTGCTGTCTGCACCTACTCAACATTGCTGGGTGCCATTGATGAACTGCTTCTACTGAGAAATGTGACTTGTTGCTGTGTGTACCTCTTCAACATTGCTGGGTACCACAAATGGAACTGCTTCTACTGAAATGATGTTACTTCTTGCTGTCTGTACCTCTTCAACATTGCTGGGTACCACAGATGGAACTGCTTCTACTGACATGATGTTACTTCTTGCTGTCCGCACCTACTCAACATTGCTGGGTGCCACTGATGAACTGCTTCTACTGAAATGATATCACCTGTTAGAGTCTGCACCTACTCAACATTGCTGGGTGCCACTGATGGACTGTTTCTACTGAAATAATGTCACCTGTTGGAGTCTGCACCTGTTCCACAATGCTGGGTGCCACTGATGGACTGCTTCTACTGAAATGATGTCACCTGATGGTGTCTGCACCTACTCAAAATTGCTGGGTGCTACTGCTGGAACTGTCAACCACTTGTTATGAAAACATTTGATGTGAATATTTGTATAAACTGATTTTTTGTGTATTACTGTTTGTGAAAAGTTATAAGACTCTTACCTGCTCATATTCGTCATTGCTGACGCTATCGATTGAATTGTTTAACCACATGATATTTGTGTAAACTATTATGTAAAGTTATATGTATGAAAGAATTTGTATTGCTTAGTGTATTTTATATATTAGGCTATTGAAAGGTCAGTGCAAAGCCAAAATTTTATCTAGTTATATGATACTTACGTAGTAATATTATCTTTTATTTTTGTCTGTATTTTTTTTTTTTGACGAATTTGGTGGTATTTTCACCACCAATGCTGGCAAAAATACCATCAAATTCTAGCCTGTGGAGGAAGGGCATATGAAAGGTGGCTACACTGAGCCACAGCGCCAGAAATCGCGCCAGAGAGTATTGTTCCGCCGCCTCCACTGGCAGTGATTATTGAGACGCAGCGACAGGCAGTTCTTGCCGAGAAGTTGTGGTGGACACTGCTTGTAGCTGAAGTTGGAATGAGATGGGGTAGTAGTGAGTGTTTGTTCGATGTTTTATGCAGCTATGTGATGGGACAGATAGCAGATGTTATTCCAATGGAGATATTGTAACGGTCAGAGTGCTTTTCGTCAATATATATGAAGGTAATAAATATTATGTTGTCTATTTATTTGTGTGTCCTGAATAATGTGTCATTACAGGTTCAGTCAACAAAGCATCTGGCTTGTGTTCGTGTATTAGAGTGTAATTCTGGGTTTCTTGCACAATTATAGTATTTCTAATTTTCTTTTATCACGTCAGTATAAATGATATTTAAAAATTCTTGTCTTGTTGAAGAAGAACCGTGCCAGATGTGCGTTGAGTCATACTACCACATACAGAACAGCTACACTTGTGCTTTGTTGGATTCGTAGATTTTATAGTTGCTGGGGACTTAATTAGTTAATTGTGTTAACAAAAATTTTCTTACATTCTTTGTTGTCATTCTATGCAGTCAGATAGCGTAACAATTAGTTGTCAGGGCCAGCCGTTTACGAGACTTGCGTAATCGGACATACAGCTACTAAAAATATTTGCATTCATATTTAATTTTAATTAAGCCCCCATGCAGCATCCCAAGATAAATAGCAAATGATAATGGCGCCTTGCTAGGTCGTAGCCAATGACGTAGCTGAAGGCTATGCTAACTATCGTCTCGGCAAATGAGAGCGTAATTTGTCAGTGAACCATCGCTAGCAAAGTCGGCTGTACAACTGGGGCGAGTGCAAGGACGTCTCTCTAGACCTGCCGTGTGGCGGCGCTCGATCTGCAATCACTGATAGTGGCGACACGCGGGTCCGTCGTACGCTAGCGGACCGCGGCCGATTTAAAGGCTACCACCTAGCAAGTGTGGTGTCTGGCGGTGACACCACAGTTTGAATCCCGAAATCGTGTTCCACGTGCCCTCCAGAAGTAAATCCGTCGAGAATCCCTCTGCAGACCAAATCGGGACTCATCTGTGAAAAGAACACTGGCACACCGTTCTAACGCCCAGGTGGCATGTCGATGGCTCCACTCTAGACGTTCCCTTCTGTGGAGACACGCCATAGGTAAACAGACTTCAGGTCTCCAACAATAAAGGTCACTATGTCGAAGCCTGCTGTACACCGTTTGCCTCGATAGAACACATCTAGTGGACCCTGCGCGGTCAGTTGCCAGTTGCAGTGCAGCAGTAAGCCGGTACCGTCGTGCCCTTTCAGCCACATAACGGTCCACCCTTTGTGATGTCACACGTGGTCGGACATGTCCTGGTCTTCGTGATACAATTTCGTTCTCTACAAACTGTCGACACATCCGAGAAAGAAGAGAACGATTCACGTTAAGCCATCGGACTATATGAGTTTGAGATTGTCCTGCTTCCGATCTTCCTATGGCCCTCCACGGCAGATAGTATGTTGGTGATATACTGCATCGGTCTGTGACTATGTACACAGTGCTTGTGGACCAGCCTGCAAAAACTACCCCGTGTGATAGGTGCTCTGACGTCATTGCTGGCGTGGTTGTTCGATGACCGTAACGTCATCTTATGTGCAGAACACGATCGTAACGACATGTGTTGACAGGTTGTGTGATTAGATCGTGAATTAGACACATGACGGGGAAATATCTGTTTGTGTATTACATGTATACCAGATGGCATTCAAGTAGGTTTACAAAACGTTGTATCAGAATTTAAACTCAATCCATGAAGAACTTTCCGAGATTTGAGATTCTGAAGAAACGACCATCTACGTTTGTACTTATACAGAAATTGTAAATGTCCCTAATGGGGCCGGCCGCGGTGGCCGTGCGGGACTACGCGCTCCAGTCCGGAGCCGCGCTGCTGCTACGGTCGCAGGTTCGAATCCTTCCTCGGGCATGGGTGTGTGTGATGTCCTTAGGTTAGTTAGGTTTAAGTAGTTCTAAGTTCTAGGGGACTGATGACCACAGCAGTTGAGTCCCATAGTGCTCAGAGCCATTTGAACCATTTTGTCCCTAATGGGAAAACTCCGAACGTGTGTGACCGAATACTTTCAAATTTTGACAGAATGCTGCATTAGGATACATCTCCGTTTTTATGTATCTATTTCTTAATGCACATAATGTATATTTCTTGCTAGGAAAACCTTGTTACAAAAAATCTAAAGATTTTATGCAACATTGTGACAGAATTTCAATCGAATCGGTCAAGAACTTTAGGAGGTACACGACTCTGAACAAACGAACATTTACGTTTTTATTTACATAGATTTGTTGCTCTCTCTGGGCTACAGTTCAGCGCTTATTGCGGTAACAACGATATCTTTGTCCACTGTGCTCGGTACATCGTGCACCGCTTATGTATCACCTTTGAAGAAACGTCTAACCCGACAGTTCTGCTCACTTTTACTATACAAATGTACTGATCGGATCAGGCGGACCTGGCGTTATAATAGTGCAAGGAATTCCTACTAACACACTTTTTTCGTATAGCTAATGACATTGTTGCACAACACTATGTTGCTGAACATAATAATAATAATAAATAATACTTTGAACTTTATTATTTTTTAATTTACAATAATATCCATAATAATAATAATAATAATAATGTACAGAAATAGCAGAAAGAAACCGTTTTCAAAACAAAATACTAAATTTGGAAGCCTTTCATAGCAGAAGAAATAAAAAAATCGGTAACAACATTGACAGGAGAAAAAAAAGACTTCATGAGGAGAAATTGAGACAATACTGGAAAAATAGGAAACAACAACAAAGGGAGAAGAGGAACAGAAGTTGTTAACGTGATCCTAGTTGGTCAATACTATTCTAATACAAAAAAAAGAAAAAAATGTATAGAACTTTATTCCTTATTGTGACATTCACATAGCGTAATTTTGCAACAACAGACTGTTTTCAGTAAGCCGTCCTTATTACAAAATATTAAATTACCAGTATCTTTCTTCTCATACACTTTTTGTTACTTTGCTGATAGTAGTTTGGACACAAGTAGTCACATAAATACCGACAAAATTACAAATATGAAACAACAATTTTCAACACAGGCAATAGTTTTTGAAAGAGCTGTCATATATTTTCTAACTTTTATTCTTACTCTTTGCAGTTTTAACACAATTAGTTGACATGTGCTTTGCAAACATTTTTATTACATTTTCCACAGAATAAGATTTTTTGTCATTGCTTTCTGGACATTGCTTACTGTGTGGAGGTTCAGTAGGTTTCCTTGTTGTGAGTGATTCTGACACGCTTGCCACAACTTCAGGGTTTTGTTTGCATCTGACCATTCTCAGAGAATTTTCTGTTCTTGGGAAATGCTTCCGTGATGCAATTCGTTCTGCTTGCAGTGACTTTGCAAGTTTCTCCAATAATATTCTGTCCCTCAATATTTGACATTTCTATTATTTCATTTCGAAGGGCCGAACGAAATGCAACTACCAATGAATTTTCTACGTCACTTACACAGCTCGTACTTCCTGAGCCACTTTTGGTAATATTCGAAACTGATGGGCTGTGGATCTATCTGCCATTCTATGATTCCAGTTTTAGAAACAAAAGACTGTTGTCACTGTCATTAGAACACTTTATCGGCACATCCAGAAGGTATTGCTTCATGTGTTGGGGAATTTACTAATTCTTCCAATTCAAAATCAGTCTGTGATCTAATTGTCAGGGTGTCACAGTTAAAACTGAGCAGAAACAGTAATCGTTAAAATAACTGGGACGTGCTATGCAATTTCTTGGAAACAGCAGGGAACAAGCTTATTGTTGTAAGGGTAGAGGCTTTGCTGATTGTTCAGAGAAATTTGAGATAGTATATATTTGCTACCGTTAACTATAATAGAGAACTAAAATAGTTGGGGAATTTACTAATTCTTCCAATTCAAAATCAGTCTGTGATCTAATTGTCAGGGTGTCACAGTTAAAACTGAGCAGAAACAGTAATCGTTAAAATAACTGGGACGTGCTATGCAATTTCTTGGAAACAGCAGGGAACAAGCTTATTGTTGTAAGGGTAGAGGCTTTGCTGATTGTTCAGAGAAATTTGAGATAGTATATATTTGCTACCGTTAACTACACTCCTGGAAATGGAAAAAAGAACACATTGACACCGGTGTGTCAGACCCACCATACTTGCTCCGGACACTGCGAGAGGGCTGTACAAGCAATGATCACACGCACGGCACAGCGGACACACCAGGAACCGCGGTGTTGGCCGTCGAATGGCGCTAGCTGCGCAGCATTTGTGCACCGCCGCCGTCAGTGTCAGCCAGTTTGCCGTGGCATACGGAGCTCCATCGCAGTCTTTAACACTGGTAGCATGCCGCGACAGCGTGGACGTGAACCGTATGTGCAGTTGACGGACTTTGAGCGAGGGCGTATAGTGGGCATGCGGGAGGCCGGGTGGACGTACCGCAGAATTGCTCAACACGTGGGGCGTGAGGTCTCCACAGTATATCGATGTTGTCGCCAGTGGTCGGCGGAAGGTGCACGTGCCCGTCGACCTGGGACCGGACCGCAGCGACGCACGGATGCACGCCAAGACCGTAGGATCCTACGCAGTGCCGTAGGGGACCGCACCGCCACTTCCCAGCAAATTAGGCACACTGTTGCTCCTGGGGTATCGGCGAGGACCATTCGCAACCGTCTCCATGAAGCTGGGCTACGGTCCCGCACACCGTTAGGCCGTCTTCCGCTCACGCCCCAACATCGTGCAGCCCGCCTCCAGTGGTGTCGCGACAGGCGTGAATGGAGGGACGAATGGAGACGTGTCGTCTTCAGCGATGAGAGTCGCTTCTGCCTTGGTGCCAATGATGGTCGTATGCGTGTTTGGCGCCGTGCAGGTGAGCGCCACAATCAGGACTGCATACGACCGAGGCACACAGGGCCAACACCCGGCATCATGGTGTGGGGAGCGATCTCCTACACTGGCCGTACACCACTGGTGATCGTCGAGGGGACACTGAATAGTGCACGGTACATCCAAACCGTCATCGAACCCATCGTTCTACCATTCCTAGACCGGCAAGGGAACTTGCTGTTCCAACAGGACAATGCACGTCCGCATGTATCCCGTGCCACCCAACGTGCTCTAGAAGGTGTAAGTCAACTACCCTGGCCAGCAAGATCTCCGGATCTGTCCCCCATTGAGCATGTTTGGGACTGGATGAAGCGTCGTCTCACGCGGTCTGCACGTCCAGCACGAACGCTGGTCCAACTGAGGCGCCAGGTGGAAATGGCATGGCAAGCCGTTCCACAGGACTACATCCAGCATCTCTACGATCGTCTCCATGGGAGAATAGCAGCCTGCATTGCTGCGAAAGGTGGATATACACTGTACTAGTGCCGACATTGTGCATGCTCTGTTGCCTGTGGCTATGTGCCTGTGGTTCTGTCAGTGTGATCATGTGATGTATCTGACCCCAGGAATGTATCAATAAAGTTTCCCCTTCCTGGGACAATGAATTCACGGTGTTCTTATTTCAATTTCCAGGAGTGTATAATAGAGAACTAAAATATTAATTAGAGCAATAATGTTTATGTTAAATATGTAAATATTAATGTTAATGACCACACTACTTGAAAGAGATTAAAGCATTTTTATGGGCGTGTTGCGTACTTATTTTCAGGCTAAGTCACCAAATTTCTTAAAGTTACCTTGGTATTTAAATAACAATAAATGAAATTTGTGAGCAACAACAGGGTTAAACCGACCGCCGCAAGCCATCTCTAGAGAGGTTACGCGAGCTGCCAGTGGACGCTATCGCCTCACTGCCTGCAAAATTCTGACTGGGCGGCGCCTCTTTTCTAACCGCCATACTCGGAGCTGCGCCCCAGGTTGTCCTAAGATTATTTCAGATTACCTTCAGATTATCATCAGACTATTCTCCGATCACACCGAGCGTATGGTCGACAGTTGATAACCAGCACTAGTGGAACAGAGAGAGAGAATGCAGAGAGACTCCAGGTCACAAAGTTATATAGATTTATATCGAGTATGTTGTAGATAAATACATTTAATGTATTCATCCGCTCTATAGTGTTTTCTGAGTTCTAGAACGTTCATCCATCCCGTTACACCGACGGACACAACACTTATCAGCTCATGTTTTCAACATTTCTTCATTTCTTTAACTGTTACATGTTTTACTTGATAAAAATTTTTGCAATACTAACAGTAATGGTATGCAATGGAAAAATATTATATATTGCCAGCAATATTAATTTAGAGACTGTATGAGATTGGTTAAAAGTAAATGAAATACTTAAAAAGAAGAATGAATATTAAACATGCCAAATTTAACTTTAGGACACATTTTAAATATGTTTGTGTCGGAAACAGAAGTTCCACTGCTACACTTTTATTTTATGAATTTAACTTTTTGTGATTACTATTTCGAAAACAAATACTCTATCATCTTCGGAGTCGCAAACAGAATTCTCTACATTTACTTCTACATCTACATGGATACTCTGCAAATCACAGTTAAGTGCCTAGTACAGGGTTCATCGAACCACCTTCACAATTCTCTATTATTCCAATCTCGTATAGCGCGCGGAAAGAACGAACACCTATATCTTTCCCTTATTTTATAGTGGTGATCGTTTCTCCGTATGTAGGTCGGTGTCAACAAAATATTTTCGCATTCGGAGGAGAAAGTTGGTGATTGTAATTTCGTGAGAAGATTCCGTCGCAACCAAAAACACCTTTCTTTTAATGATGTCCAGTCTAAAACCCAGTGACACTCTCTCCCATATTTCGCGATAATGCAAAACGTGCTGCGCTTCTTTGAACTTTTCCGATGTACTCCGTCAGTCCTATCTGGTAAGGATCCCACACCGCGCAGCAGTATTCTAAAAGAGGACGGACAAGCGTAGTGTCTCCTTAGTAGATCTGTTACATTTTCTAATTGTCCTGCCAATAAAACGCAGTCTTTGGTTAATCTTCCCCACAACATGGCTGAAAGAAATTAATCTTCAACAAGACAATTTGGTACAGGTCACTAGAGAAATTGCTTGCTTCACATCAAATTTCACGTCAAAATTGAACACGAAAGTAGCACAATAAATAAAACAAACAATAATAATAAAACCTAGAAAATGGAAATATAACGATCTACGTACGAAGGTTGAATGAAAAGTAATGCCTCCACCTTCGTAAACTTAGTTTGGACTGGAATATTTTAAAAAATCAAACGCAGAAATAATACTTAGAATCTGATATTTAATCACCAATATTCACCTTTCCACATAATCACCAGCCAATTGGATACATTTCTGCCAAGGATGAACAAGTTTTCTGAAGCCGTCACGGAAGAAGTCGACACACTGTTCCCGCAACCACAGTCTCAAAGGTCTCTCAGCGTCCTCATCAGAAGCGTGATGATGTCCCCGCAGATCGCCTTTCATTATCGGGAACAGAAGGAAGTCAGACGGTGTTGGACTGTATGGAGGACACTGTACGGTGGTGAGATTCAGTCTCTGAAGTTCTGCTGTGGTGGCACGTGAAGTGTGTGGTTTGGCATTGTCATGCTGTAGGAAAACATTTCCCTTTTCCTTTCGGACCCTTATTAGCCGTCGTTTCAGAGTTCGCAGCGTTGTGATGTAACGCTCTGAATTTATTGCTGTTCCACCACCAAGGAAATCAACATGGATAACACCATCTGCGTCCCAGAACACTGTGGCCATTATTTTTCCAGCTGAGGGCTGCGTCTTGAATTTCCTTTTCTGGGGCGAGTCCTTCTGTCGGTATTCCATAGACTGACGTTTCGTTACCGGGTCGTAATGGTGTACCCACGTTTCTTCTCCTGTCTCAGTTTAACGGAGATAGGCGTCACATTCACTCCCATAACGCCACAGGAGCTACCGGCAAATTTCAAGTGTGTGCGCTTCCATTTCAGGAGTCAGCATTCGGGGTACCCATCGTGCACAGATCTTCATATGGCCAAGCGAAGCAATAACGTGACCCACACGTTCTTGTGAAAAGCAGATTGTGCTTGCAGTTTCTGAGTGATACGACGATCGTCCTGAATCAATTTGTCAAAATTTTGCTTGCGAAACTCGGTGGCTGCTGTCACAGGACGCCCAACTCTTTGTTTGTCACGCAGGTCAGATGTTTCCGCCTCAACAAGTTTAAACTTGCTAATCCAACGACGCACAGTACTCACATCAACACAATCACCATAAACTGCATTCATTCTCTGACGAATCTCCTTCGCGGTTGACACCTTCTCCTGTGAAGAATTCAATGACAGCATGTTGCTTAAATCGTATTGACCGACCGTATGCGCAACGTTCCATACATTATACTGTTACAACACAACCGTTCAGTGGTAAGGCTTCCCCCCAACTGGAGCTGTAGAGAAGAGGCTACGGAACAAACCAGTACCTGCCGCATACCAATGCTGCCAACTGTTGAAGAGTTACGAAGGTGGAGGCATTACTTTTCAGTCAGGCCTCGTATAACTCCTTACCTTGCCTTTTGGAATATTTAAGTGTTATAGTAGGCCCTGTAAATAAATTTCGGAATGGACGACACACTGCACTGTTTTGTTGATGATAAGTATCGTGACGGCCGGTGTAGCCGTGCGGTTCTAAGCGCGTCAGTTTGGAACCGCGTGACCGCTATGGTCGCAGGTTCGAATCCTGCCTCGGGCATAGATGTGTGTGATGTCCTTAGGTTAGTTAGGTATAAGTAGTTCTAAGTTCTAGGGGACTGGTGACCTCAGTAGTTAAGTCCCATAGTGCTCAGAGCCATAAGTATCGTAAATAATCGTTGGACACTTCTCCGAAATATATCCGTGTGCCACGGATTCCACAGTTCTGAATAAGCGTCAATAGAGTGCGCATCATGTGGGAGAGAAGAAGAGAAAGGGCAGTGATAAAAGAGCAATAGATTCATTTGTAACTGAATAAAAATCGGTTTTAAACAATGTGTTGCCTACGTCAACGAAATAAAGAACAACTTTTTGGGAATAGGTTCAAAACTGCAACAAAAATGGATGCATCCGTATACACCAACTCGTGCAGCTAATAAGTCTCACAGTGACGTGACCTGGTACTAGGGAGGGAGAACCTACGCCTCCTTCGATAGGATTCGTAACGGCGATCGAAGTGGGTTAAGTGGCGCTTCGGAGCCTCTGAAATCCACATGCTGAAGTTATCGTGTACTCTGTCAGGGTGGAACATTTACACCACACTGCATATCTTTCAAAATAACGGTTGTTGATCTGCAAAGGAATAAAATTTTTAGAGTCATTTCTCGTGAATAGTAGCAGATCGTTCATACACAGGGTGGTTCTTACTAATGTTTAAAGAATCTACGAAGCGACGGAGATGATGCTGCGACAGGTAATTTAATATAAGGCACTTGCTGCCGCATATGTCGGGAAATACCCCAAAAATCGATGTCAAATATCGAACATGTGATGTCACCAGATGACGAACGTCGCTGCTCGTGCAGTGGTCGAGATATCGCTCTTTCACACCTGCTCATCCCTACCCGAGCATTCACGTTGGCGTGGTTCCGGGCGTACGTGCGTGATTTCAGCGTGTGGGGCTCTGGGCTCGAATCTTGCGTCTGGCGGGTAGAATTTTTTTGCATTGCGTTAGACAGTCATATATTTCTATTGTCGTAACATTTGTTATTTTCTTTAGCGATCTCGCGGTCTTCTCGAGTTTATTCTGTCGTACAGCACAACAGAAACCTATCGCACTGCGTCACATGTAAGTGAGTATGAGCTTCCGAGTTTCGTCGTTACCATTAAATGACATACGTTTTCTTTACCAATTAATGTCTGTAAACAAAATAAGGAAGGGGAAAAGGAAAGAAACACAAAATAAGAACAGCTACCGCTTTGTTACAGCGAAGGTAGTAATTTTGAAACTTCTACGTTTAAAACACATCGCAATTACAAAAGTTGTTCGAAATGTGCACCGTCGTGCAGCAGTATGAAGCACCGCCCACTACCAGCGAGTGTAGGATCGACAAGCCCAACCGCTGCACGTGCAGCGAGGTACGTCATCTGGTGACGTCACATGTTCGACATTTGACATCCAATTTAGGGGTATTTCTCGACACTTGTGTCCGATACAAAATTACTTGTCATTATGACGTCTACGTCACTTTGAGTGCTTTTCAACGTTAATAAGAATCACTCTTTATACCAACAGATGCCACGCATCCAGAATAGAAGTCTGTAAACTAAGTCATTTGATGTCAAATGGTTCAAATGGCTCTGAGCACTATGGGGCTCAACTGCTGTGGTCATAAGTCCCCTAGAACTTAGAATTACTGAAACTTAACTAACCTAAGGACATCACACACATCCATGCCCGAGGCAGGATTCGAACCTGCGACCGTAGCGGTCGTGCGGTTCCAGACTGTAGCGCCTTTAACCGCTCGGCCACTCCGGTCGGCCATTTGATGTCACCTGAGCAACAAATCCATCAGGGACATTCCAACCCTTCTAAAGCTGCCCATGTCGACAGTTGCTAAACCTTGAGTAGGTAGACCTTATATAATAACGGAGGGTGGTAGAAAAAAATCGCATTAAATCAGAGGTAGGAATCACTTGTGAGCTCCACAACGCTATCAGCAGTCCAGTTTTTACAATGACTAGGAAGTTGAAGAGAAAGGTAAGTGATCAAATGTGTTACAGTTCTTTCACAACTATAGAGTATTTTATCACTGACACTGAATAACAATTGTGGATGACTCGCCAAGTGAAAACAATGGGGGTCAAACTACACGTTTCTATAGTCAGTGCTAACTGGCGGTTGAGGAGGAGTAAACAGCGACGCCACGGGACTATCGATGATTGGGAACGTGTGATTTGGAGTGATCAGTCCCACTGCTCCCTGTGGCAATCCAGTGCAAGCATTTGGGTTTGGCAAATGCCGGAGAACATTACTGACCATCACGTGTAGTGCCAACAATGAAATGTGAAGGCTGTGGTGTTACGGTATGGGGTGTTTCTCGTGATTAGTGGCTGGTCTTCTTATTTCCCTTATGAAAACCCTAAATGCGGAAGGATATGAACACATTTCACAGCGCTGATGTAGAGGAGCAGTTCGGAGGCTATGATTATTCGTATCAGAGTGACAATGGACTCAGTCATGAAGGAGCATCTGTGAGGCAATGGTTTCTGGACAATAACATTCCTGAAACTGGCTGGCCTTCCGATAGGCCCGAACTGGTACGAATGAGAACCTTTTCTGATAAATTAGAACATGGACTTCACCAAGATGCCAGGGCCCAACATCACTACCTTCTCTGATCTCGGCTCTTGAGGAAAACGGGATGCCATTGCTCCACAAAATTCAGACACCTCACTGAAAACGTCCCCAGCAGAGTTCAAGGCGTCATAATGGTGAAGGGTGGACATACCCCATATTAATGTGCACTAATAGGTGCCTTACTACTTTTTATTAGGTGCTGTATGCATCTAAATATTGATCTTACTCTGCGAATCATTGTAAAGTACGTGACATACATTCAGAGCTGTTACTGTTCCATTTACGGATGGAAACTGGAAACACTGACTTTTTCTGAACCGTGGGAGGCACCATTTCTCCTGTCCGATCTGTACGGGGCAGCTACATGTGGTGGAAGAACATCCGTCGTATCTGCAGTGAATAACAAGTCTTAGCGTTTTCCAAGTACATTACTGAGAGATTTAGGACGTCTTGCTTCGAGTTGTGGTGGTGGTGAAAATTTTTCAACGTTTCTGTTACACTCTTTCACCAGTCAATCAAGCCACTCTTCTCCTACTTTCGGTAAAGCCAAACCAGATAACCATTCCTGACTTTGTGCAGAATGTAAGTATTTTGTTTTTAAATTTGAGGCGTGGAAATAAGAGGGAAGGAGTACTTAGTTTTCGCATCAGAAAGAGATGGTGCTTAATACAATAGGACGGCTGCGCATACGTCTGACAACTAATAATTCTTGTACACCAGACTTTTCATGTTCGATGTTGACGAGTAGAAGTTCTTACCTACGTTAACTAAAGTGGAAACAGAACTGGAATCGAAAAATTTAAGACGTTCACCGAAGCGACTGGTATGAAGAAAAAGGTTATATTAATGCGCATGCGTTTACAGCTTACCGCTCCCATAAAACCAGTTTTTAGTTGTGGCTAAATGTTGTCAACCAATGGTGTATAAAAATGTCATTTTAATTCTACGTTGAGGGTATCTCAGCCCCTTCACCTCGCAAAGCTTGCTGAAGTACTTCTTTACGGTTTTTGTTCGGTTGGTAATGAATGTACACATGATACCCCATCTCCACAGACTCCCAAAGCTTCGTCCAGGATTTTGTCAAATGATCTTTTGACGACAGCTGCTTCTGACTGCAACAGAGTAAAGAATTGTTGTTGAAAGACTCTCGACTCGTGCATGCAGTTTTCTTTTCCTGTGGTTTTCCCCACTGATTAAGGCCCAAGTCGGGACGATTGCTATGAAAAGAATACGGCCAATTTCCTTCACCATACTTCCCCTATCGCAGCTTGCGCTTTTTGCCTAGTGATTTCGTCGTAGAGGAGACACAGAAAAGCTACTCTTCCTTCCTCTATATCAGCGTTGTTCCGAATATTTCATATGAAGCTACAGCGTCCTTAGTCTCAGAATGCAAGGCCTGTGGTACTAACTGATTATTCCTAGTACTTAATGCCGGGTCTTAGAATGATAACAAAGATGTAAAATTTTAATTGTTGGCTCTGAGCACTATGGGACTTAACTTCTGAGGTTAGGATTCAAACCTGCGACCGTAGCGGTCACATGGTTCCAGACTGTAGCGCCTAGAACCTCTCCGCCACTCCGGCCGGCTTTTAAGTGTTGTTGCTACAGTTCTTTCCTCACATTTCTTACTCTAACTAGCTACGTGTGTCAGTCCTAAGAACGTCAATGAGAGTCAGTTCAGTGTACACATGGTGTCGTATCTGCCAGCCCAGTGCTTTGGATGTAGTATCTTTAGCATTACTTCAAATGCTTCGAAATATATGTTTGTTTCTTGATTAGTCCCTTTTGCCTGTAGTGCCTTGAAGGACTATACTTAAATTGCGTTTGATCCTTCTCTGCACACCAATGTACCTGCCACTCATGACGGATCCTCCAATAGAGCCTTGGCCGAAACACTCGCTCACATCAACTTTACTTCGTTCTGTATATTGAATTCACTGAAGTTAGAGTCCCGATGCACATTGTTCTTTTATCTGAGTTATTGTATTTCTACTATTATAATAATAATCGTATTTCTACTATAATAAACTGTGTATGTAATAGCAAATACAACTTGAAAAAGTCTTTAACTTCTGTGAAATATTGCGGCTGAACGAAAGCTTTGTACTAGGAATTTTATTACTTCAGACCGATAAATTGCCTCTGAAACCTCGTTCTGTCAAATGAAATTCAATCTGAATACCTTCTTAAGGTGCAAGCGATTTCAAGCCGTGCTGAGTCAGAGCTGAAATGCGTTGACCATGGTACATCAGCAAAGGCGTTCAGTCCTTCGTCGCGGTTCTAGGTAGCAGGGACTCCGCATTTGTGCCCTTGAGGCGCTCTACATGAAGAATGAGTGCGTTATTAATTAGCTGTACTTATTAAATTAAATTACGTAATCAAATAAATTGCTCAAAGGGCAACGGCCATGCTGCAGGCTTTATTTCAGCTGTCATCCTTCACAAATCACCACAATTTGCGTAGAATTAAATCTTTAAACGTGGAAACTGAGATCAGAGGTAATTTCCAAGAGAAATGCTCGTCACGAACCTGGAACTTAATAATATGAGTTTTTAAAACAGCCGCAACAGCCCCTGGCGTTTATTAACTACACTCCTGGAAATGGAAAAAAGAACACATTGACACCGGTGTGTCAGACCCACCATACTTGCTCCGGACACTGCGAGAGGGCTGTACAAGCAATGATCACACGCACGGCACAGCGGACACACCAGGAACCGCGGTGTTGGCCGTCGAATGACGCTAGCTGCGCAGCATTTGTGCACCGCCGCCGTCAGTGTCCGCCAGTTTGCCGTGGCATACGGAGCTCCATCGCAGTCTTTAACACTGGTAGCATGCCGCGACAGCGTGGACGTGAACCGTATGTGCAGTTGACGGACTTTGAGCGAGGGCGTATAGTGGGCATGCGGGAGGCCGGGTGGACGTACCGCCGAATTGCTCAACACGTGGGGCGTGAGGTCTCCACAGTACATCGATGTTGTCGCCAGTGGTCGGCGGAAGGTGCACGTGCCCGTCGACCTGGACCGGACCGCAGCGACGCACGGATGCACTCCAAGACCGTAGGATCCTACGCAGTGCCGTAGGGGACCGCACCGCCACTTCCCAGCAAATTAGGGACACTGTTGCTCCTGGGGTATCGGCGAGGACCATTCGCAACCGTCTCCATGAAGCTGGGCTACGGTCCCGCACACCGTTAGGCCGTCTTCCGCTCACGCCCCAACATCGTGCAGCCCGCCTCCAGTGGTGTCGCGACAGGCGTGAATGGAGGGACGAATGGAGACGTGTCGTCTTCAGCGATGAGAGTCGCTTCTGCCTTGGTGCCAATGATGGTCGTATGCGTGTTTGGCGCCGTGCAGGTGAGCGCCACAATCAGGACTGCATACGACCGAGGCACACAGGGCCAACACCCGGCATCATGGTGTGGGGAGCGATCTCCTACACTGGCCGTACACCACTGGTGATCGTCGAGGGGACACTGAATAGTGCACGGTACATCCAAACCGTCATCGAACCCATCGTTCTACCTTTCCTAGACCGGCAAGGGAACTTGCTGTTCCAACAGGACAATGCACGTCCGCATGTATCCCGTGCCACCCAACGTGCTCTAGAGGTGTAAGTCAACTACCCTGGCCAGCAAGATCTCCGGATCTGTCCCCCATTGAGCATGTTTGGGACTGGTTGAAGCGTTGTCTCACGCGGTCTGCACGTCCAGCACGAACGCTGGTCCAACTGAGGCGCCAGGTGGAAATGGCATGGCAAGCCGTTCCACAGGACTACATCCAGCATCTCTACGATCGTCTCCATGGGAGAATAGCAGCCTGCATTGTTGCGAAAGGTGGATATACACTGTACTAGTACCGACATTGTGCATGCTCTGTTGCCTGTGTCTATGTGCCTGTGGTTCTGTCAGTGTGATCATGTGATGTATCTGACCCCAGGAATGTGTCAATAAAGTTTCCCCTTCCTGGGACAATGAATTCACGGTGTTCTTATTTCAATTTCCAGGAGTGTACAATCACAGTTCAAAGCTTATCCACAATCGGACGTAATTCTGTCAATTACAAATTTATCCGGATGTTCGCTCATAACAATATATTCTGCCAATTGCATTCATAATCTGCACAAGATCTCAGACCCTGTTAGCCCGAATTCATTACAGTTTTCTCCCTCTCAATACGAACAAATTACAAAGAGTAAGTCGTCACCATTTTCCAGAGAGCACAACGTACTGTTGCAATCGTGAAGGCAAAAAAAACAAAAAATAATGGAGGTGGCCCTGTAGACTAATCCTCGAAGTCTTTTTCGAAGCCAGTGTGGGTGGGACCTTCCGCCACCGTAAATAGCCCAAAACATTACCAGACTAGTGTGCGCGATTGCCGATTGCTCAGTATCTCTGTAGTGTGCACGCAATAATTGTTTTAAATACTAAAAATTACAGTTTTTACATGAATATCATAGTCCCAGGAAGATAACTTCGAACGTTTTTTTTCTGTTCTTCAATGCATGTTTGCTCTAGTGATACGACACATGTGACCTCGTTAATGCAATCTCCTTTTTGTCGACAAACAACATATTTAGAATAACCAAGAAGAGAATGAAGTGATGTGAAAAGCATGCTTTCGTAATCCATTTAGTTCCACTTTTGCTGTTTTTGTATCGATAGCAAATAAAACTGGAACTCCGAAACCAGTGCTTGCTTGCTTAATGACACTGTTTCTTGTTCGTTATATTTTCAGCTTTGAATATATGTTCTTTGGTAGCTCAAAAATGTGTGCAATGAAGAAAGAAACAAGACATGCTGTCGTATCTTATGCATGTCAGTGAAGTAAACAATTATTGCAATGTGAAAAAACAGAAGTGCGTAGAGAATACTTCCAAAAAGAACAAAAATGGTTCAAATGTCTCTGACCCCTATGGGACTTAACATCTGAGTCCCCTAGAACTTAGAACTACTTAAACCTAACTAACCTAAGGAAATCACATACATCCATGCCCGAGGCAGGATTCGAACCTGCGACAGTTGCGGTCGTGCGGTTCCAGACTGAAGAGCCTAGAACCGCTCGGCCACAGTGGCCGGCCCAAAATGAACAGAATTCTAGTTTTAGAAGACTGTTAGTGCATTAGTATCATTGTAGTTCTCGCAACTTCCCACTTGCAAATCTTACATCAGGTGTCAATCAGTGTATGACCCATAATAGCAATTTACAGAGTAAAAAAAAATATGTTTTTTTAAACATATTCCAGAACAATGCAGTACTATAAATACACTATGTGATCAAAAGTATCCCGACATCCCCTAAAACATACGTTTCTCATATTACGTGCATTGTGCTGCCACCAACTGGCAGGTACTCCATATCAGCGACCTCAGCAGTCATTAGACACCCAGTGAGAGCAGAATGGGTCGCTCCGCGGAACTCACGAACTTCGAGCGTGGTCAGGTGACTGGGTGTAACCTGCGTCATACGTCTGTACGCGACATTTCCAAACTCCTACACATCCCTAGGTCCACTGTTTCCGAGGTGATAGTGAAGTGGAAACGTGAAGGGACACGTACAGCACAGAAGCATACAGGCCGACCTCGCCTGTTGACTGAGACCGCCGACAGTTGAAGAGGATCGTAATGTGTAATAGGCAGACCATCACACGGGAATTCCAAACTGCATCAGGATCCACTGCATGTACTGTGACAGGCGGGAAGTGAGAAAACTTGGATTTCATGGCGGAGCGGCTGCTCACAAGCCACACATCACGCCGGTAAATGCCAAACGACATCTCGCTTCGTGTAAGGAGCGTAAACATTGGACGATTGAACAGTGGAAAAACGTTGTGTGGAGTGATGAATCACGGTACACAATGTAGCGATCCAATGGCAGGGTGTGGGTATGGCGAATGCCCCGGTGAACATCATCTGCCAGCGTGTGTAGTGGCAACAATAAAATTCGGAGGCGGTGATGTTATGGTGTGGTCGTGTTTTTCATGGAGGGGGCTTGCACCCCTTGCTATTTTGCTTGGGACTATCACAGCACATGTTTTAAACACCTTCTTGCTTCCCACCGTTGAAGAGCAATGCGGGGATGGCGACTGCATCTTTCAACACAATCGAGAACCTGTTCATAATGCACGGCTTGTGGCGGAGTGATTACACGACAATAACATCCCTGTATTGGACTGGCCTGCACAGAGTCCTGAGCTGAATGCTATAGAACACCTTTGGGATATTTTGGAACGCCGACTTCATGCCAGGCCTCACCGATCGACATTGATACCTCTCGTCAGAGCAGCACTCCGTGAAGAATGGCTGCCATTCTGCAAGAAACTTCCAGCACCTGATTGAACGTATGACTGCGAGAGTGCAAGCTATCGTGGGTAAGAGTGGGCCATCACCAAATTGAATTCCAGCATTGGCGTTGGAGGGCGCCACGTGTCCGGATACTTTTGATCACATAGTGTATGAATATTGGAATGCTCTCAGACAGTTACACCCCTTAAAGTGGATACTTTTCTGTAAAATGTATGTAACTAATTTTTAGTAACAATAGCCAAAGCAGTGAAATATACATGCCTAGCTTCCCTACAGCAGCCTATTTTGCACTTTTCCAGGAATATATCTCGCCTGTAACTGCCAGTTTTTCCGGAATAGCCAAACATATCACAATTGGGATGTACGTCTCCTTGAGCAGTTGCTTCATCTTGAAGTTTTCCAAGTATGATAAATCTTAATGATGTGGAACTAGTCATATTATATTAGCATATATTTTTTTAAATATGCCCCATTCTTTTCACATATTAATTTTTTGTTTATTAATTAAGGACGAAAAGATGATAGTAATTTCTACCCATCACCATTTACACAGTACAATGATAGTCTTCTGTGGAGTAGGAGGAGCTGTCAAAGGAAAGGTTCCAGTTCAGTTTAAAATTTTACCTTGTTGTTTTTCAGATACTTTACATCACTGGGTAAGTGAGCAAAGCTTTTGGTTGCAGCATTGTGAACCCCTGCTTGCACCTCAGACAATCTTAATGGGGTCTAATGAATGTAATTTTTTTCTTCTGGTATTGTAATTTTCTGTATCATTGTTCCTGTTAAGTGCAGTGTATCATTACAACAAACTTCATGAGGGAATAACTATAGATAGATTCCTACTCACACATCGAGAAGCAGGCAGGCACGACGAAACGTCTGTTCTCATGAGTTTTCGGCCAAAGTCTCCTTCAGAAACGAAGCAAAACATACACTCTTCTTATTACAATCATACAGACACATTTTACACACAAAATACAGCTGTCTCTGGCTGTCGTAAGTAGGCTGTTTTGGTTTTAGTGTTGGTAACGCCACGTAGTGCTCTGTATGAAAATCGCTGACTGCGCTGAGTGCAGTCTGTGGCTCGATGGACTCATTGTTGGAATATTCGCTTGTGTGGAGTTGGGCAGTTGGATGTGAACAGCACGTAGCGTTGGGCAGTTGGAGGTGAGCCGCTAGAGGTGGTGTATGTGGGGAGAGAGATGCCAGAGTTTTGAGCGAACGATATAATGACTTTTGAACGCTATTAAGGTAAATACATTGTTTGTTCTTTATCAAAATCTTTCATTTGCTAACTACGCCTATCAGTAGTTAGTGCCTTCAGTAGTTGGAATCTTTTATTTAGCTGGCAGTATTGGCGCTCGCTGTATTGTAGCGGTTCGAGTAACGAAGATTTTTGTGGGGTAAGTGAATCATGACAGGTATAAGTTATTGTTAGTCAGGGCCATTCTTTTGTGGCGATTATTGAAAGTCGGATTGCGTTGCGCTAAAAATATTGTGTGTCAGTTTAGTGATTATCAGAATAAGTAAAGAGAAAACGTCTGAGTACGTTGAGTTTAGCTCAGAGATTTGAAAATTAAATAACGTAGAAGTTTACCAACATAGTCATTCTTAATTTCTCAAAGGGTACGTTTCGCTGTTCTAGCCAGAATCTTTTTTTGAAGAGGGAGGAAATGCGAACAATGAATAATTGTAGGCGGGAGGAATTAAGCGTATGATATTCTGCATCAGCAATAAGCGTGGTCACGTAGCCGTGTGTTGTGCGGTGACGATATCGTTGATACATTGTGCCTCGGATGTCGGAGTGCTTGCGGTCTGGAAGGCAAAGAAAAACACCGGAAAGTAGAAAAGTAAAAGATGCAATTCAACTGCAGGAAACAAGATATTGGTTGAATGGCTCAACTTATGAATAAAATGTGGTTCTTTTAAACTTTAGATTACGATCGGATCAATTAGTACAACCGTAAATGAAGCAAGCTGTCATTTTTGATAAAACAGCTGCGTCTCCACGTAATAAAAGCATCAGACGCTATTTAGGCTACGACCACAAAAGCCGACAGATAGCACCAACGGTCGAAACTGGGCACGGGAACGTCAAGAGTGACGTCACGGACAAGTATCACCGCATGAGCCATGGAGCTTATAAACGCGGTAAACCTAATGTTATGGGCTACATAAGAAGGAGGGCGTCGGCTTCAAGTTCGTGAGTAATGACAACTCCCTTCCTTTTTTACTTCCATGGTTATTTCTGTCACGCAGCGTATCATTACGTGAAGTTAAATGTTTTCACATTTTCAACAAAATTCATAGTTTCTTTATACACAGAGTAAGACACGAAATTAAATGCAGTGGAAAACAGATGAACGGAAAAGGATATCATAGGGTAAAGGACATGAATGCTACAAATTTAATTACCTGAGAATCATTTCTAAAGCGCTATTTGATCTTTTTTACACAGAGAAAGCTTTTTCTTCATTGGTAGATTTCACAGATTTTTCCATTTATCCTTCCCATTGGCCAACAGGAACGGGAAACAACTCTTGGATTTCTGTGCCAGTATGGGCTTAGTAATCACAAACTCCTTTTTTAAACATAGGAACATTCACCGGTATACTTGGGAAGGCAGGGGAACCAGATCTGTCATTGACTATATAACAACAGATCAGGAATTCAGGAAGGCTGTGAGGGACACACGTGTATTCAGGAGATTCTTTGATGACACTGATCATTATTTAATCTGCAGTGAAATTCGGATTGTGAGGCCGAAAGTGCAGGAGGTCAGGTCCATATGTAGGAGGATAAGAGTGGAGAAACTTCAGGATAAGGAAATCAGGCAGAAGTACATAACAGCGATCTCAGAAAGGTACCAGTTAGTTGAATGTAGTCAATTACAGTCATTGGAAAAGGAATGGACAAGGTACAGGGACACAGTACTAGAAGTGGCTGAAGAATGTCTTGGAACAGTATTGTGTAAAAGTAGGATGAAGCAAACAGCTTGGTGGAATGACACAGTCAAGGCAGCCTGTAAAAGGAAAAAGAAGGCGTAACAGAAATGGCTACAGACTAGAACTCAGGTAGACAGAGAAAGTTATGTTGAAGAAAGAAACAAAGCCAAACAGATAATTGCAGCATCCAAGAAGAAATCTTGGGAAGTCTTTGGAAACAGGTTGGAGACTATGGGTCAAGCTGCTGGAAAACCATTCTGGAGTGTAATTAGCAGTCTTCGAAAGGGAGGTAAGAAGGAAACGACAAGTATTTTGGACAGGTCAGGAAAACTGCTGGTGAATCCTGTGGATGCCTTGGGCAGAGGGAGGGAATATTTTGAAGAGCTGCTCAATGTAGGTGAAAATACGATCAGTATTTAAACATGGAAACAGAAAAGATTGTAACAACTACAGAGGTATCTCTTTAATCAGCGTTGTGGGTAAAATCGTCTCAGGTATTGTTGAAAGGAAAGTGCGAGTATTCGTTGAGGACCAATTGGATGAAAATCAGTGTGGGTTTAGGCCTCTTAGAGGTTGTCAGGACCAGATCTTTAGCTTACGGCAAATAATGGAGAAGTGTTATGAGTGGAACAGGAATTGTATCTATGGTTTATAGATCTAGAAAAGGCATATGACCGGGTTCCTAGGAGGAAATTATTGTCTGTTCTACGAGATTATGGAACAGGAGGCAAACTTTTGCAAGTAATTAAAGGTCTTTACATGGATAGTCAGGCAGCAGTTAGAGTTGACGGTAAACTGAGTTCATGGTTCAGAGTAGTTTCAGGGGTAAGACAAGGCTGCAACCTGTCTCCACTGTTGTTCATATTATTTATGGATCATATGTTGAAAACAATAGACTGGCTGGGTGAGATTAAGATATGTGAACACAAAATAAGCAGTCTTGCATATGTGGATGACTTAGTTGTGATGGCAGATTCGTTTGAAAGTTTGCAAAGTAATATTTCAGAGCTAGATCAGAAATGTAAGGACTATGGTATGAAGATTAGCATCTCCAAAACGAAAGTAATGTCAGTGGGAAAGAAATATAAACGGATTGAGTGCCAAATAGGAGTTAGAACAGGTCGACGGTTTGAAGTACTTAGGATGCATATTCTCACAGAATGGCGACATAGTGAAATAACTGGAAGCGAGGTGTAGCAAAGCTAATGCAGTGAGCGCTCAGCTACGATCTACTCTCTTCTGCAAGAAGGAAGTCAGTACCAAGACTAAGTTATCTGTGCACCGTTCAGTCTTTCGACCAACTTTGTTGTATGGGAGCGAAAGCTGGGTGGATTCAGGTTACCTTATGATCAAGGTTGAGGTTACGGATATGAAAGTAGCGAGGATGATTGCAGGTATTAATAGATGGGAACAATGGCAGGAGGGTGTCCACAATGAGGGAATCAAAGAAAGACTGGGAATGAACTCTATAGATGTAGCAGTCAGGGCGAACAGGCTTAGATGGTGGGGTCATGTTACACGCATGGGAGAAGCAAGGTTACCCAAGAGACTCATGGGTTCAGCAGTAGAGGGTAGGATGAGTCGGGGCAGACCAAAGAGAAAGTACCAGGATTCGGTTAAGAACGATTTTGAAGTAATACGTTTAACATCAGAAGAGGCACCAATGTTAGCACTGAATAGGGGATCATGGAGGAATTTTATAAGGGGGGGCTATGCTCCAGACTGAAAGCTGAAAGGCATAATCAGTCTTAAATGATGATGATGATGAAATGATGATGATGATCCTTCCCATTTTATTTTTTCCTTAGACTTTGCTTTCTTTATTTCCTTTGGGCGCCAATGGCACCTAATCCTCGGGGGTGTGTCTTCAGTTGCCACGGTCGCAACAGCCACCACTATTATCACTGGATAATTTCGTCAGTACTACAGTGATTATTTTCCGCGTTTACTCTTAGGCGTTGTTCTCGCAGAGGCGACACGGTACGCGTTGCAACTAGCGATTTGACGCAGAAGCAACCCGCGTGGACGGAGCGCATCGAAAACTAGCTAAAACGATTTGACTGGCTCACGCTGGGACGACAGCGACATTACGCTGAAATGTATCTCTGTAATATTGCCCGGTGAAATACGGAGTGCTGTTTGCTCCACGCAACTGTATTGTACGATGTATCAGACATGCTTCGAAGAAGATTGTCATACGTAAATGAAGCAAAGGTACTTTCTGTGTAAATTCTCTTCTAAAAACTGAAAAGTTGAAACATCATAAGACACACTGAAGAACCACAAAAATCTCATAACCACCCTACAAGAAAGTTATGAAAACACAAACGCAACTTGGAGCTGACTTTATAATAGACAAACATATTTTGGACCGCATTATCAACTTTCACTCACAATCTGAAAGACTCTCCACACTTACCTTCAAATCTGCTAACAAGGTGTACACCATCGTCAATGCACATGTCCCCATAAATTGAGAGAATAGAAAGGACAAAGAAAAAGATGGAACGTTTTTGGGAACAAATTAAGTGCCAATATAATGAAGGTGAAGAAACACAACAAAAATTGTTGTAAAGTATCCAGCACCTAACAGAACTAACCGAAACGGCACCAGACTGACAGAATTATGCTAAGCACACAACATGATCCTAAATTCCACAGTCCTTAAATAGCTACTTCGAAAACAGGAAACATGGATCTCACCAAAGCCACATCTATGTGAATTCCTACTCGATCACGTAACAATCAAACTAAAGTTCCATAAACAAATACGAAATTTCAGAGTCTTTAGCGGAGTCAAGCTAGATTCTGATCACTACCTTTCTGAAATAAAATTCAAAGTCATCCTCAAAATACAAATAGGAACTAACAACCCCAAAAGAAGAAAATAAGATTCAGAAAAAACAAACTCCAAACAGTTTCTCCTCACAATTTAAGACATGGAGAACTAAAACTGGGCTGGAATGAAAGGAAACCTAATAAGTAAAGCCACACAATTAGTTCTCATACAAAAGCCAAGACACATGCCTGGTGGCCTTGAGCTAACGAGAAAAACGTGGAAACAGTGGCAATCACAGAAAAATGAAATAACAGACGAAACTTCTTAAACATAAGAAAATTATTGAGCGAAAATACCAAAAGAATTTTTAAAAATCCAAAGAAGACCAACTCCTCCATCTGTTCAACGAAGACTTCTTTAAAAACAAGATAAGGATCTTTTATATGACATTTCAACAAAAGTAGCCAAATACAGCCCACCGAACCTACGCTCTAAGACAAACACGGAAATATTGCCCACAGCAACAAGGATAATGGCAAAATACTTTTAGAATATTTTAGAAACCTTCTCAACTGTGAAAACCCATAGTAAAATTGAGTTTGAGACATCAACAATAACCAACCCTAACTCTGAACCATTCTCCACCGAGGAACTATGGTCACTCATTGCAGACCTCAAAAACTATGAATCCTCTGGAGGAAACCATATCACATCTGAACTTTGAAAAATTGTCAAAAAATGCCGTAGACTCTCTCCAAAACGTACCTGAGGAAATCTGGATGATGAAATACTCTCAGATGAATGGAAAACGGCTCTAATCACCCACTCTATACGATATGGTCCAAAACTGACCCTAACAACTACAGAGGGATCTCGCTCCCATATATAACGTACTAAAGAGTCTCTAAAGTCCCACTAAACAGGGCAGAATCCCAAATTAGATGATTAACTTGGAGAATGCAAAGCAGAAGGTAAGGATGATCCTCCCCAGAAAAAATCCTAAATTTCAGAAACCTCATGGTCTATCAAAAATCAAGAGCAAAATCATATGTTATTGCTTTCATTGATTTTCAGAAAGCATACTACTCAATAGACGGGGAATTCCTCTTCTCCATACTGATAAAATTAAACCTAGACAAAAAATCCACAAACCTTATCAGAAAAATCCTTACGAACACATACTCCAAAGTCAAATTCATAGGAGAACTCTGCGACTTTTTTGAGATTAAAGTTGGTGTACGGCAAGGACATGGTCTCTCCCCACTGCTGTTTACCTGCGCCTTAGAAAAAGTTGTCAGAGAGTGGAACACGAAGATCTGTAGCGGAATCCGACTGGGAACAAAAAACAAAGCCATCGAAGTCAATTTTCTAGCCTTTGTACATGATAGGGACCCACTAGCCGAGACTTGGGAACAGGCCGAAGAACAAGCTAAAAAAATTGGTCTCAAAATATCCTTGTAAAAGACCAAGATAATGACAAACATAAAAAACCACCAAAATATAACAAAGTGGCACAACAAATAATAGAGATCGTCAAAAAATCGAAATATCGTGGCGAGTGGAACCTCTGGAATGCCTTCGAGAAGAAAACAATGGAATCTAGAAGTAATGAAGTTGAACTCGCCTTCCAGTTCACCAAAATGGAATGCCAAAATGAGACGTTACAATACAGTAATCAAACCAGAAGCCCTGTATGCAAAAGAAACCTTGTGTATCACAAACCACGGTCCAATTGAGAGGCTGGAGATCAAAGACAGATAAACTCTTCGTCCCAGATTCGGCAAACAGCAAAGTAATTCACATAAAGAAAAACCCTTTAGATACTACGGAAAAACTGTCAGACACATGAGGAAAAGAAGAAGTAATCTTCATGGACACATCCTCAGAATGAACCAAGTAGATTAACAAAAGAAAAGTTTGGCAACTTCTGCAGCAAAACAAGCAACCAAATATGTTTAAGAAACGACTAAGGAGAAATCCAAATCACAGAAAATATGCTTATAGATCAAACTGCAAAAAACTGAAACAAAGGCAAGAAAGACCGATTCCAAATCAAAATGGAAATCAAACGAACAATCCAAATCTCTGAAGAAGAGAGGAAACCAAGATCAGAAAAAATGAAACCGTACTGAGTTAGTAGAAAGGCACAGAACATTAAAAAGTGATTGATTTGGAGTTGCTCAAGTAGGGTGAAACGAAATGAGGAGGAGAAGCAAAGCTACATTCATCTCTCTACTTAGTTTCTCAGTAAAGCTCTTACCTTTCGTGTAAAAAATTAAAAACCATGGTTTTAGATTTGACTGCGTTATTCGCTATGCAGGCTTTTTCATTCGATTCTAAGGAATGTTTCCGCTAAAAAAAATATTTTTTTCACATATTATAGTCCCACATAACAGCTCGATAATGAACTGGTTTGATTTTCACTATTTTTCAAGGTTATGTGATACCTCACGGATATGTGTACCACCAGGCCTATTTTGAAAAGTTTGGGGTGAAGAAAACAGTCGATGCCCAGTTTGTGTTTGGTGGATTTTAAGTCATACATTGGTATGTTTTAGGTCATAAACTGCTGGATACGAAATATAGCTGACATATCGAAATTGTTTTCATCCATGGAAGGACAGCGATTCGTGTTTCCATTCTCGAGAAAATACGTGAGGTAGAAGGGCTGTTCGGAAAATAGGGTCCAATCGGGCGCGAAATGTAAAGCACAGTAAAGATCCGATGAAACATTGCACACATTGTTGGGAAGTGTCTCTGGTACGCCCGTCGATCAGGTCACGTCATTCTTTTTAGTTCAGAGCGCGCAGTGAGCACGTAGACACGTATAAAATAGTGTCTTCCGTCAAGCTTGGGTGTCCACTGCGGACTTTCGCCTGTTTTCATGCAACCCCACATAACGTACCTGTCATATATTTTCTTCCTCAAGACAATTCTCGGCGGCACTTTGCAGGGCAATTAAGATGCTGCTGCAGCGTTTTCAGTGGGACATGTTTGATCAACCACAGTATAACCCGTAATTGGCTCCACTTCAATTTCATGTCTACTCACATGTGCCGCTGGCTACGAAGACAACATTTTGGCACAGACGGTGAGCTGTAGACCAGCGTAGAGAGGTGGCGGAAAGCATTGGCCGCTACCTTCTTTGACGAGCGTTTTGGAAAGTGGTACAACGCTACGACAGATATCGGAGTCGGAACGGCGACTATGTAGAGGAGTAGCTTGAAGGTCTGACAAACTGTTGCAAATAAGATATTTTTGGTTTCACAGTCGTTTCCATTTCACGACAAATCGGGCCTTGCTTCCGGAGTAACCTTCGTACGATGGAGGATTTCCGCGACAAGGCTGTCAGCTATTTGCCACACACAAGGCTCCTGCCACCTGCTATGACGTGATACGCGGAGTGCGGAGCAGTCTCACGTTTGTCTTTTTCATACGCTGCTGATGCAACCCGAAGCTGGAAATGTAAAACACAACGAAACGAAAAGACACCGGGAATCATCATATGATCATGCTGAATGACATTTTTTCATTCTATGCTCCCTGGTTTGTGTAAATTTTGACAGACATCTAAGAGATAAGGAAGCTAAATACCTGTTAACTTCTTAATGAACAGCTGGATAAAGCCGAGAGGGACACGCCGTGACTTCTCTTGTCATGAGCTTCTTCCACTTATTCAAACACGTCGTCTACGTCTACGCAGAATTCACTAACCACTGTTACACCATCGATGGCGACTGATCTCACTTCTAACTCAGCAACACTTCTTCTGTACACTCCTCAGACTGAATTGTATACTACCCTCTGAAGGAAACGGTTGTACAAATACTATCCTAGCTTTATTGCCGGCCTGGCTGACCGAGCGGTTCTAGGCGCTACAGTCTGGCACCGCGCGAACGATACGGTCGCAGGTTCTTCTAACTCAGCAACACTTCTTCTGTACACTCCTCAGACTGAATTGTATACTACCCTCTGAAGGAAACGGTTGTACAAATACTATCCTAGCTTTATTGCCGGCCTGGCTGACCGAGCGGTTCTAGGCGCTACAGTCTGGCATGTATGTGTGTGATGTCCTTAGGTTAGTTTGGTTTAGGTAGTTCTAAGTTCTAGGGGACTGATGACCTCAGAAGTTAAGTCCCATAGTGCTCAGAGCTGTTTGGACCATTTGAACCTAGCTTTATTAGTTTGTCACCGTTATTTATATATGTAACACTTTCGAAAAGGTACCGTACTAGGTTGTCTTCCAAGAAGTAAACTTTTCACGTTGGCATTTTCATCGTCATTCACGCCGTTTCACTAACTTACCGTATTGTAATGCGTAGCTTCTCAACAGGAGAAATAGCAAGTCGAAAATTTGTGTCCTGCTTTGTCAGAGTAGCTGGTACTAGTTCCCGCAAAAGGGGGAAATGTGTGGACTCATTTTCTAGAATTTGTGGAATTTTTGTTCTTACTCAGAGACGCCCACAGAAGCTTACACAGTGCTTAATCTAACTTAAACTCACCTACCCTAAGGACAACACATACACCCATGTCTGTGGGACTACTGTCCGCAGCTCATGGTCTTGCGGTAGCGTTCTCGCTTCCCGCGCACGGGGTCCCGGGATCGATTACCGGCGGTGCCAGGGATTTTCTCTGCCTCGTGATGACTGGGTGTTGTGTGTCTTTCATCATCATTTCATCCCCATCGACACGCAAGTCGCCGAAGTGGCGTCAACTCGAAAGACTTGCACCAGGCGAACGGTCTACCCGACGGGAGGCCCTAGCCACACGGCATTTCCATTTCCATTTGTGGGACTACTCCAGGGCTTCACAACATACGTGCTCGTGGAGCAAGCTGTGAGTAGCAAGGCGCGAGCACGGAGCAGCGCGAGCACGCTACCCCCACTACCAGACCAGAGCGGAGAGTGGGGAGAGTCACGTGGGGCACACAACAGCTGCCGCCAGTCAATGTAAATCCGCGGTCACCTGCAGGGATATCACTCACGAATTATTACTGTGACAAATGAAACAAATAAAGGAGAATGTACACGTGCCACATAATTTTATTAGCTTAGTGTATGCCTCTACATTCGTATTAATTTGTGAACTGTTACACAATAAAAGGAGTCACTGAAGTGTGGGATTCTCTGTTATCTTGTACTTTTTGCCCTTTACAATTGCGTCTATATTCGGAGTAATTGTTCTTGTGCATCGTAGGCGCAGCGTGCAGTTTAAATTTCGATCAGATAATGCGTTTCTCAGGCGCGTCTTGTTACATTTCATTGCAGAGAACAGTTATTCACAAACATACATGGAACCGAACATTGATATTATTGTAGACGCCAGTTTGTGCAAATGAGGAAATCTATCCTGAGGGAAGTGTCTGTAAAACTCCAAAATGTTTTTCTTGTTCTGAAATTTGTCTCTGTATTCTCTGTCACACTGCAGGTCAATAATTTCTATTTGCAGTTCAGGACGAATCTCTTCAATATTCGCTGAATATGGAGAGGAGAACAAATCAGAATCACTGTCTAGTGCTGTCAGATCTTGAAAGCGTTGATCAAATTCTTCCTTAAGGGCAACTAAACTATGTGAATAACGTTCACAGTCTTTGTGAACATCTTACATGGATGATAATTTAGGAAAATGAGCTAGATTTCCTGTTTCCAGCTGACTCACCCAAAGTGTCAATTTCATTTTAAAAGCTCGTATTCGATCTATGAAATGAGTAATTAGCAGATCTTCACCTTGTAGTGAAATGTTCAAAGCATTCAGATGGCTAGTTAAATCTGCTAAGAACGCGAGATCACATTTCCATGAAGGCTCTTTCAATTCAGGAACACACATGTTATTTATTTCCATGAACATACACTCCTGGAAATGGAAAAAAGAACACATTGACACCGGTGTGTCAGACCCACCATACTTGCTCCGGACACTGCGAGAGGGCTGTACAAGCAATGATCACACGCACGGCACAGCGGACACACCAGGAACCGCGGTGTTGGCCGTCGAATGGCGCTAGCTGCGCAGCATTTGTGCACCGCCGCCGTCAGTGTCAGCCAGTTTGCCGTGGCATACGGAGCTCCATCGCAGTCTTTAACACTGGTAGCATGCCGCGACAGCGTGGACGTGAACCGTATCTGCAGTTGACGGACTTTGAGCGAGGGCGTATAGTGGGCATGCGGGAGGCCGGGTGGACGTACCGCCGAATTGCTCAACACGTGGGGCGTGAGGTCTCCACAGTACATCGATGTTGTCGCCAGTGGTCGGCGGAAGGTGCACGTGCCCGTCGACCTGGGACCGGACCGCAGCGACGCACGGATGCACGCCAAGACCGTAGGATCCTACGCAGTGCCGTAGGGGACCGCACCGCCACTTCCCAGCAAATTAGGGACACTGTTGCTCCTGGGGTATCGGCGAGGACCATTCGCAACCGTCTCCATGAAGCTGGGCTACGGTCCCGCACACCGTTAGGCCGTCTTCCGCTCACGCCCCAACATCGTGCAGCCCGCCTCCAGTGGTGTCGCGACAGGCGTGAATGGAGGGACGAATGGAGACGTGTCGTCTTCAGCGATGAGAGTCGCTTCTGCCTTGGTGCCAATGATGGTCGTATGCGCGTTTGGCGCCGTGCAGGTGAGCGCCACAATCAGGACTGCATACGACCGAGGCACACAGGGCCAACACCCGGCATCATGGTGTGGGGAGCGATCTCCTACACTGGCGGTACACCACTGGTGATCGTCGAGGGGACACTGAATAGTGCACGGTACATCCAAACCGTCATCGAACCCAATGTTCTACCATTCCTAGACCGGCAAGGGAACTTGCTGTTCCAACAGGACAATGCACGTCCGCATGTATCCCGTGCCACCCAACGTGCTCTAGAAGGTGTAAGTCAACTACCCTGGCCAGCAAGATCTCCGGATCTGTCCCCCATTGAGCATGTTTGGGACTGGATGAAGCGTCGTCTCACGCGGTCTGCACGTCCAGCACGAACGCTGGTCCAACTGAGGCGCCAGGTGGAAATGGCATGGCAAGCCGTTCCACAGGACTACATCCAGCATCTCTACGATCGTCTCCATGGGAGAATAGCAGCCTGCATTGCTGCGAAAGGTGGATATACACTGTACTAGTGCCGACATTGTGCATGCTCTGTTGCCTGTGTCTATGTGCCTGTGGTTCTGTCAGTGTGATCATGTGATGTATCTGACCCCAGGAATGTGTCAATAAAGTTTCCCCTTCCTGGGACAATGAATTCACGGTGTTCTTATTTCAATTTCCAGGAGTGTATTTATCTCATCTAATAGGCAAAAATTCGATTTAATAATTCGCCACGACTAAGCCAGCGGACCTCGCTGTAATAAGGCAGGCTGCCATACTGGCTTTCTACATCCTCAAGAAAGCTTTTAAATTGTCTGTGTTGTAGCCCATGCTTCCTTAAATAATTGGTTGTACGAACAACAACACTCATCACATTTTTTAGAGTGATACTCTTTGCACATAAGTTTTCTTGGTGGATCACACAGTGAACGCCCCTTATTTCATTTGGCACGGTCAGTTTTTGCATTTTCTCCTTCAACAGCGCAACGAAACCTAATTTTTTCCCTGTCATCGCTGGTGCACCGTCTGTAGACACTGAAACTAAAGAATTCCACGACAATCCTATATTTTCAACACTTTCTTCAACACTCTTAAAATATCACCTCCAGTTGTAGTGTTCTTCATGGCTACTACATCGAGGAGCTCCTTCCTCACCTGAAGATCTCTATTAACACCTCTAATAAATACGGAAAGCTGCGCTGTTCCATTGATATCAACACTTTCGTCCAGAGCTAGAGAATACGCCATAAAATCTTTATAGATATTTGCAAGCTGGCTCTGCCATGTCCTGCATGTGACGCATAATGGTCATGTCATCACGACAGAGTCGAGTTCGCGATGCCGACGAGCGAGGACGATGCGCGCGCGGAAGGGGCAGCCGCCTCGGACGCGCCGGAGTCGGCCGCTGGTCGGTCGGTTGGGCCTGGCCCGCCGGACGCCCCAGCGGCCGCTCCACACAGGACGGATCCCAGGTTGACGACCCAGGCTACGGCACAGGTTCATGACAGGATAGAACGACGATCGACAGGCGCTATTCGACCACAGAAGACTACACACCGCACGACGAAACCGTATTCGGACGTCGGCCATACATCACATCACGACGGACGCAGCAATGAAGACGACCGCCAGGACTACGCCAGAAGACTCGAAATATGTCGGGAGGAGGACAAAGAAACGCTGAAGGACATACAACGCCTTATCCGCTATTCACGGGAAACGCAAGAGCAGGATAACGACACCTGTCTGGCATATCCATCTGTGGACTCAGATGTCGAATCACAGCACTCCCACCAAACGGTCGACGACGCGGAGATGGCAGCGGCCTTTCCAGCAGAAAACGACAACGACTCCCCACACGCGGAGGAGGACTTTACGCTCGCACACAACAAACGGTGCAGAAGCAACGCATTAGCCAAGGACTTAGCCAACCCAGCTAAGAGACGAACGGAGACCATCCCCACAACGAACCGATTCGCCCCACTGACACCTCAAGCTGCGCCTCCATCAACCACCAACAAGCCGCAGGCACAAACTTCTAATGCCGCAGAAGCCGTGGACAGAGACAAGAATGTGCTTCGCAAAGTGCCCCCGGTCACAATTTATTACACAAAGGATTACGTTCACCTCAATGAAACGCTCAACGGACTTCTAGAGGGCACCCTTAAAGCTATATACCAAAAGGACCGCATCAAATACCACTTTGAGTCCTTCGAAGACCAAAGGCGTGCAATAAAATACTTCACGAACCACAGCTTCTCCTATTTTACGCATCAAGCACCAGACGACAGGGAACTGAAAGTAGTTGTCAAACGCCTTCCGGCGGAAGTTACCGAAGAACAACTTTACTATGCCCTCTAGGAAAAAGGCTTCAACGTGCTACAAGTCTACCACTTTAAGGAACGCGACGAGAAGACGAAACAATTGATACCGCAACCTGTGTACCGAGTCACCCTCCCATCCGGAAAAGACAGTGACAAGATATATGATGTCAAATACCTGCTCTACACACGAGTGATAATAGAAACCTATAATAGTAAAGAAGGACCAGTCCAGTGCCAACATTGCCAACGTTTCGAGCATACAGCGAACTACTGCAGCATGCCAGCACGCTGCGTCCGCTGCGGTGGATCCCATAAATCATCGAATTGTACCCATCCTAGGACGGCGCCCCCAAAGTGCGCCAATTGTGAACAAGAACATCCAGCGACCTTCCGTGGCTGCCCAAAATTTCAAGAACTCCTACGGAAATATACTAGAAGGACACCAAAGAAGTCGACCCCACAACGGCCTATAATTGCTAAGAACTCGGCCATGGCAGCGATTCCGGCCACCCAACAACTAGCGGCACCTCTCCCTGTGGAAACAATCGCCTCTCGACCACAACCGGCACCCAGAGTGACTCTCCGACAGACAAGACAACAGCGCTCGTACTCCGAAGCAATACGTGCCCATCCACCGGCGCCAACACCAGCGGAGACACCATCTGCCTGGTCGACCACTTTTACACCAGCGTTAACAGATATTCTTCAACTACTCACCGCCCTCCAGCAGAAGCTGACGTCTATCCTCTCGCTTGTAGAAAGCGTACTGACAGCTTTTCAAACACCCTAAATGGATAGACAGCATCACACGAGGCATCTTAACTTCTGCATTTGGAATGCCAACGGCCTGAAACTGAAGAAAATAGAATTCACGGACTTCTTACATCGCCACAAGATAGACATAGCATTTGACTCCGAAACACATCTCCGCGAGTCAACCGACCTCCGCTTGAGGAACATGCACATCTACCGGACGGACAGACGGGACCAACGGGGTGGAGGGACCGCAGTTCTGATCAAAAAATGTATTCGTCACCACCAAGAACGTTTACCCCCACTCCAGACTTTAGAAGCCACGGCAGTAACAATCCACACGACGCTCGGAAACATTACCTGTATTGCGGCTTACCTTAGCCCAAAGAAGCCTCTCCACCCAGAAGATCTTTACTCCGTTACAGAGGGTTACGACAAGATCCTCCTTGGAGGGGATCTTAATAGTAAACATGTTGCCTGGAATTCCCGTAAGACTAACCCAAAAGGACATATGTTGTTTGCACTGGCTGAGAATTTACATATTTCCGTCCATGGACCACGGGAACCGACGAGGATACCTTACGTCCAGACACAAGACCCTGATGTTCTAGACATCGCCATAATCAAGAACATCAACCCGAATCTCCATCTGCGGACGCTGGATGATCTTTGGTCGGACCACAGACCGGTGTTAGGACTCATAGAGAGGGCTACTTTGCAACTGCCACTGCCGACGACAAGAACTTACGACTGGCAGCAGTTCAAGCGTACCTCAACAACAATGTGCGACCAACCCAGGTTGTTACTACCAGAGAAGCGATTGATGTGGCAGTAGCAGTACTCACAAAGAAGATTAACAATGCGAAACAACGAGCACTCACGGAACACCTGCAACCAGAAGTCAATTATGACGAGTTTCCACCACCACTGCAGGAACTTAAGGCAAGGCGCAATCGATTTCGGAAACGATGGGTCCGCTACCGCCATCCGGACGATAGACGGGAGACTCACAGACTAACCCGCGAACTCCGGCGGAAGGTTCAGGACTGGAAGCAACACACGTGGGAACTCAAAATGGACAACTTTCTATTACGCACCAAAGATGAATGGCGAATAGTTAAAAGTCTCAGACAACAACAGCCCCCCAAAAGGGCAATTCGAGGACCCCATGGCCTCTTGTACGACTCACTTGCGCAGGCGGAGCTGTATGCGGATACATACCAACAACAGATGACTACGCCCCCCACGGAGGATGGAGATGATGCACTCCACCGTGCAGAGGAGGACACAGCGGCGGAATGGGAAGCTATTCGGGACGCCCCGACTACCGCTATGCCCCGGCTGACAACGCCGGAGGAAATTCGAAGGATTATCAAGTATAGCAAACACACCTCACCTGGAGCAGATAGAATCAGCAATACGGAGTTGAAACACCTCCCGAGAAAGCCTGTTGTGCTTCTCACCCGGATAGTGAACAGCTGCCTCAGGACTGGATACTTCCCAGAGGCATGGAAGATTGCCAGAATAGTGCCAATACCAAAGCCGGGCAAGGATCTCTCCACCCTGACAGCTACAGACCCATAAGTTTACTGCCGACGCTGGGAAAGGTACTGGAACGTGTCCTACTGAAACGCATGCTGGACATCCTTGTGGCACACAGCATCATCCGGCCGGAGAAGTTTGGCTTCCAGGCGAAGCTATCGGCTGAGTTACAACTACTGCGCATCACGGAATCTATCCAAGACAATTTCAACAAGAAACGACATACTATTGGAGACTTTCTCGATATAGAGAAGGCTTACGATAAAGTATGGCGACGCAACTTGATCGTCAAGCTCCGACGTACCACTCCCCTACCAGACTGCTATTTAAAACTTCTCGATAATTTTCTTCAGGATCGCAGATTATATGTTCGCATTGATGACAAGAATTCAACAACACGGCCTGTCCTTGAAGGACTTCCACAAGGATCGGTCATCTCTCCACTGCTGTTTAATTTGTATATTAACGACCTCCCGACGGAGTCACATGTTACTGCCAGTTTCTATGCCGGCGACACAGCGCTCCTGACTGCAGGCACCAGAATGGACCACCTCGTCACACGGATGCAGCGCCAACTAGATTTAGTGGACCACTGGACCCACATGAACAAAATAACGGTCAACGCAGAGAAAACCAAAGTTATTGTCTTCACACGTCGGAGACCCATCGTCAATGAACGCCTACGGATATCAGACCAGCCACTCCCCTGGGCAACAACTGTAAAATACCTGGGAGTGCATCTGGACGCCAAACTGTTGTATAGTCATCACATTATGGAGAAGAAGACGTCTGGCCTCAAAATGCTGGGAGCTCTCCTCCCATTTCTGAAGAGCTCATACCTCAGCCAACGCACGAAACTCCAGTTGTACCATGCCACAGTCGAACCATCTATTTTGTATGGATCGACCTCTTGGGGTACTACGTGTGCCACTAACTACAAGAAGTTACAGGTTGTACAAAGCAGATGCCTACGATGGATCACAGGAGCCCAATGGTGGATCCGAAATCATGACATTCATCGAGCCTTAAGCGAATCTAATCTCTCAGACAAGGTCAAGGAGAAGGCACGAACCTTATTTCGGAAGTTGGACATGATACGTGACAGTACACCACAACTCACCACAGTAGGTACGGTAGAACCCTTACGCAACCACAAATATAAAGTACCGAAGGCGATAGTATTTGAGCCTCCGTAAATGATATCCCTACGTACTTCTCCATAATTTAAGGACATATTGTCCTTTAGAACTTCTCCACACATGTTTTCAAATACACACCAAAAGCAGCGAGTTAAAGGACCCTTCTGTGTGCCCAAACTAAAGCTGAAAGAAGAATAAATAAATAAAGAGAAAATTTTTACCCCTTCCATTCCCTACAGAAGTAAAAATCAACGAAGTTGATCAGACTTCAGCACCACCACATATTTAAAAAAAAAAAAATGGTCATGTCAACAATGGCACAATCCGAAACTGTTCAACTTGAGATGAACACAAATGTTCCGCTGCAACTAAACATCTTTTATTAAATCGCCATCAGTGAAGGGGCGCAGGGATTTTGCTAAAAACAAAGCAATTTTGTAGCTCACTCTGAGAGCTGCCTCAGTTGATTTTTCTTCGTCATCTTCTTCGGATAGCTTCCTTTTAAGTTTAATAACTTCCTGTGCACGATCTGGTCCATCACATTTTCCACTTCCGTAGTCTTTCGCGTGGTACGATATATAATGTCGCTGCAAATTAAATTTCCTAAAAGAATTCAGCGTTTTGTGACATACTAAACATTTTGCAACAACATCTTTTTCTGTAAACAGATACAATTCCTCCCAATGGGGGTTGAACTACGAAAGCATGGTTGGGGTTACACAACGGCGACTTGACATGATTCTTAACCAGCGAAGTGACTGTTAGAGCTGATCGTAGTACTTTTAACGTTACACAGTCGGCGCGAATTCAATAGGCACGCTGCGGACCTATTCATACGTGCGAGCGCATTTCCCCTCCCTCCTCTCCCTCCCTACTCCGCGACTTTGCAACTGCTCGCGAGCACGTGCCTGAGCAGACGCGAGTACTCGCGCTCAAAACCGGCCAGTTGTTAAGCCCTGGACTACTCGAACCTCCGACGGGAGGAGCCGCGCGGACCGTTGCAACGTGCATAGACGGCGCGGCTACCCCGCGCGGCCACGTTGTTGTTGTTGTGGTCTTCAGTCCTGAGACTGGTTTGATGCAGCTCTCCATGCTAATCTATCCTGTGCTAGCTCCTTCTTCTCCCAGTACCTACTGCAACCTAAATCCTTCTGAATCTGCTTAGTGCATTCATCTCTTGGTCTCCCTCTACGATTTTTACCCTCCACGCTGCCCTCCAATGCTAAATTTGTGATCCCTTGATGCCTCAGGACATGTCCTACCAACCGATCGCTTCTTCTAGTCAAGTTGTGCCACAAACTTCTCTTCTCCTCAATCCTATTCAATACCTCCTCATTAGTTACGTGATGTATCCACCTAATCTTCAACATTCTTCTGTAGCACCACATTTCGAAAGCTTTTATTTTCTTCTTGTCCGAACTATTTATTGTCCATGTTTCACTTCCATACAGGGCTACACTCAATACAAATACTTTCGGAAACGACTTCCTGACACTTATATCTATACTCGATGTTAACAAATTTCTCTTCTTCAGAAACGCTTTCCTTGCCATTGCCAGTCTACATTTTATATCCTCTCTACTTCGACCATCATCAGTTATTTTGCTCCCCAAATAGCCAAACTCCTTTACTACTTTAAGTGTCTCGTTTCCTAATCTAATTCCCTCAGCATCACCCGACTTAATTCGACTACATTCCATTATCCTCGTTTTACTTTTGTTGATGTTCATCTTATATCCTCCTTTCAAGACACTGTCCATTCCGTTCAACTGCTCTTCCAAATCCTTTGCTGTCTCTGACAGAAATAAAATGTCATCGGCGAACCTCAAAGTTTTTATTTCTTCTCCATGAATTTTAATACCTACTCCGAATTTTTCTTTTGTTTCCTTTACTGCTTGCTCAATATACAGATTGAATAACATCGGGGATAGGCTACAACCCTGTCTCACTCCCTTCCCAAACACTGCTTCCCTTTCATGTCCCTCGACTCTTATAACTGCCATCTGGTTTCTGTTTGAAAGAGACAATTCCAGTCAACATTGTCAAAAGCTTTCTCTAAGTCTACAAATGCTAGAAACGTAGGTTTGCCTTTCCTTAATCTTTCTTGTAAGATAAGTCGTAAGGTCAGTATTGCCTCACATATTCCAACATTTCTACGGAATCCAAACTGATCTTCCCCAAGGTCTGCTTCTACCAGTTTTTCCATTCGTCTGTAAATAATTTGCGTTAGTATTTTGCCGCTGTGACTTATTGAACTGATAGTTCGGTAATTTTCACATCTGTCAACACCTGCTTTCTTTGAAATTGGAATTATTATATTCTTCTTGAAGTCTGAGGATATTTCACCTGTTCCATACATCTTGCTCACCAGATGGTAGAGTTTTGTCAGGACTGGCTCTCCAAAGGCCGTCAGTAGTTCTAATGGAAAGTTGTCTACTCCCGGGACCTTGTTTCGACTCAGGTCTTTCAGTGCTCTGCCAAACTCTTCTCGCAGTATCGTATCTCCCATTTCATTTTCATATACATCCTCTTTCGTTTCCATAATATTGTCCTCAAGTACATCGTTCTTGTATAGACCCTCTATATATTCCTTCCACCTTTCTGCTTTCCCCTCTTTGCTTAGAACTGGGTTTCCATCTGAGCTCTTGATATTCATACAAGTGGCTCTCTTTTCTCCAAAGGCTGTATCTATCTTACCCCTAGTGAGATAAGCCTCTACATCCTTACATTTGTCCTCTAGCCATCCCTGCTTAGCCATTTTGCACTTCCTGTCGATCTCATTTTTGAGACGTTTGTATTCCTTTTTGCCTGCTTCATTTACTGCATTTTTATATTCTCTCCTTTCATCAGTTAAATTCAATATTTCTTCTGTTACCCAAGGATTTCTACTAGCCATCGTCTTTTTACCAACTTGATCCTGCGTTCACTACTTCATCCCTCAGAGCTACCCATTCGTCTTCTACTGTATTTCTTTCCCCCATCCCTGTCAATTGTTCCCTTATGCTGTCTCTGAAACTCTGTACAACCTCTGGTTTAGTCAGATTATCCAGGTCCCATCTACTTAAATTCCCACCTTTTTGCAATTTATTCATTTTTAATCTACAGTTCATAGCCAATAGATTGTGGTCAGAGTCCACATCTGCCCCTGGAAATGTCCTACAATTTAAAACCTGGTTCCTAAATCTCTGTCTTACCATTATGTAATCTATCTGATACCTTTTAGTATCTCCAGGATTCTTCCATGCATACAACCTTCTTTTATGATTCTTGAACCGAGTGTTAGCTATGATTAAGTTATGATCTGTGCAAAATTCTACCAGACGGCTTCCTCTTTCATTTCTTAGCCCCAATCCATATTCACCTAATATGTTTCCTTCATTCCCTTTTCCTACTGTCGAATTCCAGTCACCCATGACTATTAAATTTTCGTCTCCCTTCACTATCTGAATAATTTCTTTTATCTTATCATACATTTCTTCGTCATCTGCAGAGCTAGTTGGCATATAAACTTGTACTACTGTAGTAGGCATGGGCTTCGTGTCTATGTTGGCCACTATAATACGTTCACTATGCTGTTTGTAGTAGCTTACCCGCACTCCTATTTTTTAATTCATTGTTAATCCTACTCCTGCATTACCCCTATTTGATTTTGTATTTATAACCCTGTATTCACCTGACCAGAAGGCTTGTTCCTCCTGCCACCGAACTTCACTAATTCCCACTATATCTAACTTTAACCTATCCATTTCCCTTTTAAATTTTCTAACCTACCTACCCGATTAAGGGATCTAACATTCCACTCTCCGATCCGTAGAATGCCAGTTTTCTTTCTCCTGATAACGGCGTCCTCCTGAGTAGTCCCCGCCCGGAGATCCGAATGGGGGGCTATTTTACCTCCGGAATATTTTACCCATTAGGACGCCATCTCATTTAACCATACAGTAAAGCTGCATGCCCTCGGGAAAAATTACGGCTGTAGTTTTCCCTTGATTTCAGCCGTTCGCAGTACCACAACAGCAAGGCCGTTTTGGGTAGTATTACAAGGCCAGATCAGTCAATCATCCAGACTGTTGCCCCTGCAACTACTGTAAAGGCTGCTGCCCCTCTTCAGGAACCACACGTTTATCTGACCTTTCAACAGATACCCCTCCGTTGTGGTTGGACCTAAGGTACGGCTATCCGTATCGTTGAGGCACGCAAGCCTCGCCACCAACGGCAAGGTCCATGGTTCATGGGGGGAGGCACGCGGCCACAGCTGAACTATATTTACACTGATGTGCGGGGACACCCAGTTCAAACGTTTTATGAGCTTTAAATTATGATAAGCCACAGTAACGTCCTCTTCAGAAGAGCTCACGACAGCAACTGAAACAGAAACGGCGTCCGTGCTCTCTTGTTGCTCGTCGTATGGCGAGTCACATTGCGTATTGCGCTGCGTGTTACATTTATTGCAACGTGTCGTGTTACAGGGGCTGTATTAACCTCAGTGAGAACCGCAGCTTAGGCTAAACAAGGAGTTGCGACGTGACGTAGTTTTCAACAATACACGGTTCATGCAGCAACCCACGTCGTTGCTTAGCAACAGTCTGGTGCGTGTAGAATGGCGAGCAACACGACAGTTTCCGTCACCATTCATCACAGCCTTAAGCAAACCGTGATACGCAGTAAGAACACGGAGTAACGACAGCAGTCGGAAGGTAATTAATTAACAAACAACTACTTCTACCAATTCGTGTGAATCAAACACACGTCGATTGTACTCATCTGCTGACTCACATCATAAATTCTAGTTTAACTAAAGCATGAGATACAACTTGTTGGCTTTGTCCAGTGACGTCTTACTTTAGTCACAGATATTAATTTGTTTATCTTTAAGCCATAGATAATAAATCGGCTATTTTCTGCGACGAATTGTCGTAATCGTAAACAGAAATAAATGAATGTGTTTTAAAGAAACAGATATTGTGTACGCTCTCTGTCGCTTGAGGTAATTTTAAATCATTTGCGTAAATGTTTTGTGTTATATCTTTGTCTGTTAGCGAGTAGCTCCAATTGCTATTTCCTCTGCAATTGATTCGTATTCTGTACTATGTAGGTCAGCTAAAGAATAGGATAATAGTGCTAGAAAAAGCAAGAAAAGCGATGTACATAGCACTGGCACCCTGTACCTCAGTTGAACTACGAAGGATGTATCCTATTTTTCAGCTGACCTATACAGATCAACAGAAATACAGGATACAAATTTTACGTTTTTCGCATCTTTCGTCTTCACTAGTACTAGTATCGTATTCTTCAGCTGATACTAGTACTAGCGATGGTGAAAAAGCCGTTACACGTGAAATTTATATGTATGTGTCAACAGAGGTAGTCCATGTCAGAGTAACGTTTGTCGCATTATACTACGGTTTTCTAACTGAAAAAAAAAGCGATATACGTAACATTACGTTCGAAGTATGGGTTTACTGACACATGTCCACCATATGTTTTCTCTGTAGTTGAGTCTTCTGCTTCTCAACATTCGTCTACGCTTCTAAATCTTTGCAGTGCATCTGTGGTAACTTGTGACGTCATCGCTCAAAGCCGACTGGTTGTATCCCATTCTCCAGTATTCCCTAAATTCTCATAGGCATGTATGTTTGCTGCACCTGGAGTTCTTTGTCACAGTAATTATATTCAGAGTAATCTGATTTTGCAAACCATACTTTGTCACAGTGTGTCTAAGGCAGATTTCCTAACTCTGATAATTACAGGAAACTCAGTATATTACAAGTTGTACACTATCCAACGAAATTTCCTTGCGTAATGCTGTCAGCACTCACTCATGTAGATGATGTTCGACACACTGTGGTGTACTAAAATACATATTTTCCGTGCACATGTCATAAGACGTAACGAATTACAGGCTGATTTCATGCATCAAGCTGTATTTTTGTCAGAAAACTAAATTGCCGTTCAAATCACACATTATTAATGGAATGAAAAGAAATTTTATAGTTTTTTCTGCTTCTTTGTGGTTACATATCACCTTTATGTCAGTGCATACCGTATCTTGTATCCCAGTAGAGTAGGCCCACATTTTATTGCCTTCCCGTCTCCTTGGTACAGAATTGTTAGAGGACGCTAAAATTCGAGTCTAACGTGTTGATTTTATCGGTGCCAAATATGGTGGTCAAATGATACTGTGCACAGTAGACATGACGTAGCAAAACAATGTATTTCATTTCAGTGATAAGTAAATTATAGAAGCAAGTATCGTTTCTGTCTAATCTCTTACGTTCAGATTTGACACGTGAAGTGGTTCCGAAGCCGACGAGTTTTTTTAAGGCCCCCTCACACACATGAAACATTGCTGGAAACTCGGGAGCAACGGCGCCTGCAATCCGTTACTCTTTCCGATTCCCACACACACTACCGATTTACGTAACCATTTCATTCACTATTTCGAACATAATTTTGTCGCCAATACCGACCAGTACTTAAAAAAAATCGTGTAACTGAAATTTGTTAAATCTGATTTGGGATGTTTATTTCTTTCATGCTTAAATTAGCTGATTATATATATACATAGGGTGTAAACGATATAAGCTGCTGCCGTAATTATACAGACTGTACCTCTCGGTGTGCTTCACAAAACAGTCTAATGAAATATCGTTGTATCACGTTCTTTATTTTTATATTCCTAAAATATAGATATTTGTCTGTTTGGTAGTTGACGCATTTCTGTTTACATGGTGTAATGACGGCACACGACCTTGCTTCTCTGTTATGACCGTTTTAAACGATAAGTGAACTTGTAATCGACTGACAATCAGTTGCGTGAATGGCGACTATTATGATAGCGTTAGTAGCGACGAGCGATAATTCTAGGGATAAAGGAATAGGGCCAGTTCTAAATTCAGTACTAGTGGCCTCACTGCGCATCCGCGACCTGGTAGCTGCCTGTTGTAGTCACGACTCAGCTGAGTGCTGAGTCTGTCATATCGCTTTCTCGTACACTTACCGTATGTTGAGTTTTGTTTCTGTTTATGGTAGTTTCGTTATCACAAGGAACTTTCTGAGCAAGTGAGTACAGCGCACTTTTCGTAAATATTTTCAGGGAAGTTTTCAAATCTTTGTAAATTTCACAAATAATTAATGAATGATATGCTAAACTGAACTCACGACTTTGGCTCTGTTATGCTAGTAGCGGTACGCTGTGTTCACTTTTATCATTTAAACACGCTGCGACAAGATCTTGTCTGAGTTTATAGTTTCGGCCTAGTACGCTTGGAACGCTTCAGTAGACAATAACGTTTCTTGAACACTTCCGTTCATCTTGTAAAAAGAGCTTTACCGACGTTGACGGACGAAGCAGAACAATGTAGACATTAGAAGTTTACAGCAACGCGGCGCGGCGTCTGGGTACTGCCGAAACAAAACAATTTAAACAGTCATTGGGTTGTCAGGAACGTGTAATTCTTTTTACGTATACAATGTACAACCAGACGTTTTCTCTTTTACAACAGTACCATAACGGGGGTCGTGTTAGTAAAGAAAAGCTAACATCAAATAAAATGTGCTTCCGTTAGTACAAAATCAACCAGTCACCATGAAATTTGTTGTGCATTAACTACAATCAGCTGTTTTCTTTTTTTACAATACCATAACGGGAATTAAAGTCAGATTATCTTCCTTTTCTACAAGAGTACAGAAAGGAAAATGAAACCCACATTACTAATACTACAATAAGTGTTCAAAATTCCCACCATTATATTCAATACCTGCTACATTATGGTAAACCCAGTTTCGGTGCACTCGTCATTTGCTTGTATGGTATTGTCAGCATCGAAAATCCTCTGCGTAAGTTCGTCCACATTATTTACTTGCTGGGAATAAAGAAGTTCTTTCATACGGCCCCAAAAGTGAAAATCTATTGGATTTATGTCAAAACTGCGTGCTGGCTAACGACATGGGCCAAAACGTCCTGTCCATCGCCCCGGAAATAGTCTTTTCAAAAAAAATTCGCACTCTGTGACCAATGTGGGGTGGAGCACCATCGTGGAGGAACCATATGTTATGACGAAAGCTAATGGAATATTTTTCTAATAAAGTTGGTAGTAATGTATTTTCTAGAAAGGTTCGGTAATCGTTACCAGTCAGTCGTACAGGTAAAACATAAGGCCCAATAATATAATCATCGATTATACCCGCCCATACATTTAAGGAAAAGCGGCGCTGAAAATATGTTGTTACTAATAGGGGCGGATTGTGTACACTCCACGTGTGCGTGTTATGGAAATTAATTATTTCGTCTCGAGTGAAACAGGCTTCACCTGTGACGAGTATTTTGTTTACAAATTCATGCCGAGCACTTTGTAACAAAAACCTCTCTGAGAATTCTCGTCGTCGAAGGAAATCTTACTCCTCCAACTCTTATGTGTTAAGGCCGCAGACGCTCCTCTTTCATAGTGCGATGAACGACAGTGTGTGATGCACTTACCTGACAGGCGATGCTTCTAGTACTCTCGAGTAAGATCTTCGTGAATGCGGTGCAGAATTTGTACCTCAGCTGCCAATGTATGAGTACATTCTTCGCGCAGTGGGCCTCTGCTTACTGCGCGAGGTAGTAAAGAGCCAGTATCTCTCAATCTACGCAAATTAAATACTCACTCGTTAGCCGTATTCTGTCACGATTTATTTAATAATAAAATGGAAGCATACCAGAATGGACAACACACTTCGCATTCAAAATTAAATGTAAAAAGGTAAAGCTAACTATTGTACTTTGTTACGAATGAATTGCAAAATAATCGAATAAAAGTAGAGAAATATGATGATACAAATCTTTGGTGAACTGCAACAAATGTCGGTCGTGCAGGAAGTCTTCGTTGTGGGAACCGTTCTCTATAAACTCGTATAGCTGCCTTCGTAACACCTTTTTCCTAGCCATAAATGAAATGCATATCGCATAGTTCAGTGATAATAAATCTTCCTTCCATCCCAACGTTTAACAGAGTTGCAATAACGTCTGCACATATAACTCAACGACTGCCGAGTATCGACATATGACAGTCACTCACCCACGCAGGTCATTGTTACCTACGTGTTTATGACTCATGCTCGCAATGTCAGTAAGCGCAGCTGTAAATAACACGAACCGATTACTTACAGAAGTGTACCTGTGTTGGGGGAAAGGTGGAGCAGGCACCCCGTAGTGGTTTGAGCCTGTTTAATGAATTCTCCGAGTCAACAGTGCATAATGTTTCCACAGACCATGTCTAATCAGTGTGCGCGTCGTGTCTACTTTTCCGAAAACATTGTCCCGAAGTAAACTGATCTTTTCTGGGAAAACTGTAGGAAATCTAGAAACATGCTACTGGACGTTTTAAATCAATTGCTTTTGTCCTACACCGAGATTTTTTTGGCAGATTACACCTTTTACACCACATATACACTGAAGAAACTGGTATAGGCATGCGTATTCAAATACAAGGATATGTAAACGGCCAGTATACGACGCTGTGGTCGGCAACGCCTATATAAGACAGCAAGTGTCTGCCGCAGTTGTTAGAACGGTTACTGCTGCTACAATTGCAATTTATCAAGATTTAAATGAGTTTGAACGTGGTGTTATAGTCGGCCCACGAGCGATGGGACGGAGCATCTCCGAGGTAGCAAAGAAGTGGAGATTTTCCCTTACGCCCATTTCACGAATGTACAGTGAACGTCAAGACTCCGGTAGAACATCAAATCTCCGACATCGCTGCGGGCGGAAAAAGATCCTGCAAGAAAGAGACGAACGACGACTAAAGAGAATCGTTCAACGTGACAGAAGTGCAGCCCTTCCTCAAATTGCTGCAGATTTCATTTCAATGCTGGGCCATCAACAAGTGTCAGCGTGCAAACCATTCAACAAAATATCATCTATATGGGTTTTCGGAGGTGGAGGCCCACTCGTGTACCCTCGATAACTGCACGACACAAAGCTTTACGCCTCGCCTGCACCCGTCAACACTGACTTTGGACTGTTGATGACTGGAAACATGTTGCTTGGTTGGGCGACTCTCGTTTCAAATTGTATCAAGCGGATGGACGTGTACTGGTATGGAGACAATCTCATGAATCCATGGACCCTGCATGTCAGCAGGGGACCGTTCAAGCTGGTGAATGCTCTATAATGGTGTGGGTATGTGCAGTAGGAGTGATATGGGACCCTGATACGTCTAGATACGACGCTGACAGGTGACACGTACTAGACATCCTGTCTGATCACCTGCATCCATTCATGTGCATTGTGCATGCCGACGGAATTGGGCCATTTCAGCAGGACAGTGCGACAACTCACATGTCCAGTATTACTACAGAGTGGCTCCAGAAACACTCTTCTGAGTTTAAACACTCCCTCTGGCCACCAAATTCCCCAGACGCGAACATTATTGAGCATAACTAGGATGCCTTGCAACGTGCCGCTCGGAAGAGATCTCCAACCCCGAGGTACTCCTGCGGATTTATGGAGAGCCCTGCAGGATTCATTGTGTCAGTTCCCTCCAGTGCTGCTTGAGACATTAGTCCAGTAGATACGACGTCGTGTTGCGGCACTACTGCGTGCTCGAGGGGGCCCTACAGGGTATTATGTAGGTGTATCTATCTATCTATGTATCTATATGACGTAATTTTCGACAATACACACACACACACACACACACACACTTTTGACGGAAAACACCAACGCCAATAAATAATTAATCTAGAGTAATGGAATTTCGAGAATACACTTGCCGGGGTAACGTATTTCAGTGATCAGCATTGCAATACTAGAGGTTAATGCTAGCGCGAGATGAGCCATTGAAAATGTGAAACGCTGGTACGTTAATAACTGATGTAACCGCCAGATTGTTGAATGCAAGCATGCAAATGTAGATGCACTGTATTTTACGGGTGCCGGTTTTAAGTTTGTGGGATGGAGTTCCATGCCCGTTGCACTTGGTCGGTCAGTGTAGAAACTTTTGATGCTGGTTGTGGATGACGCTGGAGTTGTCGTCCGATAATGTCACATATGTGGTCGATTGGGGATAGATCTGGTGACCGAGCAGCCACTCTGTGGGCGTGCTGGTATACAGCAGTGATATGTGAGCGAGTGTTATCCTGTTGGAAAACCCCTCCTGAAACACTTTTCATGAATAGGAACTCAACAGGTCGAATCGCAAGACTGACGTACAAATTTGCAGTGAGGGTCTATGGGAGAAGAAAATGGCTCTGAGCACTATGGGACTTAACTTCTGAGGTCGTCAATCCCCTAGAACTTAGAACTACTTAAACCTAACTAACCTAAGGACACCACACACATCGATGCCCGAGACAGGATTCGAACCTGCGACCGTAATGGTCGCGCTGTTCCAGACTGTAGCACCTAGAACCGCTCGGCCATTTCGGCCGGCCTGTGGGATAACACCAGACCATAACTCCAGGTGTAGGCCCAGGTATCTAGCGTGTAGACAAGTTGGTAACAAGCATCATACGGCCATCATTGGCACCGAGGCAGAACCAACTTTCATAAGAGGAACCAACATATCTCCACTCTGCCCTCGAATGGGCTCTCGCTTGACAACGCTGAAGTCTCAAATTGCGGTGGTTTGGCGTCAGTGGAATGCGCGCTACAGGGCGTCTGTCCCTGATCTGTCCTTGAAGTAACCGACTTGTAGCAGTTCCTTGTGTCACTATGGTGCAAACTGTTGTCCAAATTGCTGCGATAGATGCAAAACGATGCGCCAGAGACGTACGCCTAAATCGATGGTCTGGCCTCTCGATAGTGCCACGAGGCCGTCCGGAACCCGGTCTTCTTGCGACCGTACATTCTCGTCACGACCGCTGCCAGCAATTATGTACAGTGGCTACGTTCCCGCCAAGTCTTTCTGCAGTATCGCAGAGGGAACATCCCGCTTCTCGTAGCCCTGTTACACTACCTCGTTACTCTCAGTGAGACGTTGATAATAGCGTTTTTTTCGCCTTAAGGGACTTTTTGATTTAACATCAACTCAAAACGACCAATCTGAAAGATAGCTAACGCTCACAACCGTTACGGAGGGTGTTTAAAGCAAACCTGCATCCTCCTAGTGATGCTACTAATGCCACTCTTACGTGACTGGCTCGTAATCGGAATAGATATAATCTTTCAGATGCGGAAACACGCCCACCAAATTTCGTCTACGTCGCACTAATCTTTCTTGATGTTAGGATTTTTACGAAGTTTAGATTAAGGAAAGGCAAACCTACGTTTCTAGCATTTGTAGACTTAGAGAAAGCTTTTGACAATGTTGACTGGAATACTCTCCTTCAATTTCTGAAGGTGGCAGGGGTAATATACAGGGAGCGGAGGCCATTTAGAATTTGTACAGAAACCAGATGGTAGTTATAAGAGTCGAGGGGCATGAAACGCAAGCAGTGGTTGAAAAGGGAGTGAGACAGCGTTGTAGCCTATCCCCGATGTTATTCAATCCGTATATTGAGCAAGCAGTAAAGGAAAGAAAAGAAAAATTCGGAGTAGGAATTGAAATCCATTGAGAAGAAATAAAGACTTCGAGATTCGCTGATGACATTGTAATTCTGTCAGAGACAGCAAAGGACCTGGAAGAGCAGGTGAACGGTATGGATAGTGTCTTGAAAGGAGAATATAAGATGAACATTAACAAAAGCCAAACGAGGATGATGGAACGTAGTCGAATTAAATCCGGTGATGCTGAGGGAATTAGATTAGGAAATAAGACGCTTAAAGTAGTAAATGCGTTTTGACATTTGGGGAGCAAAATAACCGATGATGGTCGAAGTAGAGAGGATATCAAATGCAGACTGGCAATGGCAAGGAAAGCGTTTCTGAAGAAGAGCAATTTGTTAACATCGAGTATAGATTTAAGTGTCAGGAAGTCGTTTTTGAAAGCATTTGTATGGAGTGTAGCCATGTATAGAAGCGAATCGTGGACGATAACTAGTTTAGACAATAAGAGAATAGAAGCTTTCTTAATGTGTTGCTACAGAAGAATGCTGAACATTAGATGGGTAGATCACATAAGTAATGATGAGGTATTGAATTGAATAGGAGAAAAGAGAAATTTCTGGCACAACTTGACTAGAAGAGGGGATCGGTTCGTAGGGCATATTCTGAGGCATCAAGGGATCACCAATTTAGTATTGGTGGGCAGCGCGGAGGGAGACCAAGAGATGAACACACTAAACAGATTCCGAAAGATGTAGGTTGCAGTTGTTAATGGGTGACGAAGAAGCTTGCACAGGATAGAGTAGCATGGAGAGCTGCATCAAACCAGTCCCTGGACTGAAGACCACAACCACATCATATGGTGTCTCTTGGAAGTGTCTTCCGGTCTTTCGGCAAATATTTGCAATTTCGATCTCGCAACTTGTATCTGGAGTGAGTCCAAATAAATACTGTTCATCATATCTTTAATGCGATTGAAAGTGAATTTTTTTCGTTAGAAAATAAAATATTTTTTTAAAGTGGAATTTTACGTTCCCATTCGACAGAGCGGTCCCATATTAGTCTAAGACGATCTCCCTTTCATCGATATGTGTTAAAAGAAACAGTAAAACACGAAGAATAGCATCCAGTACTCCAGGAGCGACAGACCCAGCCTGCACTTCACTGCTACCACCATAGAAAAGCGTTGCTACATGAGTACTGGTCATCCTTCGTGTTTTACAGTTCCTTTTAATACATATCCACAAAACGAATAATGCACGAGATTCATTTGGGACTGCTCTGTCGAATGGACACAAAAATTTCCACTGTGGGAATCATTTTGTTTTGTGTTGGGAAACAGGCCGACGCTTTCCGTCGACGCTGGATGTCTTATGGGAGACGTTATGATCAGCTTTTGTTTGGACTGATTCCAGCTACACGACACGCTGCATAAACGAAACTCCAAATATCTCCCGAAACACTAGACAAAATGCACTAATGTCCTATAGGAGAGACACCTGGTATACAGGGTGTCCCAGAAGGATTGGTCAACACTGACGGGTATAACAGGCACGATCATCTGAAGCAAAAAACTTCATATGGACTTATGCCCTATTCCGAATGATTCCAGAGGTAGTACATTTGATGTACGTTGTTACTTATTTTCTGTGTTATTCAATACATTGTGTGGTTTACACATGTACACATGTAGAACAATGAGTACAAACATTACACATACGTATTGCGAACTATTAGTTGAAAAATATATATTTTCAACACATGTATGTATGTATACATGTTAACCGTGCACCTAGAAACGACGGAGAGGCTTCGTCCCCGCCGCAGCCGCAGTGGTCGAGAACCCCACGACGACTACCGCAGTCCACTTCACCCTTCCGCCTCCCCACACCGAACGCAGGGTTATTGTGCGGTTCGGCCCCCTTGGACCCCCCAGGGAACGTATCACACCAGACGAGTGTAACCCCGATGTTTGCGTGGTAGAGTAATGGTGGTGTACGCATACGTGGAGAACTTGTTTGCGCAGCAATCACCGACGTAGTGTAACTGAGGCGGAAAAAGGGGAACCAGCCCGCATTCGCCGAGGCAGATGGGAAACCGCCTAAAAACCATCCACAGACTGGCCGGTTCACCGGACCTCGACACAAATCCGCCGGGCGGATTCTTGCCGGGGACCAGGCGCTCCTTCCGGCCCATAAAGCCGTGCGTTAGACTGCACGGCCAACCGGGCGGACTATTTTTAACACATTCTCATCTAAGTATTGTCTTACACGTCACATTACAGCTGTTATACACTTCACACGCCACAATAAATGTTCGAATATCCCACAGTCAACCTCAGTGCATTTGTGCACTGTTGGGAGAACATGTTGCGTTGCTTTTCTGAGTGTCTCTGCGCGTCCCCTAATGAGGGCAGCAGCGTCCATGATGTGACCAAGCAGCTCACGTCGCGTATTCACCACACGTTTGTACACCTCAGACTTAATTCAGCTCCATAAACAAAAATCTAATGGCGTAAGGTCTGGAGATTTTGGTGACCAGTCAAAAGTACCAGACAAATCCACCGATTAGGGTAGGTGTGGTTGAGAAGTTACGTCATACGTCATGTAAAATGTGGAGGGGGCTCCGTCACACTGAAAGTGCATCGTAGTCGTACATTGCAGTCCGCGTGCAAAAGGTAACATCCTCGAGTTGTACGCGGAACATCCTCGAGTTGTACGCCACATAAATCTTACAGAAAAATGCAAGTAATTCTCCCCTAGCATTTGCTCTTCTACAATGACTGGAACTGTTAATGTGCTACGGATCATGCCGCACAAAATATTGATTGAAAACGAACTTGGAAATTGTTTTACACTGTTGCGTGTGGATCCACCTGCGACCACCGATGATAATTACGTATGGTATTGATCGCGATAGGTGCTAGACAAAGCAGATAAACAGTTCTTAGCATCTCACTTACACAGTGAACTGACATCACTTGGTTCCAGTAAAATGGACGTAGAGGGATTATGTGCCAAGCTTAAACAGATTTATATCGTAATTTGGAGAGTTACGTGTCTAGTAAGTGAATTAAGGGCGGAAAATATCCAATATGGTTTAATAACGAGGTTCGGAAAATGCTGAGGAAACAGAGTGTGCCGGCTGGAGTGGCCGAGCGGTTCTAGGCGCTACAGATTGGAACCGCGCGACCGCAACGGTCGCAGGTTCGAATCCTGCATCGGGCATGGATGTGTGTGATGTCCATAGGTTAGTTGGGTTTAAGTAGTTCTAAGTTCTAGGGGACTGGTGACCTCAGAAGTTAAGTCCTCAGAGCCAAACAGAGTGTGCTGTATTCTCCGCTCGAAAGAGAACCACAAGTGACGACAAGCAGCTGTTAGTGAGATTCGTGCGTCTGTGAAAATATCTGTACGCGAAGCACACAACTACTACCACCTCATACCTTAGCAAAATATCTAGCAGAGAATCCGAGGAATACTGGCCCAATGTAAATTCTCTAAGTGTGTCTAAGGCATCCATCTAGTCACTTGATGACCAGTCTGGTGTGGCAGTTGAATACGGCAAAACAAAAACCGACGTTTTAAATTTCACGTTCAAGAAATCGTTCGCGCAAACATACCGTCGTTTGGCCATCAAACAGACTCTCCTGTGGACGACATAGTAATAAGCATCCCTGGTGTAGAGAAACAATTGAAAGACCTGAAAACAAATAAGTCATTAAGTCCAGATCGAATCCGAATTTGATTTGTCAAGAAGTGCTCTACAGCATTGGCCCCTTACCTAGCTTGCATTTATCGCGAATCTGTCTGCCAGCGCAAAGACCCAAGCGAGTGAAGAGAAGCGCACGTGACTCGTGTATATAAGAAAGGCAAAAGAACAGACCTGCAAAATTATAGACCTATGTTCCTAACAGTGATTTGCTGCAGAATCCTTGAACACATTCTCACTTCGAATACAATAAATTTTCTTGAGCCCGAGAGTCTTTCGTTCACAAATCTGCATGGTTTGAGAAAGCATCGGTCGTGTGAAACTCTCAGCTTGCTCTTTCGTCAAGTGATGTACTGAGAACTATGGATGAAGGACAGCAGGCAGATTTCATATTTCTAGATCTCCGGAAAGTTTTTGATACGGCGCTCTATTGCAGTCTGTTAAAGGAGGTACGAACATGTGGAATGGGTTCACAGACGTGCGAGTAGCTCTAACACTTTTTTTTAAGTTATAGAACCCAGTATGTCGTCCTTGACAGCGAGACAAGGGTATAGTAAGGAGCCCCCCAGGGAACTGTGATGGGACCGCTATTATTCTCCATATACAGAAATAATTTGGCCGACAGGCTGGGCAGCAGTATGCGGTTGTTTGCTGATCATGTTGTGGTGTTCGGTAAGGTGTCCAAATTGGGTGACTGTAGAAGGTTACAAGATGACTTAGACAAAATTTCTGGTTGGTGTGTTGACTGGTAGCTGGCTCCAATTGCAGCTCAGTAGGCATTGCAGTTGAAGAGGAATAGAAATCTCTAAAAAGATCCATCACAGAAGTTGGGAAGCAAAACATAGGTACAAAGAAGGTTATTTCGAAAAAACCATGGGTAACAGAAGAAATACTTCAATTGATTTTTATTAAAAATGAAACTCCTCCAGCTGTACTTAAGATTTCATATTTATTTGGCTACTAGTTTCGACGTTGCGTCAAGGCCATCTTCAGGCCCGTACACTTTGATGATATCAGTTGTGTGTGGCGGAGTACTAAAAGTCCGCGGTGAGACCAGCCTGCTACTCAACACCTTCGCTATGTGGTGTGTAACAACCTAGCCTATTCATAATATTATCAAAAAGCTACACTTTGCATACCTCAAAGAAATTGTCAACTTGTCTCAAAGTTGCATGTGATTGGACATTGTATCTTACCTGAAACGAGCACCCAAAAATACACTAGAAAATCCTTGAAGAAGATAATTTAATTGCATCGAAGTGATATTGCTTGGGTTATGGAGCCAAACCAGATGAGTCCGAAAATCAAACTCGTAGTGTTCGGATACATCATTAGTAATGTCTTGCTTCACACAGCCACATCGTTTAAATATCTGGGCGTAATCTTGCAAAGTGATATGAAATGCAACGAGCATGTGAGGACTGTGGTAGGAAAGGCGTATAGCAGACTTTGGTTTATTGGAAGAATTCTACGAAAGTGTGGTTTATCCGTAAAGGATACGACTTGCTGCAGCAGCAAGTCGTATACTCCTAGCTCACTCATTTGTTACATAGTTTAATTCTTAATTTCTTTGCGTGTTTTTGGTACTTGCATTGTTTAATTCATAAATTTCGGGCGTATTATAGTATTTGAGAGTTGTAGCATCACGTTTTAGTACTCGAATAGTGTTAAATCGCGTAGTCTCCTTCCGCCGCCGAGCAGTGTGTCAGCAGTGCACAAGTGGCAGCATTACTGCATTTACTAGGCAATCTTGTATTTTAATAACCGCTTCAATTTTGTGTCGTTTTGTTTGCGCTCTCTGTAGATTAGTTCAGACGTTCTTTGCACAGTTTTTAGCATGGATAGGGACTGCAACTGCTGTGTTCGGATGCAGGCTGAGTTGGCATCCCTTCGCTCCCAGCTTCAGGCAGTGTTGGCTTCGGTCACACAGCTTGAGGCTGTTGCCAATGGGCATCACTGTGGGGGTCCGGATGGGGGTTTGTCGGGGACGGCCAGCTCTTCCCACGCATCCCCCGATCGGACTACGACTGTGGTTGCCCGGGATACTGCCCGCATTGAGGCTGATCCCTCACCTGTGGTAGAGTGGGAGGTCGTCTCAAGGTGTGGCAGGGGGCGAAAGACATTCCGGAGGGCTGAACGGAAGGCCTCTCCAGTTTGTCTGACGAACCGGTTTCAGGCTCTGTCTCAGGCTGATACTGATCTTCAGCCTGACATGGCTGCTTGTCCTGTTCCAGAGGTTGCCCCTCAGTCTGCAAGATCCGGGCAGTCGCAGAGGGTGGGCTTACTGGTAGTTGGGAGCTCCAACGTCAGGCGCGTAATGGGGCCCCTTAGGGATATGGCAGCAAGGGAGGGGAAGAAAACCAAAGTGCACTCCGTGTGCATACCGGGGGGAGTCATTCCAGATGTGGAAAGGGTCCTTCCGGATGCCATGAAGGGTACAGGGTGCACCCATCTGCAGGTGGTCGCTCATGTCGGCACCAATGATGTGTGTCGCTATGGATCGGAGGAAATCCTCTCTGGCTTCCGGCGGCTATCTGATTTGGTGAAGACTGCCAGTCTCGCTAGCGGGATGAAAGCAGAGCTCACCATCTGCAGCATCGTCGACAGGACTGACTGCGGACCTTTGGTACAGAGCCGAGTGGAGGGTCTGAATCAGAGGTTGAGACGGTTCTGCGACCATGTGGGCTGCAGATTCCTCGACTTGCGCCATAGGGTGGTGGGGTTTCGGGTTCCGCTGGATAGGTCAGGAGTCCACTACACGCAACAAGCGGCTACACGGGTAGCAGGGGTTGTGTGGCGTGGGCTGGGCGGTTTTTTAGGTTAGATGGCCTCGGGCAAGTGCAGAAAGGGCAACAGCCTCAACGGGTGCGGGGCAAAGTCAGGACATGCGGGGACCAAGCAGGAATCGGTATTGTAATTGTAAACTGTCGAAGCTGCGTTGGTAAAGTACCGGAACTTCAAGCGCTGATAGAAAGCACCGAAGCTGAAATCGTTATAGGTACAGAAAGCTGGCTGAAGCCAGAGATAAATTCTGCCGAAATTTTTACAAAGGCACAGACGGTGTTTAGAAAGGATAGATTGCATGCAACCGGTGGCGGAGTGTTCGTCGCTGTTAGTAGTAGTTTATCCTGTAGTGAAGTAGAAGTGGATAGTTCCTGTGAATTATTATGGGTGGAGGTTACACTCAACAACCGAGCAAGGTTAATAATTGGCTCCTTTTACCGACCCCCCGACTCAGCAGCATTAGTGGCAGAACAACTGAGAGAAAATTTGGAATACATTTCACATAAATTTTCTCAGCATGTTATGGTCTTAGGTGGAGATTTCAATTTACCAGATATAGACTGGGACACTCAGATGTTTAGGACGGGTGGTAGGGACAGAGCATCGAGTGACATTATACTGAGTGCACTATCCGAAAATTACCTCGAGCAATTAAACAGAGAACCGACTCGTGGAGATAACATCTTGGACCTACTGATAACAAACAGACCCGAACTTTTCGACTCTGTAAGTGCAGAACAGGGAATCAGTGATCATAAGGCCGTTGCAGCATCCCTGAATATGAAAGTTAATAGGAATATAAAAAAAGGGAGGAAGGTTTATCTGTTTAGCAAGAGTAATAGAAGGCAGATTTCAGACTACCTAACAGATCAAAACGAAAATTTCTGTTCCGACACTGACAATGTTGAGTGTTTATGGAAAAAGTTCAAGGCAATCGTTAAATGCGTTTTAGACAGGTACGTGCCGAGCAAAACTGTGAGGGACGGGAAAAACCCACCGTGGTACAACAACAAAGTTAGGAAACTACTGCGAAAGCAAAGAGAGCTTCACTCCAAGTTTAAACGCAGCCAAAACCTCTCAGACAAACAGAAGCTAAACGATGTCAAAGTTAGCGTAAGGAGGGCTATGCGTGAAGCGTTCAGTGAATTCGAAAGTAAAATACTAGGTACCGACTTGACAGAAAATCCTAGGAAGTTCTGGTCTTACGTTAAATCAGTAAGTGGCTCGAAACATCATGTCCAGACACTCTGGGATGATGATGGCATTGAAACAGAGGATGACAAGCGTAAAGCTGAAATACTAAACACCTTTTTCCAAAGCTGTTTCACAGAGGAAGACCGCACTGCAGTTCCTTCTCTAAATCCTCGCACCAACGAAAAAATGGCTGACATTGAAATAAGTGTCCAAGGAATAGAAAAGCAACTGGAATCACTCAACAGAGGAAAGTCCACTGGACCTGACGGGATACCAATTCGATTCTACACAGAGTACGCGAAAGAACTTGCCCCCCTTCTAACAGCAGTGTACCGCAAGTCTCTAGAGGAACAGAAGGTTCCAAATGATTGGAAGAGAGCACAGGTGGTCCCGGTCTTCAAGAAGGGTCGTCGAGCAGATGCGCAAAACTATAGACCTATCTCTCTGACGTCGATCTGTTGTAGAATTTTAGAACATGTCTTTTGCTCGAGTATCATGTCGTTTTTGGAAACTCAGAATCTACTATGTAGGAATCAACATGGATTCCGGAAACAGCGATCGTGTGAAACCCAACTCGCATTATTTGTTCATGAAACCCAGAAAATATTAGATACAGGCTCCCAGGTGGATGCCGTTTTCCTTGACTTCCGGAAGGCGTTCGATACAGTTCCGCACTGTCGTCTGATAAACAAAGTAAGAGCCTACGGAGTATCGGACCAGCTGTGTGGCTGGATTGAAGAGTTTTTAGCAAACAGAACACAGCATGTTGTTCTCAATGGAGAGACATCTACAGACGTTAAAGTAACCTCTGGCGTGCCACAGGGGAGTGTTATGGGACCATTGCTTTTCACAATATATATAAATGACCTAGTAGATAGTGTCGGAAGTTCCATGCGGCTTTTCGCGGATGATGCTGTAGTATACAGAGAAGTTGCAGCATTAGAAAATTGTAGCGAAATGCAGGAAGATCTGCAGCGGATAGGCACTTGGTGCAGGGAGTGGCAACTGACCCTTAACATAGACAAATGTAATGTATTGCGAATACATAGAAAGAAGGATCCTTTATTGTATGATTATATGATAGCGGAACAAACACTGGTAGCAGTTACTTCTGTAAAATATCTGGGAGTATGCGTGCGGAACGATTTGAAGTGGAATGATCATATAAAATTAATTGTTGGTAAGGCGGGTACCAGGTTGAGATTCATTGGGAGAGTCCTTAGAAAATGTAGTCCATCAACAAAGGAGGTGGCTTACAAAACACTCGTTCGACCTATACTTGAGTATTGCTCATCAGTGTGGGATCCGTACCAGATCGGGTTGACGGAGGAGATAGAGAAGATCCAAAGAAGAGCGGCGCGTTTCGTCACAGGGTTATTTGGTAACCGTGATAGCGTTACGGAGATGTTTAACAAACTCAAGTGGCAGACTCTGCAAGAGAGGCGCTCTGCATCGCGGTGTAGCTTGCTCGCCAGGTTTCGAGAGGGTGCGTTTCTGGATGAGGTATCGAATATATTGCTTCCCCCTACTTATACCTCCCGAGGAGATCACGAATGTAAAATTAGAGAGATTAGAGCGCGCACAGAGGCTTTCAGACAGTCGTTCTTCCCGCGAACCATACGCGACTGGAACAGGAAAGGGAGATAATGACAGTGGCACGTAAAGTGCCCTCCGCCACACACCGTTGGGTGGCTTGCGGAGTATAAATGTAGATGTAGATGTAGATATAGGACACTAGTGCGATCTGTTCTTGAGTACTGAAAACCGAGCGAGGTGGCGCATTGGTTAGCACACTGGACTCGCATTCGGAAGGACGACGGTTCAATCCCACGTCCGGCCATCCTGATTTAGGTTTTCCGTGATTTCCCTAAATCGCTCCAGGCAAATGCCGGGATGATTCCTTTGAAAGGACATGGCCAACTTCCTTCCCCGTCCTTCCCTAATCCGATGATACCAATGACCTCGCTGTTTGGTCTCTTCCCTCAAACAACCCAAGTACTGATAAGTGTTTGGGATCTGTACCAGGTCGGATTAAAGAAAGACGTCGAAGCAATTCAGAGGCGGGCTGCTAGATTTGTTACTGGTAGGCCCGAACAATACGTAAGTGTACGTACTCCCTTCGGGAACTGAAACAGGAATCTCTGGAGAGCTTTTCCGAGGAATATTATTAAGAAAATTTAGAGAACTGGCTTTGGAGCTGATCGCAGAACGATTCTACTGCCTCTAACATACAGGACCACAAGGTAAGATACGAGAAATTAGGGCTCATACGGAGGCATACAGATAACCGTTTTTCCCTCGTTCTATTTGCGAGTGGAACAGGAAAGGAAATGACTAGGTACGGATATCCTCCGTCAAGCGCCGTACAGTGGACTGCAGTGTATCTATGTAGATGTAGGTGTAGAACATCCCTGTGAAGCATTCAGCAGTTATCGCCATCATGCTGGAATTCCAGTGGTCTTGGTAACCCAGTTCCAGTTGTTTAGTACTTTGATGGACCCTTCCTCCTTGTTTTCCACTCTTAGTACCTAGTTTTCTAGAAAATAGCTGACGTGGGAGTCCAGAAAGTTCAAGTTCAAGCTCGCTGAGGCATCCAATACTTCGAAGTTATCCAGCATTTTTATTACTAATTCTGGTAATCAAGGTGTTTGTAGTTCCCAAGAGAATGGTTGACAACATTCCCAGATGATATCCAAGATGTACCTTATGCTTCACTGACGGTGTCTGCCTTTAGATGTTTCGTCTTTCATTAGTTTCCGAATCTCAGTGCTGACCCCCTTCTGTCGTCTTGGCTTATGACAGGCATGGTAATTTAGTTGCCACGCACTTCAAAGTGACACCATCTTTGGATGGGGCTTTAATAAATTATTTCATAATTTCAAGGTTATGTGAAGTAGAGACAGAATTCCTTGTCTTTGGATCCACATTTGATTCGAAAAGTGCATAATAACGTCAATGTTTGGTTTCCTGATTGTCGAGGTTTTTTAGATCAGTACTTTTCATTATGCAAAGGCTCAGTCTAGATATAGTAGGAGTAATTCAAGTGACGTGCAAAGAAGACAAGGATTTCTGGTCAGATGAGTATAGGGTAATATCATCAGCAACAGAAAATGGTATAACGGAATAGGATTCCTTATGAATAAGAAGGTAGGGCAGTGATTGTGGTACTGTGAACAGTTCAGTAACAGGGTTGTTCTTATCAGAAACGACAGAAAACCAACACCGACGACGATAATTCAGATATGCATGCCGACGCCGGAAGCTGAAGATGAAGAGATAGAGAAATTGTATGAGGATATTGAAACGGTAATACAGTATGTAAACGTAGATAAAAATCTAATAGTTATGGAGGACTGGAATGCAGTGTTAGGACATGGAGATCACAGAAGCTGGGAAGGAAAACGTATGTACAAAGAAGGTAACTGCGAAGAAACCATGGGTAACAGAAGAAATACTTAAGTCGGTTTTTATTAAAAATGAAACTCCTCCAGCTGTTCTTAAGATTTCATATTTAGTTAGCTACTAGTTTCGACGTTGCGTCAATGCCATCTTCAGGCCCGTACACTTTGATGATATCAATTGTGTGTGGCTGAGTACTAGAAGTCCGCAGTGAGACCATCCACATGGATGGCGAGCACACAAACACACACACACACACACACACACACACACACACACAGGCACTCACCGCAAACACATCTCAAACACACATGACCACTGTCTATGGCTGCCGTGTGTGTGTGTGTGTGTGTGTGTGTGTGTGTGTGTGTGTGTGTGTGTGCGTGGTACAATTCGGAAGAAGGCCTTTTGGCAGAAAGCGTACTTGTTTGACAGTCTTTTAGTTGCCAGAATGAGATTTTCACTCTGCAGTGGAGTGTGCGCTGATATGAAACTTCCTGGCAGATTAAAACTGTGGGTAGCTCAGTTGGTAGAGCACTTGCCCGCGAATGGCAAAGGTCCCGAGTTCAAGTCTCGGCCCGGCACACAGTTTTAATCTGCCAGGAGGTTTCATATCAGCGCATACTCCACTGCAGAGTGAAAATCTCATTCTGGAAACATCCCCCAGGCTGTGGCTAAGCCGTGTCTCCGCAATATCCTTTCTTTCAGGAGTGCTAGTTCTGCAAGGTTCGCAGGAGAGCTTCTGTTAAGTTTGGAAGGTAAGAGACGAGGTACTGGCAGAAGTAAAGCTGTGAGGACGGGGCGTGAGTCGTGCTTGCGTAGCTCAGTTGGTAGAGCGCTTGCGCGCGAAAGGCAAAAGTCCCGAGTGCGAGTCTCGGCCCGACACACAGTTTTAATCTGCCATGAAGTTTCAGTCTTTTAGTTGTACGTACCTGCGACTCAACACCTTCGCTATATGGTAAGTAGCAACCAAGCCTATTCATTATATTATCAAAAAGCTACATTTTGCATACCTCACAGAAATCGTCAACTTGTCTCAAACTTGCATGTGACTGAACATTGTATCTTACCTGAAAGGAACACTCAAAATACACCAGAAAAACCCTTTTCACCTTGAAGAAGATAATTAAATTGTCTCCAAGTGATATTGCTTGGGTTCTGGAGCTACTGATCTAGCTTCTGTTGAAACCTTTTGTTTCCAAGTTCATTTCCTTTTCGGTAAAACGCCAGTGGATCGCTTGCGGACCGAAACACGCGACAGTGAAAAGTCGTGGCGTGACTGTCAAGGCCAACCGCGTCGTAAATTAGAGAGACGGAGGAGAAGTTTGGGAAGTGCAGGCCGGAGAAGAGAGTAACCTCGTTCGTCTGTTGGGGAATGCGCAGCCCTGGAGACAAACACGGGCGATACGTCGCGTGACGGCCAGATTAAAGGAGCTGCCAACTCCAATTTGTCGGCCGTCAGCTGTGGCGCGCGCGCCAGACAGTCGCGAGCCGAGTGCGCCCGAACAGGGCCGATCGCTGCCGACTGCGCCGCCACGGGCAGAGGGGGGGCCGCGTGATGGATCATGAGCCAGAGATTAATATCTGGCGAGCGAGCGGGCGGGCGATAGCGGCAGCCGCTAATAAATGTCGAGCACGGCGCTAGGGGCCGCGGCGCGACGCGCTTTAAATATTCGCGCAGCCGGCGGTGCGTGAAAAATTATCGGCCACCATTTGACGATTTATTTACCTAAGGGGTTATCTCGGCGGCCGGCGCGGCTCTTCCCCGGCAGCTGCTGGGTCCGCGCGCTGCCTCCGTCCGACATGATGGATTTTCGCGAGTTCTCCGCTCCGCCGTGTAACATCTGACGCCCTCGTTCCTTTCGGTTGTTGGGCGCGTCAAAGCGGACGTGAGCGATGGTTTAATTTATCGCGCACTTCCAACTTTGCCCGTCAAGAATCCTGGAAGTAGAGGGGCCACATTTTCTCCGCCCTAATCGTGGCCATAAACGGGATCAGGTTTCGCCTCCCTATATATTCACATACTCTGATTCATCCATTTCCTATTTACCAAACAACTCGACGCAACGTGTATTAGCTACACGCTGAGATCGTCCTCTCCCAGCGTGAATTAAACACCCTATTTAGAAGCCCTGCCAGATGTGACATTTAATTTTTAGTCACTGATAACTAATACAGAGGTGGACCAAAACAAGGTAAGACCAAATAACTACATTGGTGTCCAAAATCAAAGCAACAAATCGCTATTTCCCCATCCTGTGTCTAATTCACGATATAATCATACAAATTGTCAACTGACTTCCGTATGATCGTGTTCTGCACGCAAGACTGCATTCTGGTCGACCGACAACCAGTCCAACGAGACGTCAGGGCACCTATCAAACGGGCAAGTATTTGCCGGGTAGTCCTACATCCACAATCGCTGAGTACACAGTCACACAAGGTGCAGTAATGGCACAGAGAAGACGCCTACCAGACTCTCTGCTGTGGAGGGCCATAGGAAGAAATGAAGCAGGACAGTCGCAAACTGATGTGGCCCAATGGCTTAATGTGAATCGTTCTGTAGTTCCTCGGACGTGGCGACAGTTCATAAGGACCGAAACTGTATCCCGAAGACCAGGGCAGGGCAACCACATGTGACATGAGAAACACAGGACTTATTTGACTGTAAGGGCACGACAGTACCACCTTAGTACTGAATGGCAACTGGCATCAGACGTCGCAGCATCCACTAGGCGTTTATTATCGAGACAAATGGCGTCCAGAAGGCTCCGGCAGAGTGGCCCTCATTGTCGCAGGCCTGCTGTATGTTTACCTCTGGACGCGTCTTCACAGAAGGAAACGTCTAGAGTGGGGTCCTCAACATACCACCTGGACCGTCGAACAGTCGGCCAGATGAGTCCAGATTTGGTATGGGGAATGATTCTCGGCGGATTCGCATCTCGACGGATCGTGGAAAACGATTTCGGGGACCCAAATATTGTGGAAAGGGACCGATATCAAGAAGGATCCCTAATGGTGTGGACAGGGATTATGTCGACGACATGAACACCTCTTCATGAAATTATATGGGTGAGTCGGCAAGGTCTAACTGGTGCCAGGTATCGTGACGAGATTTTGGCACCTCATGTGCGGTTGTTGCGAGGTTGTGCGGGCCCAGACTTCGCATTGATGGACGAGAATGATCGACCTCATAAAGCAAGAGCGGTTTATGTTTTCTTGGAAACGGAAGATATTGTTCGCATGGCGTGGCCTTCTTGCACTCCCGATATGAATCGCATAGAGTATGTCTGGGATGCACTAGCGAGACGGGTTGCATAATGTCAGCATCCATCAAGCACTCTCCAAGACTTTCGAGCAGATTGGCAGGAAGAATGGCCCTTGTTGCCGCGACTTGAGACTGATGACGTCATTCACAGCGTGCCCCGTCGTTGCCAGGACCGTATTGTTGCCGGAGGTGTTCTCACCCCATACTGAGCACATAAACCAGTTGTCGGAATGTGTGTACAAATACGTAACGAAGAACATTTTTGACTATCTTTATGCATGTTGCAGTTGTTTATGTTCTGTACAGTGTCTCTACTTTAATATAACCTGTTTACTCTGGTTTGCTGCGAGGAGTCGTCGCGCGGTTTGAGGCGCCTTGTCACGGATTGCGCGGCCCCTCCCGCCGGAGGTTCGAGTCCTCCCTCGGGCATGGGTGTGTGTGTTGTTCCTAGTATAAGTTAGGTTAATTTAGTTTAAGTAGTGTGTAAATCTGGGGACGATGACCTCAGCAGTTTGGTCCCTTAGGAGTTCAAACACATGTTACTCTGGTTTGTGGCAAAGTAAACGCAACCTTACAAAATTTGCGTTTGTTGCTTTGATTTTGGACCTCAGCGTACATGTCCTGTGTGCTTGTCAATGTGATCTCAATGAGACAAGTTAAATGATTTAATTCTAATGTGATCCTGATAGGAAATCAAGAGGTAAATAAACCATTTTTGGTATTACTGCAGCCGTTTGAATGGCCACAAAGAAGTTTACAGCAATTGATGGCAATTAGAGCCATTTACTGCAAAATAAAAGTAAGTTCAGTTAACGATGGTGGAGGTGGTAGCAATCAAGCACCATTCTCTCCGAAGTAGCCCTCAAAGGCTCAGTAACATTGAGATATAGTGAATGTGATGACCAGCGGAGATGCGAAAATTCATCCTCGTGTTCACAAAACCAGTCTTGTACGATGAGATCTCTGTGAACAGGGGTCGTGTCGTCTTGGAAAACAGCATCACAATTGGACAACAATCATTGTGTAATGGGATGGACCGTATGAGCCAAAATTCTCATACAATTCTTGGCAGTAATGCACCATTGCAGAAAACCTGCAAGACTCATGGAAGACGACGATATGGCTGCCCAAATAATCACTGAATCACCGCCATGTTTCGTTCTTGCGACGTAAATTCAACCAAACAGCAAGTCGAAAATTTGTGTTCTGCTTCGTCAGAGTAGCTGGTATTAAAAATGGCTCTGAGCACTATGGGACTTAACATCTGTACCCTAGAACTTAAAACTACTTAAACCTAACCAACCTAAGGAGATCACACACATCCATGTCCGAGGCAGGATTCGAACCTGCGACCGTAGCGGTCGCGCAGTTCCAGACTGAAGCGCCTAGAACCACTCGGCCACACAGGCCAGCTCTAATTTCTATAAAGCAGAGGTAAAATTCGTGTTCGGAAGATGTTCAAACAGTTTCAATAACAGCACAAACATTCTCATACTCAACCCATTGGTGCTGTATAATGTATTGCCAGACGTAAAAATCTAGTAGCCTCCACCGCCAAATTTCTCTCATACATATGAGGTAACTTCGCAAAACTCCTTGTGTGCGTAGGTGAATTTGACTGGATCAGAGTTAAACTTGATACTGACACTCCCTTGAAACCCAGTGCTGAATCAATCAACACAAGCGGATTGATTAACGACATGAAATATTGTGTCCGTAGCAATGAATCAGTGGGGAGTTTGCACATTATCATAAAATTGTGTTAATGTGGTAATGGAAACAAGATTTGGATGAGCCCTTTAGTTTATATTACGAAAGAAAGCACGGGTGTGAACCATTCACCGCCTTGGCTTTGTGCGGCGGCCCGTGTTCATCTTGGACTTCATTCCCTTACAATAGACATTACTCAGGATTCGATCTATCGCCCTAAATTTCTCACCTTCACACGCAACTTAGCGATAGCATCTTCATTTACACTGATGGCTCTAATACCGGCCGTGGTGTCGGGTTTGCCTTCGTCATTGGCAGCGACCACTTCCGGTATCGTTTCCAGAATACTAAATGGCTCTGAGCACTATGGGACTTAACTTCTGAGGTCATCAGTCGCCTAGAACTTAGAACTAATAAAACCTAACTATTCTAAGGACATCACACACATCCATGCTCGAGGCAGGATTCGAACCTGCGAGCGTAGCGGTCGCTCGGCTCCAGACTGTAGCGCCTAGAACCGCACGGCCACTCCGGCTGGCCCAGAATACTGTTCGATTTATACAGCAGAGCTCTTTACCCGCTATCAGGCCACGCAGTACATCTGGGGGCACAGGCCTTTTAATTGTGTCATGTGCTCCGGTTCTCTCGGTGCCCTTCAGAGCCTCTGTGTGCTGTACACAGTCTATCCCTTGGTGCAATGGGCCTAACAAATCTTCCACTTGCTCGCTGTTGAGGGAACGACCGTGATATTTATATGGGTTCCGGGTCACGTCGGTCTGACAGGAAATGAGACTGCTGACGCTGCTGCCAAGGCCGCAGTCCTCCTATCTCGGCCTGTTAGTTCTTCCATTCCTTTGGACGATCTCCGTGTTCCTGCATGTCAGAAGGTGGTGTCACTTTGGGATTACCATTGATCTTCTCTTCATGGGAACGAACCCCGGGGCATTAAACCTCTCCCAAAGGCTCGGACGACGCCAGAGAAACAAAATTTTTAACCCTGAGGCCTTTTTTTCAGTAAGAAAAGAGCGAGGAGGTATTTTGAAAAATACCTAAAATAGTCGAAATATTGGGACGAGCATACTGCATGTATAGGCATTTTCCAGATTTTACAATCCACATAACCTATGGATGTCCGGGAGAAATTACACACATCAAAAAAGTTTTGCATCACCCTTGTTCCCAAAACTCCTGAAGATAGACGTTGACTGTTGATATTGTATCACAGACACAGTCCCTTCGACTGTTCAGAGATGTCACTAAACTACCATCCATAATCAGCGCCTATTAGACGGAGGGGGTGCGACAGCCGATCAGTTCCAGTGATTCCACCAGGAAGGAGGTACACGGCTCGTGTTGTCTGTAGGTCAACCATGCCTAGACGGTCAATACCGCGGTACGATCGCGTCCTCGTTGTTACTTTGGGCCAGGAAGGGCTCTCAACAAGGGAAGTGTCCAGGTGTCTCGGGCATGGAGGAGATACAGAGAGACAGGAACTGCCGATGACATGCCTCGCTCAGGCTGCCCAAAGTCTACTTACTACTGCAGCGGATGACCGCTACCTACTGATTATGGCTCGGACGAACCCTGAAAGCAACGCCACCATGTCGAATAATGCTTTTCGTGCAGCCACGGTCTAAGAGGTATATTCTGCCTGCGATATGTAAGCTGTAAGAGAATCTGAGACCAAAGAGCAGTGTTGACTGCAGTACGAACTGTGTAGCAGTAGCAGTAAGTTGTTGCTAGCGAGCAGTCGCCTGTCTGCTCTAGTCTGGTGTATCATGTTGACTGGACCGGTCGCGGTGCAGCGATGCCGGAGCCTGAGTATTATTGTATAAGGTAAAAAGCAGCCTCGCGCATATCTAGTAATGTTATGTAAAGTGTCATGTAACTCTTTTAAAAATGTTCTAATAATAATCTTCGTGATATAAAGTAATAAAAAAAATTCATTTCAATTTAAAAAATTTACTAATTTCTTCAATCCATGATCATTCCTATTGTTGCAAAAGAAAAATCAGTTGCTTCCTTTCATAAAATGAGAAATCTATCGGCCAGTATTGCACAGAGCTGTCCCCTTAAAAATTTTATATAAGAGCAGATATATTCGCCGTTTTTATTGAGGTAAGAATTTTTCCTTTTTTTATTCAGAATGATCTTACAGGGCCATGACGCAGCGCTACTGTCGTCCAAATTCTACGAGGTTACTGAATTTATTTTTTTATTACGAGATTTAGGAATTTTTCTGTTTCGAGCTTACATTAAATGGGAAACAAATTTTGTGTGGAGGTTAAGTGTGACTGAATTTCTGTAGGGAGGTTATAATTGGGAACCAATTTTGTTCTGAGGTTACACAAAAATTAGAATCACTATCAATATTATTTATTATATTATTATCAATATTCTTGTGGGGAGGTTACACTTGGCGACATCCGGCCAGAATCGTATTTCTTTGTGAATCTCTGAGAAGTAGTCATATGTCTGCTCTTATTTAGCAGGGTGGAGGCTGCCTGCTGTTTTGGGGTGGCGTTATGTGTCGTCGACGTATACCGCTGGTGGTCATGAAACGCGCAATAACGGCTGTACGATACGTAAATGATATCCTCCGACCGACAGTGTAACCATATCGGCAGCATACTGGCGAGGCATTCGTGTTCATGGACGACAATTCGCGCCCACATGGTGCACATCTTGTGAATGGCTTCCTTCAGGATAACATCACTCGGCTAGAGTGGCTAGCATGTTCTCCAGAAATGAACCCTATGGAACAAACCTGGGATTGTTTCAAAAGAGCTGTTTATGGATGGCGTGACCCACCAACCCACCAAACACTCTGAGTGATCCACGCCGAAATGCTGTTGAGGGGTGGGACAATCTGGATCAACAGTGCCTTGATGAGCTTGTGGATAGTATGCCACGAATACAGGTATGCATCAATGCAAGAGGACGTGCTACTGGGTACCAGAGGTACCGGTGTGGACCGCCACCTCTTAAGATCTCGCTGTATGGTGATACAACATGCAAATTGTGGTTTTCACGAGCAATAAAAAGGGCGTAAATGGTGTTTATGTTGATCTATATTCCAATTTTCAGTACAGGTTCCGGAACTCTCGGAACCAAGGTGATGCAAACCTTTTTTTTATGGGTGTATTAACGTCTCGGAAGACAATATAGAACAGTTCCTCTCCACTGTGGACTCAATATATTTGATGTAAGAAGATGTGAGATCTTGCTTTCAACAGATCAGATTACATTCGCACACCGCAGGAACAAAGTACGTGTGCGGCAATAATCAGGTGCCATGTGGTCAAAGTACGAATCGACCAGCCAGTAACGATTCCACAAATGGATTCAGAAGTAACGACATTCAAAATTCAAACGGGAATAACATTCAGTATAACAGAAGCAGGAAAAATCGATATGAACGACGGTTTATCCCATATTACACAGCGAATCATGAAGCACAGCAATGAACCAAAACACAACCCGACCGCAATATAAAACCAATTGAAGGGGGCAACCACGCATTCTTACTGAAACAGCTGAGAATGGTGATCGTAATAAAGAACAGAACTCGTCGAATTGGAGCCCTGGAGGAGCAGCCGTACTATGGGACTGCGTCCAAGATAGAGTTCTTCAATTTTTTCGTTATTAACAAGGACAGCAAAGACATACGGGAGGAACTCGCTGCAGATATTAACCGCTGCTCAAAGCAATATACTGTGGTTGCCCAATATGATGTACAGGCCGTGGTGGGAGAAAACTTTCCTAATGCTATCGTGATTGATGCAGGAGCTTCGGTAAAAGTTACATGAGCTAGTTTTTCTAACAAGGTTGCCAGAGTACATTAAGAACTGGAGATAATTTATGAGGCAATCAGTACTGGCATTATTAACATAATGTGTTGGTTACTGCAACAGAATACGCAGGCGACATCTACTCTGAGAAGAACTGGCCTCCACCATTTTCGAACGTCAGTCTGGTTAGTGTACACCGAATGAAATTACTCAGCGAACTCTTAGTTGTTGCAATCACATATCGTAGTCTGGAAGTAAGACAACCTCTCTCCCTTTTTGTTTATGTAAGGTGAGGCATAAAGCCTATCGAGAGATATATCAACCGTTTGAAATTTGTAACTGATTGTGTAACACAGTGACAGTTGCTAGGTAATACAATTTACTATCGGCTTACGCTTTTGGGGGCATTCTTTAGATCATTTGAGCTTCGCGAAATTGTAACATAACAACCCTATCGCCCTTGACGGCTACCTCAATATGAAAATATTAATCTTTAATGTAGTTCCAGAAGGCTATCGCCAATCAGACATAGAAGTCTAAACATCTTCCACAGTCCACGGGGTTGTTCACAATAGGGACGGAACGACATACGGCGTAAAACACCTACACAAGGTAGCATGGAGGGCAAGACCCCACTGTTCCGTGCGAAAAAGCCTGTTTCTTACTAAACATATCACACTGTAACAGTGAAGATCCGATGGAGGTGAAACCCGATATCATTTCACAGATTATCAGCATTCAAATATTCTGGAAGATGTCTACATCTACATCTACATCTACATGATTACTCTGCAATTCACATTTAAGTGCTTGGCAGAAGGTTCATCGAACCACAATCATACTATCTCTCTACCATTCCATTCCCGAACAGCGCGCGGGAAAAACGAACACCTAAACCTTTCTGTTCGTGCTCTGATTTCTCTTATTTTATTTTGATGATCATTCCTACCTATGTACGTTGGGCTCAACAAAATATTTTCGCATTCGGAAGAGAAATTTGGTGACTGAAATTTCGTAAATAGATCTCGCCGCAACGAAAAACGTCTTTGCTTTAATGACTTCCACCCCAACTCGCGTGTCATATCTGCCACACTCTCTCCTCTATTACGTGATAATACAAAACGAGCTGCCCTTTTTTGCACCCTTTCGATGTCCTCCGTCAATCCCACCTGGTAAGGATCCCACACCGCGCAGCAGTATTCTAACAGAGGACGAACGAGTGTAGTGTAAGCTGTCTCTTTAGTGGACTTGTTGTTGGCTCGCCTTCCCCACAATATTATCTATGTGGTCTTTCCAACTGAAGTTGTTCGTAATTTTAAAACCCAGGTACTTAGTTGAATTGACAGCCTTGAGATTTGTACTATTTATCGAGTAATCGAATTCCAACGGATTTCTTTTGGAACTCATGTGGATCACCTCACACTTTTCTTTATTCAGTGTCAACTGCCACCTGCCACACCACACAGCAATCTTTTATAAATCGCTTTGCAACTGACACTGGTCTTCGGATGACCTTACTAGACGGTAAATTACAGCATCATCTGTGAACAACCTAAGAGAACTGCTCAGATTGTCACCCAGGTCATTTACATAGATCAGGAACAGCAGAGGTCCCAGGACACCTGATATCACTTCAGTTTTACTCGATGATTTGCCGTCTATTACTACGAACTGCGACCTTCCTGACAGGAAATCACGAATCCAGTCGCGCAACTGAGACGATACCCCATAGGCCCGCAGCTTTATTAGAAGTCGCTTGTGAGGAACAGTGTCAAAAGCTTTCCGGAAATCTAGAAATACGGAATCAACTTGAGATCCCCTGTCGATAGCAGCCATTACTTCGTGCGAATAAAGAGCTAGCTGCGTTGCACAAGAACGATGTTTTCTGAAACCACGCTGATTACGTATCAATAGATCGTTCCCTTCGATGTGATTCATAATGTTTGAATACAGTATATGCTCCAAAACCCTGCTGCAAACCGACGTCAATGATGTTAGAACAGGAACGTATACTGAGTTTCAGAAAGCACACAAACTAATGCGGAACTATCGCAAGAAGTTTAACATCACCTATACATTACAAGGCAGCAGTTTTGTCGAATACTATAATTGAAAAAAAAAAACTCCTATCATTTGAAAATCTTTTAGTATCCTGGAAACTGAAATTCGGAAAAGGATAATTTTCTACAGACCAACTAAGATAAGAACAGTTGTTAGTGCTGATATTGTCCCTGAGCATTCCGTAGGATCTAACTGAGAAGGAAATTATAATAGAGGAGTAATAATAGATCAAACTAAATGTACATGAATGCTATGCGGACAACAAACCATAAGTTTAAATAAACATAATCTACAATGAAACACAGGACTTAGCTATTTTTTTAATTTTGCGAGGATTTCCACAGCAGAATAGAAATGACTTCAGGTCTAAACTAGGGGGTTACTGGTAAGATATTTGATTTCTAGTGGAAGCTTACTGAAAATGGATGCAGCAGAATACTGCACGCTTTTTAGCACAAGAGCCAAGGACGTGCGTTCGAAATGCAGACTGGATTACTAACTAGTTTTAACTGAGTGACAGCTGCTAGCTCTTGGGGGTAAGCTGGTGTTGTCAACAACAAACAACAGTAAAAAAATATGTATTGAGAGGCCAGTGTCAGAATTTCCTGACTACCGAACAGAGGTCGACATGAGGTTCGCGAAATTACACCACATATTGCTCTAACCGCCCGTTTCTGAGTCCAAAATACCTTTTTTGAATCCGAAGAGTTAACCCATAAAATAACATGATACGTCATAATCGAATGAAAGTAAGCAAATTGTGTTGTGCTATCACTTATTTCAGATACTGTTCTAATGGTAAGTAAGGCAGTATTCAGTTTTTGATCAAGTTCCCGAAAATGGGCTTTCCACGACTATCTGAGCGCCTAGGGATTTGAATTGTTCTCTGTCACTTGTCATATGCCCATTCTGTGTAGTCTAAACGTCTTTTTATGTTGAATTGTGTGAAAGTGTGAACTGTGGCGGAACCAACACCAGACTTTAGTACTGGGTAGAGTTAAATTGTGTCTGAACACAAAGTGCACCGAACACTCCTAACAATGGACCTCTGCAGCCGACGAACCATCCTTGTGCCAATGTTAACAACACAACATCGGCAACTACAACTGAAATGTGCACGTGACCGTCGGGGCTGGACGCTGGCGCAGTGGCAGAGCATTGGATGGTCTGATGAAGCCCGATACCTTCTTCATCATGTCGATGTGAGAGCGCGAATCTGTCGTCTTCCAGGGGAACAACTCCTCGACAGCTGTACTGTGGGACAGAGGCAAGCTGGTGGCAACTGCTTTTTGTTCTGGGGAACATTCACGTGGGCATCCATGGGTCCAGTGGAGCTTGTGCAAGGCACCCTGACGGCCAAGGAGTATCGTACGTTGCAGACCACGAACACCCCTTCATGATCATATTTCCCCACGGCAGTTGCATTTTTCAGCTAGATAATGCACCATGCCACAAGGCTAGGGATGTGATGGAGTGGTCCGAGGAACACAGTGGCGAGTTTCAATTGATGTTGTGGCCACCCAACTAGCCAGATCTGAACCCAATCAAACACATCATCGATGCGACTGAACTTGGCGTTAGAGTTCATCGCCCCTCTCCCCGTAATTTACGGGAATTACTTGACTTGAGTGTGCAGATGTGGCGTCAGCTCTCTCCAGCGATCTACCAACACCTCAGTGCTTCCATGCCATTACACGTCGCCGCTGTCGTCCTTGCCAAGGGTGGACGTACCAGTTGTTAAGTAGGTGGTCATAATGTTGTCGCTGATCAGTGTATGTCTGTAACTGCTTTATTTAGTATTGCGTCAGTATTGTACACAACATCCTTCACTACCGAGCTAGTGTCATCAGCAAGCACAAATACTTTAGAATCACCTGTAATAATACAGGTTATATCATTTATGTGAATAAGAAACAGTAGCGGTCTCGGCACCGACTCCTGGGGCACCCCCTACTTAGCTGTACTCCATTAGCTCTTCAGTAGTAATATTTTGTGATCGGGCGGAAGACAGAGGGGGATTTTGGCGTAGAGTTCATTTGGGCAGAAGGATGGTATGCTCCAAGAGGAAAAGAGATGGGAGTTTAGAGGAAAGAATGGAAAGGTTATAGAGTTTGACCAGAGCACTGGATGGCAAATGAAGTATCTGAGCAGGAGAGAGACCATTGGAACCCGCTGCGTAGCACGAGGGGGGGGGGGGGGGGGAGAACTGCTGGCCACCTCGTCGGTGCTGATGGGGACCGCCGGCCGGGGTGGATGAGCGGTTCTGGGCGCTACAGACTGGAACCGCGCGATCGCTACGGTCGCAGGTTCGAATCCTGCTTCGGGCATGGATGTGTGTGATATCCTTAGGTTAGTTAGGTTTAAGTAGGTCTAAGTTCTAGGGGACTGATGACCTCAGAAGTTGAGTCCCACAATGCTCAGAGCCACAAGACGGTAACAAGAGACTGCTCGAGGGACTCAGGTAGAGGGCCATCTGGTGTATGGCATATTCTCCTCTGCGACGCCGCTTCCGAAGGCGATATGGCTAACGATGGTCTGCTGGCGCAGTCCCCCGAGGTGGCGCGGGCTGGGAGCTGCCAGGGATATGGGCAACATCCCGTGGAGCCCCTCAGCTGTAGTGCCAGGCTCCAGGTATGTCGTCGTCCAGGGCCCGAAAACAAGGCGTAGAGGGCGGCAAAGACACAGTACCGCCCAAATCCTTCTTCCCAGGAGGTCCCGTATGGTATCTGGTCAACGTGGGTTGGAAACAGAGCTGAATCAGATTTATATCAAAGAAGACGCCTAGCGTTTGCAACCTTTTATTTAATCTGCCAAGAGCCTCACAGAGAAAGAGAATATAGTTTTCAGTTGTTAAACCACTTCTAAAACCAAACTGTACATTTAACAGCAAATTATGTTCAAAAATGGCTCTGAGCACTATGAGTCTTAACTTCTGAGGTCTTCAGTCCCCTAGAACTTAGAACTACTTAAACGTAACTAACCTAAGGACATTACACACATCCATGCCCGTGGCAGGATTCGAACCTGGGACCGTAGCGGTCGCGCGGTTCCAGAGTGTAGCGCCTAGAACCGCTCCGCCACCCCGACCGGCAACCAACTATGTGTACTGAAATAGTTACCCTTGTATATACAGTCTTTTCAATATCTTTAGAAAACACCGATGGCACAGCAATAGGGTTAAAATTGTCTACATCTACCAATTCTCCTTTTTTACAAACTGGCTTCACTACTGAGTTACAGATATTGCTAGGTACTTGGCTAACATATGAAGAACGTTACTTAAGTATTCTGTTAGATACCCCGTCATATCCATGATAATCGTTAGTCGTACTGATATAATTACTGACTTTCCGGTATTATGGAGGAGTATTTCAGGCAACAGTCTTGGAAAGCTACTTTCTAAGAGAGTTATATTATCCGCTGTAGGAACTGAGCTTCTATTTAGTTCACCTGATATATTCAGAAAGTGATTATTAAATACTGTACATATATCCAACTTATCAGTAACTGAAACGTCGTTACTATGGACTGACTTTATACCCTACTGACCGGACACTTCCTTCGCGACTGACGATAGGGCTTTAATTTTATCCTTCTATTTGCGGACCACATACTTTTTTCTTCCTAGAACATTTTAAGCACCTTACAATACTGTTTGTAATGGGCTGATGCAGAACTCCATTTGCTTCAGCTAGTGTACAGCGTGCGGTACTGTTGTAGACTGATTTGACACACTAAATTCTGATTTTGTGAAACATTGCTTCCAGTACGTGTGGTACGCGTTTCCACACATCTCTTGTCAAGTCATCGTGCGGAATCTGAAATTGAGAAAAACTCATGCAGCAATTAGAGTCTGTTGATAATTTGTAAATTAAGTTTTCACAATTTTCGTAGGATAATTTTTTACTGAAGGTGATGTAGTGATTATAGTTTAACATACGTAATAATCAAATACATTATAATCCCGTGCAAGTTACTTTCAACGTTGAACAGAACTGTATTAGTGGGTATAAGTGAAGGTAACTTAATGGTACTATTGTTCCCAACAAATAAAAATGGAACAGAAGAGAATGATAGTTAATACGGAAGATGGAAATAGTGAAACTGTCGTGTGGGGATCGGAAAGTAACTTTTTCGTATATAGTTTGGTATTGTCTCCTAAAATATGGCATTGGCACTGTATAAAGAATTATACTGAAGCTCCTAAGAAACTGGTACAGGTATGTGTACTCAAATACAGGTATATGTACAGGCTGAATTCAACGCTGCGGTCGGCAACGCCTATATAAGACAACAAGTGTCTGACGCAGTCGTTAGATCTGTCGCTACATCTACAATGGCAGGTTATCAAGATTTAAGTGGGTTTCAACGTGGTGTTATAATCGGCGCACGAGCGTTGGGACACAGCATTCCGAGGTAGCGATGAAGTGGGGATTTTCCCTTATGACCATTTCACGGGTGTACCGTAAATGTCAGGAATCCGGTAGAACATCAAATCTGCGACATCGCTGCGGCCGGAAAAAGATCCTTCAAGAACGAGACCAACGACGACTGAAGAAATCGTCCAGCGCGACAGAACTGCAACCATTCCGAAAAAAAAACCATATGTCAATGTTGAATCATCAACACGTGTCAGCGTGCGAACCATTCAACGGAACATCATCGATATAGGCTTTTGGAGCCGAAGGCCCACTCTTCTATCCTTGATGACTGCACGACACAGAGCCTTACGCCTCTCCTGGACCCGTCAACACTGACACTGGACTGTTGATGACTGGAAACATGTTTCCTGATCGGACGAATCTCGATTCAAATTGTATCGAGTTGATGGACGTGTACGGGTATGGAGACAACCTCACGAATCCATGGACCCTGCATGTCAGCAGGACACTGTTCAAGCTGGTGTACGCTCTGTAATGGCGTGTGGCGTGTGCAGTTGGAGTGGTATGGGACTCCGGATACGTCTCGATACCACTCTGAAGGTGACACGTACGTGAGCCTCCTGTCTGATCACGTGCATCCATTCATGTCCGTCGTGCATCATGACGGTCTTGGGCAATTCCAGCAGGACAACGCGACGCCCCACAGGTCCCACACGTACTCATACGGTTTTGTGTTCAGTCGTGCAGGATCCATGATGTCAGTTCCCTCCTGCACTATTTAAGGCATTAGTCAAATCCATGCCACATCGCGTTACGGCACTTCTGCTTGCTCGCGGAGGCCTTGCACGATACTAAGCAGGTGAGACCAGTTTCTTTGGTTCTTCAGTGTATATTTCATAATGAGAGTTGCATGTCCAGCTTAAATCTTGCTAACAAAAGAATGAAAAATTTTATACTTTTGTCTGTAACTTAACACGCACATCATTAGTATTATTTCTCAGTGTAAACGAACTACAGCTCGTAGATAAGTTATGCTGCGTTTTAGAATGATTGCTTATGAAATGGAGGCCTGACTTTCTTAGTGTTTCCATGGTCGTAATAACTAAATCTGTTAAATTTATGAGTCTGATGCCTTCCTGCCGCTTGTTGTTACACTTGAACATGCAACCCTGTAACACAGAGGAGGCTCAAGGCTCTAGTGTAAGTACAGGGAAATGTAGGAAAAGGCAAATATAAATATGGCCTGGATTGCCGTACTACAACGAAATTCAGAATGATTCATCAAAATGAATTGTATGAAGAGAGGAAAATATTTTCAAAATTTAACGGCTTCTAATGTTGTCGATGAATATCGCGGAAAGAAATTTGGAAAGGTCTCCCGCAATAAAAGAAGTGAATTTGTTTTTCGTATTGATTATTATTATTTCCAGAACTTCGGTAAGTGTGATGGTGTGCATCATGTAACAAGACAGGGCAGGAGCCTGTGAGCAGTTGAGACGGTGCCACAGATTAGCAAAGTCGTAACACAACACATAAATTTCATATTAGTCACCATAAATCCACCTGATGATGCAGATTCAAGCGTTAGAAACTAGCCATGGACATATATAGTGACTGGTAGCAGTAAACGTGTTGTTTCATTTGATGTCAGTAGCAGCCAAGATAAAGCCTGAATAAAAATGTTCGCTTTTGAAGCAATTTTTAGTAATTTCTCACAAATTCTGCCTCTCGGCGGACGTGTTTGCGGCAGCTTGTCTCATTTACTCTCATGTTGAATTGTATTACCATATTGGAAACGAATTTGTTTTAATTTTCTGTCATTTAACAGGCTAACTCTATTTGGTAATACTTATCAGAACCAAGTCTCGTTGTAACATTACGAGTCAAGATAGCTGTAACGGAACTTGAATAGCGTAAAGTTATCGTTAAAAACGCAGGCCGCGGGATTTGTTACGATTTGGTCGGTCATAATAGTAGTAACATGCTTTTGAATACAATTAAAATATAACGGCGATACCTGTTTAGTGTTATTGGAAATAATATGTAGTAAATTAATGAGTAAGGTTGCCGATCTTATAAGAAGAGGTAAAATTGGGCATATTAAGGTGTTTTGCTTTATATCGACTAAGCCGATGATACGGCGTCTTTTTTTTCGTTTACTCTTAGAAATAAACAAGTAAAGAAGTGCTAATTGTGCGTTGTGAAAAATATAGGGGCGAATTTTAAATAGCTACAGTGTATAATCAGACTAACAAATGGACATTTAGTTACGAGAAATAGCGGATAGCGAAGTGTGGTCATTAAACTGAGTACACCTACAGGGCGGTCAATGCTGGGATAAGTCTATTCGCATCTCACGAGGGACGCGGTATTGAGACCGATTTTTTAAAATTATATCGCGGAGAGCGGGCTTCAATTTATAAAAAGGAGAAAAGCTGTATCATTATCATTGACTGTTGGTGTCAAGCAACTAAAACTGTTCATCAAAGGGTTTCGGTGAATGCGTGGTGAATGCGAAATGAAACTGTGAACGAAGTTATGTTAAATAAAGCAGAAGAGACAAGACAGTTTGGTCGTATCTGTTATTATTCCACAAACTGTAACATTTCTTCTCGTTGTACGAAGCCTTTATAGACGATCGTTATGACAATTTGCTTTGAAGGGATCTCGTTACGAGTTAAGTTTTGGGGACCTGGTCAAGAGGGGATAGTTCGTAGATCCTAACTACTGCAGCTATTCTGGAATCAAGTGCTACCGTGACCGTTGTGTGTTGTCAATGGCCTAAGGTCATCATATCTCATGCTCTAAGATCGACGCGCCTTTCCTCTTGGTATAACGGTGTCTCACGGTAACAACGACAACGCCGACGGCGAAGGAAGATACGGTAGATCGTTATAGGCCTAGTTCGTTGGGGATCGCACTCCATCTTGCGATGATACATAAATATGCATCCAGCGAGAAGCCTCGTAAATACATGGCGGTCACCGGAGAATTGTTCACCATCTGCCTATATATCTCTCTAGTACACTACATATTACGCGTTACGCAAGAAGATGATGGAAACGTTATGGTATTATGACTGGCGTGTAACAAGTAATACAAACTTTTTTCTCAGCCGGTTTTGGTTGAAAATATGACGAATTTGTAGTGGGACATTGTGGAATAATCCCGCTTCAACCGCAACAGTTTCATGAATTTTCGACAGGTGCTGGCGCTATACGTAGCCTTGAAAATGGCATCTGTAACGATGGTGCTTCCAAGCAATTAGCCGTCATTGAGTTTATTTTGACGGAAAACCAGAATGTTGAAAATATGCACAGACGCTTGCAGAATGTCTACGGGGACCTGGCAGTGAATAAAAAGCGCGGTGAGGTGTTGGGAAAGGCGTCTGTCATCATCGCAACAAGGTCGCGAAAACTTGTCGGATCCCCTATAACGTTAGCACGGCGGTGTAAGTGCTGTTCTGTCACCTTAAGACAGATATAACTATAGTATGTAGACGTAGTAAATATTCTCGTCCTGTCTGAAGGCCGCTTACAACACTCACGCTTTACGGCCGGAGTGGCCGAGCGGTTCTAGGCGCTATAGTATGGAACCGCGCGACCGCCACGGTCGCAGGTTCGAATCCTGCCTCGCGCATGGGTGTGTGTGATGTCCTTAGGTTAGTTAGGTTTAAGTAGTTCTAAGTTTTAGGGGACTGATGACCTCAGAAGTTAAGTCCGATAGTGCTCAGAATCATTTTTGAACACTCACGGTTTCTACTCTTGCAATTACGTTTGGTACTTCAGATGTTATGCTAGTTTCGGTAACTGAAGCACTTAAACACAATTACCTCCTTAGTGACCGCTAGTGACCTCAGAGGCCGCGTAATCGATAAAGCTCGGTAAAATGTGAAGTTATTGTATAGTCTTGGTTGCAGCTTTTCTTTTTCGTCAAACTACTTCTTGCGAGTGATAATACGAGGGTCAATCCAAAAGAAACGCACACTATTTTTGTAAAAAATACAGTTTTCATTCTGCATTTGTTAAAAGTTTAACCGTGCGTAGATACATCCCGCTGTTTTTCAAACGTAGTTCAACCTGTTCGCGTGAGTGGCGCCGTCACAGCATGTCTTCAAGATGACTGATACACTTGACGCTCGTCAGAAGCAACGTGCTGTCATAGAATTCCTGTGTTGTGAAAACGAGACAGTGGGAAACATCGACAAGAGGTTGAAAAAGGTGTATGGAGACGCTGCTGTCGATCGCAGTACAGTTAGTCGGTGGGCAAGCAGGTTACGTGATGAAAGCAGGCATGGCAATATTGAGGATTGTCCTCGCAACGGCAGGCCTCGTACTGCACACACTCCAGACAGTGTGCAGAGAGTTAACGAATTGGTGACTGCTGACAAACGCATCGCAGTGAACGAATTGTCACGCTACGTTGGGATACGGGAAGGAAGTATGTGCAGAATACTGAAAGTGTTGGCGTTAAAAAAGGTTTGTGGCAGGTGGTTTCCCAGGATGTTGACAGTGGCTCACAAAGAAACAAGAGAAACCGTATGCAGCGAACTTTTGGAACGGTACGAGAATGGTGGAGATGAATTTCTTGGAAGAATTGTGACAGGTGATGAAACATGGCTCTATCATTTTTCACCAGAGACGAAGAAGCAATCAGTGGAGTGGCATCATGCAAACTCATCCAAGAAAAAAATTCACAACCACACCTTCTGCTGGAAAAGTTACGGCTTCGGTATTTTTCGATTCCGAAGGACTGTTGCTTGTGGACATCATGCCAAGTGGAACCACCATAAATTCTGATGCTTATGTGACGACACTGAAGAAACGTCAAGCTCGACTGAGTCGTATTCGACCACATCGGCAAAAACAGGATGTTTTGCTGTTGCACGGCAATGCACGGCCACATGTCAGTCAAAAAACCATGGAAGCGATCACAAAACTCTGATGGACAACACTGAAACACCCGCCTTACAGTCCTGACCTGGCTCCATGTGACTATCATCTCTTTGGGAAACTGAAAGACTCTCTTCGTGGAACAAGGTTTGAAGATGATGACTGCCGGCCGCGGTGGTCTAGCGGTTCTGGCGCTGCAGTCCGGAACCGCGGGACTGCTACGGTCGCAGGTTCGAATCCTGCCTCGGGCATGGGTGTGTGTGGTGTCCTTAGGTTAGTTATGTTTAAGTAGTTCTCAGTTCTAGGGGACTTATGACCTAAGATGTTGAGTCCCATAGTGCTCAGAGCCATTTGAAGATGATGACTCCCTTCTGCACGCTGCCAAACAGTGGCTCCAACGGGTTGGTCCAGAATTTTACCGTGCGGGTATACAGGCGCTGGTTCCAAGATGGCGTAAGGCAGTTGAGAGGGATGGAAATTATGTGGAGAAATGAAAATATTGTTCCTAAAGGTTGTATCTATGCACTGTAAAACTTTTAAACATGTAGAATAAAAGATGGATTAAAAAAAATAGTGTGCATTTCTTTTGGAGTGACCCTCGTGGTACTGAAAAACACGGCCGCCAGCCAATATGACGAATCGATTGACTTTATTCAACAAATTCACCAAATTTGGTCTTTACTATATTTTGGTTCTTGTTAAAACTTTTTCTCTTTTAATAGTTCCTATCATTGAAGCAACAGGCTAATACACGTAGATAGCTGAATAATGACTACTTTCAGAATTGGTCGCACGCACACACTTAAAAAGTTTTGGTCCATGTAAACAACGCCGGAACGACAATAATGCCTACTTACGATTCTGAAGGTAAGACAGCAACACTGCCTCTGAAAAGATGTATTATACACAAGCGATATTTTTACGATACTTTTGGTAGTATCGAAAAGATTGCAAAAGTTTTTATACTTGGTTTTCCTCAGTTTAATTGAAATAGTTACTTTATGTAATTTCTTGGACAGAAGGTCCCAATAACCAAGTTCACACACTATGTAGAATTGTTATTTACTTTACTTACTTTCAAGGGAATCTACAATTCTCCACATTTACTTTAATTGTTGCACTTGAGTGATAATTTAAATTTACTTTGCAAGAAAACGTTCAGTTGCTCAATAATGTTTCACACCAAAGGATTCTCGGTTTCATTCTCTTTAGTATAGGAAAGGAACCATACTTGGAACACTTTAAGTTAAATGAGTAGCTTTGCGTAAAAAAAGTTAAGTTAAATGAGTGTTGAACAAAACACGCAAAAACTTGTCATCACAGCTCGCATGAGAATTATGGACGGTTAATTTCAGATGTGTCATTGTGAGGACAGTTGCTGGAAATTGAGGTGCTTTGAGGGCACGTCCCGTTTTGCTGCGACGGAGATTATTACTTGCCTTCGTGGCGTCCAATTATGCGAGTCATACCATCGCAAATATGAGTTTGGCTTTCCTGGCATCTGCGTCTGTCTAAGTAGTGGATGCCTTGGACCATTTCATCCAGGAACCAACACTCGTTGCAGACGTATTTTATCTTCACTAAAGCGTTGCAAACTTAACCTTAACACTTCCCCTTCACTCACTTCTATTAAGTAGTTAAACTTTAGCTTTGTTTAAACAATACTGTGGACTACAGCGCGCATCAGCTTTCGTCATCGGCCTCAACAGTGTCTTGCGACTGTCTGACTCACTCCACTTCTCCCCTCTCCTAGGTGCTTCCGTTAGCAGCAAAAATCTCCACCTTTTCCGACGTTCGCTCGCAGCTCGTGGTCGTGCGGTAGCGTTCTCGCTTCCCACGCCCGGGTTCCCGGGTTAGATTCCCGTCGGGGTCAGGGATTTTCTCTGCCTCGTGATGGCTGGGTGTTGTGTGATGTCCTTAGGTTAGTTAGGTTTAAGTAGTTCTAAGTTCTAAGGGACTGATGACCATAGATGTTAAGTCCCATAGTGCTCAGAGCCATTTGAACCATTTTTCCGACCTTCCAGAACGTCGGTAAATCCATACTGGTTTTCACCTATATTTAACTTTAGCCCTGAGCTGGTGTTGACTTCACTTTACAAACAATTATACATAGTTAAATAAAAGCTACTTATTGTTACTTACATAACAGCATAAACATTTGTTAATCACACATAAACATTAAAACTTCACACAGTCAAAGAATGTTGTCTTCTGCAGACCCTCTTATACACTGCATACTGTACAGATCTCATTCTTTGCTTCATTAGTGCAAAGTCTCTCGACTCTAAAAATGTCGATAGTGTTACAACCCGCGTGCCAACGACCACACTCATTTGTGACTGCTGCAATTTTGAAACGTGCGGACACTCTCATTCGAGGTAATCGACAGATCGCAAACCCCTCGCTGCTAAACTGGACGACTCTGTTGGTAGTGGTGACACATTCGTCAACCAGTTTGGGGACCCAGAGGTTTGTGCACGCTGGGTTCCTCGAAGGTTAACAGAATACCGTAAAGCACAACAGACTACCACCTGTGCGTTACGGGTATGATCGTGACAGTTTTTATCGAACATTATCACAGGCGATGAAACATGGGTTCGTCACTTCGAACCGGAAAGAAAACGGAAATTCGTGGAGTGGCGTCACACTGCCTCTCTTCCAAAGAAAAGATCGAAGCCGCACCGTCTGCCGGTCATGACGACGGCCTTCTGTGACTCTGAAGGGGTTATCGTGTTTCATGTCCTCCATCATGGTGCAACAATGAACTCTGAAGTGTAGCATGCCACTCTCAGGAAATGGAAGAAATGGCTTCAGCGTGTTCCTCGCCACAAAAATGCAAAGAATCTTCTTCGCCATGACAAAGCAAGGTCTCACGCAAGTCTGCGCACCCGAGAGGAGTTCACAAAACTTCATTGGACTTTTCTTCCTCATCCACCCTACAGCCTGGATCTCACACCTTCCGACTTCCATCTGTTTGGCCCTAACGAAGATGCACTCCTCGGGAAGCAGTACGTGAATGATGGCGAGGTTACTGATGCACCAAGACATTGGCTCCGACGTCGACCAGTAGAGTGGTATCGTGCGGGCATACTGGTCCTCCTATTAATGTGGCGTCGGCTGTCAGATTGAACAGAGGGTATGTTGAAAAATAGGGTTTTGTATCTAGAAGAATGGCGAGTAATATGGTGTATTGGAACCCTGAATAAGAACAACGTTCTTTCAGAAAAAAAAGGTTGCTATACTTATTGAACGCCTCTCGTAATGAAATTGGAGCTGGTCACTGATGGTTACGATAAAAATGGAGCTTTACAAGAAGTGAACGTCATAAGAAATAACGACGCCATTAGTACGTCAACTATTCACAGATTCAGTTGTAACGTAGAAAGTTAAAACCAGAAAAATAACTAAATCGCCATCAGAGCAGAAGGAGCAACTCAAATTTATGAAGCGTTACTGGGAAGCTAGAAGGCTAAACTCGTCAGCCAAATAATAACTTTAAACGTACGCTTTCAATGGAGAAAACGATAGAAAAAGAAGAATTTGCATGTTCGATTGCTGACACCACAGAAATAAAAACACGTTAACAAACTAGATTTCCACGGCAAGTAATATAAAATTTTTTCGTTCTCAAATACAATATACCCTTGCTTTTTATAAATCATGTTGACTCTTGATTTTATCATTAGCGCTTTTATGATGAAGGGCATAATTTTGTTTTTATGCTTTTTACATATTTAATATTTTATAACTTGATATAATCAATGCTGTTGTCTCATTACGTTCATGATAAAATTTGGATCTACTATGTGTCAATTCTAGCAAATAATACCCCATTTTCCTATATTGCTAATGGTCTCCTGGTTATAGAGGTTCTATCCTCTAAATTCTACATGTAATGTAACGTTTATGTCACATATTAGTGTCAACTATCTCTCATTACGAGATTATTTCCCTTAGCGTACACGAATATTGCCACCATTCTACATAATAGCACCAAGATCCTACTTTTTAACTTTTTCGTAATCAATACTAGATAGAATAGAAGCCGAATATAGTAACTTTATGTTATTCTATGATATCTATGCATGCACTGTGCACTAATGTGTAGACTGCCTCCTCACGCACTCATTTGTAATGACTGTTAAAACCACCATCACATAAAGTTATCTCCAACATGTTATATCGACAGAGGACGTTAGTCTTCACCTACAGCAATCTTTGACAGCTCTGTTGACTGCTGCATCGGAACAGGACGCCGTTTACACGGAAACACTCGATGTACCTCCTCTAGCAGTATCTCACTGTTGATATCGCACCTTTGGTGCATCTTTTACAGATTTGACATTAGAGGACAGCGTACTTTAAGCTGATCTTAAATCTTTAACCTTTACAGTTTATATCTCATGACGAATAACGAGACTTGTGTGACATTACGATATAATATAACTATAATTCACTTTCTAGTTATCTCCAACATTTTATATGGACAGAAGCTGTTGGTCCTCGCCTATTGTAATCTTTGACTGCGCTGTAGACTGCCACATCGGAATAAGACGCCGTTTCCACGGCAACCCTCAATGTATCTTTGCTAGTAGCGTCTCCCTGTCGATTTAGCAACCTTTGGTGCATCTTCGCAGAATAGCCGTTAGCTGATCTTAAACCAAGGAACTTTTACAGTTTATATTTTAGGACGAATAATCATTTATAATGATGTTACGATGTAATTTAATTATAACGCACTTTTTAATCTACTTCTTGTGTTTACCCAATCATAGACGTCTTTCTAAAAAATGGTTCAAATGGCTCTGAGCACTATGGGACTCAACATCTTAGGTCATAAGTCCCCCTTAGAACTACTTAAACCTAACTAACCTAAGGACATCACACACACCCATGCCCGAGGCAGGATTCGAACCTGCGACCGTAGACGTCTTTCTGATTGGCTAGCAATGATGTCACACTCAGGACGGTGGGCGTGTCCAAGCCTATTTAAGAACCGTTCCCTCTTTGTCTGGTTAGCAGTTATTCCAGCGTCGAGGGTCGGCGCAACTTTTTCAATGGAGTCCACCCACCGTTCTGGGTATATTTACTTATTTATTCTACATTTTGCTACATTTTCTGCAGGGTGAAAAGTATTTAAACAGACAAACTCTGGGAGGTTGTAGGGGACATCAAAACAAATATTTTTCCCTAATGTCATTTTTTCCTATGAGGATTATTTAAACCGGTGGAGGCCGTATTACGCTCTTCAGTTGTTCAGAGGCCGTATTACGATCTTCAGTTCTTAGAGGGCGTATTACGCTCTTCAGTTGTAGGCAACTGCTGTCCACCAGTGTAGTAGTGCATTTCTCTGTTTACTAATGGGGCGATACACCTGGAGTGAGTGCACTGATATGGTTGGTGCGTACTACGTAGCGCACCACAGCGGACGAGCTGCACAGAGGGTTTATCAACAACAGTATCCTAATCGCCGTATCCCGTATCATACGACCTTTGCCGCTGTGTACCAACGTCTGCGTGAGACCGGGTCATTTAGCAGATTACCTGGACAGGGACGCCGTCGCACGGTAAGAACGCTGCAATTTGAGGAAGCTGTCTTGCAGCATGTGGAGCGGGATCCTTCAACCAGCACTTGTGCAATTGCACGTAACATGAGGACGAATCAAACGAATGTAAGAACAGTCCTTCGAGACCAATTATTACGTCCATTTCACTTACAGCGTGTCCACAACCTGGAACCAGCTGGTTATCTACCTAGAGCATAGTTTTCGCAGTGGTACCTGGAACAGTGTGAAATGGATCCTACATTTCCATCCTCTGAAGCAACGTTCGGGCGTGATGGAGTCTTCAACATGCACAATTCGCATGTTTGGAGCGAGGATAATCCACATGTCACAGTTACTAGCGCTCATCAAGTGCGGTTGTCCGTTAATGTGTGGGTCGATGTTGTTGGAGATTGGGCCGTATCTGCTACCTAGGCCATTAAATGGCAGGCACTATTATAATTTTCTTGCCAGAGCGTTGCCAGAATTGCTGGAAGACGTCCCGCTCCCTACAAGACGACGCATGTGGTTCCAACATCTCGGGGCGCCGGCACATTTCAGTTGTCGTGTGCGTCGATTCTTGCACAGACGGTTCCCAGAAACGTGGATTGGCAGAGGTGGTCCTGTACCATGGCCTGCTCGATCCCCAGATATGTCCCTTCTGGACTTTTTTGTGTCGGGAGAGATGCACAATCTTGTTTACGCCTGTTGCATCAGAAGAGGCTCTGGTTGCCCGGATAGTAGCAGCAACAGGAACAATTCAGGATACTCCTGGGGTTTTTGCCCGTGTAACCTTTGTTTACGTGTCAATGGAATCATTTTTGAAAATCTACTGTAATTGAAATTGGCTTGTGTTAATGTGTTGTCTCTTGGTCATAAAAAAATGGAAAAGTGTTTCTGGTTCAATTAATTTGCCGCCAGAGAAATCTTCCTTTACTGGTTTAAATACTCCTCGTAGGAAAAAATGACATTAGGGAAAAATATTTATTTTGATGTCCCTTACATCCTCCCACAGTTTGTCGGTTTAAATCCTTTTCACCCTGTATACTTACTATTATAACGATCCCTTTATCTGGTAATATGTTTTTTTCTGAGTTGGAATAGAGTTCTTAAATAGAATCGAAACTGGTCACTCCAATAAAAATAAAAAGTTGCCATCAAGACTGTTTTAATCTTTAAATTTCACGGCAAGTGGTGGGGCTGTTCTCACGATCTGTACACCCAGAAACGAACCACCGATATGGAAGAATGTTCAGGGCATCCTAGAGGTTCTCTATCATCGATCCCACGAGGTGCTTAATAACTGCAAACTGCTGTACCTGTGACCGGCAGAGCTGCCACGGCCAGCGCGCCGGGGTAACTACCGTCCGTCACGGCAGCCGGCCAGGTGTCTGGCCTCCGGGCACGCAGAGGGCTCCAGAAAGGAACGTAAGAGCGGCCGCACCGTTTGCATTATCGCCGCATTATTCGACCAGTGACCGCCCGTATTTCGGAGTCCGGCGTCACACTTATCGGCCGCGACTTCTCGGCCGTTTTCCTCCGCCGCCGCCGCCTCCGTGTTTATTGGTGGGCGGCACGAACGTGGGCACGCACCTGCGACCTGGCACGCAATGCGTTCTTCGGCTGTCGTCTACCTCGCGCTCCAAAAAACACCCGGGTGTTAGTGGAGAATGCGCCCGAGGAGGGTTCGCGTGGCTGAGAATGTCTCGAAGACTTAGCACCGGCGACCGAGGGGCCCCGGTATCGCTTCTAAACTGCGTGTTGCAAGCTGCTAAGATGTTCAACACTGATAGCACTCCATACACCGCAGTCCCGGTGTGTAGTAGTCCTTGGTGTGCAGTAAACACAGCTTATAGCGGTCAGTAAATACAGAGGTTCAGCCACTGCCTCCCGCTTGTCAGATTTCGTATATTCGTTTGCGATGAGTACAAGTGACGTAACAGAAGATCATACGAGAGGTAATCATACAGGGGTTGAACGAAAAAATGAAAACAGTTCGAGTAATGCATACCTGAAGACAAATGCCGATGCTAGCCAAGTCTCCAGGTTGCGCTGTTGTATTTGAGGTGAATGTCGCCTGTGCCACGTCTTAGATACGCAGCCAGTGTCAGTCGCGGTCACCAGAGGGTTTTAGGTAGTTATGAGTGCATTATGCCACCTCAGTGCATTCGAAAGTGGGCAGATTCTTAACGCTTCCATAACCAAGGCGTTTCAAGACGCACTGCACCGAAGATCTATACGGCATACATCGAAAGCCGAGGAGCATCACCCGCTAGATGACGACGTAGATGAAAGGGTGTGTTGTGTGATCATGACGGACGTCATCGAAGAGGACTGTGACGAAAAATAAGAGGACAATTGCTGTAAAAGTAAGTACACAACTGAATGTCGCACTTGCAACCCCTGCAGAACCAAGGAAAAAAAGCAGGAAACATGTTCCATAAGCTAGGAATTGTAAGGTGAACTGGCCGGCCGGAGCGGTCGAGCGGTTCTAGGCGCTTCAGTCTGGAGCCGCGCGACCGCTACGGTCGCAGGTTCGAATCCTGCCTCGGGCATGGATGTGTGTGATGCCCTTAGGTTAGTTAGGTTTAAGTAGTTCTAAGTCTGGGGGACTGATGACAACAGATGTTAAGTCCCATAGGCCTCAGAGCCATTTCAACCATTTGTAAGGCGAGCTGCAACTCAAGAAAATTTTATCACTAATGCTGTTGCTCGTAAGAGAAAATGTGGTGCCGAAACTACAAAACCTAGAGTCTTGTTCCACGCAATTTAAAACTTCTGGCCGAGTTTATGTCCTAAGAGTGAAACATGGCAAAGATTCAGTGACGACTTTGGGAACCATATCGTGGTATTCCAAGGTCCCCATGGTTATTCTCCACGGTAGCACTACTCCAAGGATTATGTGACCATTTTCGTTGATCACGTCCATCCCACGGTCAACGCTACAGTTCACATCGCTCGCATCGTGCAGGGCTGATTTCGTGAGGATGAGGACGAACTGTCACGTTTCCTGTGCCCGCCACAGTTACTACTTGTCAAAATTATTGAAACTCTGTGGTCTACTTTAGAAGAACGGTGCGTGAATGCGAGGAACTCCATTGTCGGTACCTGAACTTTTCCACTATGTTGCAGGAAGAATGGTATAAGACTCCCTTGAAAACCATACAGGACCTGTATTTTTCCATTGCAAGACGACTGGAAGTTGTATGGAATGCCAACATATTTTCTATATCGTGTTAGGCTTGCTAATCCATTGTGCTTTTGGTGATGAAATGGGTTCAAATGGCTCTGAGCATAAGGGACTTAACTTCTGAGGTCATCGGTCCCCTAGAACTTAGAACTACTTAAACCTAACTAACCTAAGGACATCACACACATCCATGCCCGAGGCAGGATTCGAACCTGCGACCGTAGCGGTTGCGCGGTTCCACACTGTAGCGCCTAGAACCGCTCGGCCACTCCGACTGCCGCTTTTGGTGTTTCCATGCTTTTTTTCCAACCCTTATATTTCATTTCATGTTCATATGTTTCTGCATATTTTAAGGAAGATCAGTCTTTAAGAAGGACAAGGTCGTTAAAGTTGTATTATCAGCTCGTATTGTAGAGGGAGAAGGTAACTGTTCCTCTCTTCTTCAGCACAACCATCCCGACTCAAGACGTTGAGGGGAGAAACGGGAAACCTAAATCCGGTCGAGCAGAGAATTGAACCGAGCTCCTCTCGAATGCGAATCCAGCGGCTTAGCCCATCCTGCACCGTCTAACTCAGTTTCTCTCTATAGATGGTGCTTCTGCTTGGATTGTAGGTCCCCCTTAGTTTTGAGTTTTAGCCGGTTTTTCCACAATGTTCCATTCAATATAGTTTTAAATATTTTAAGGTGTTATTCGTTGCATTAAACAGTTGTAATAAGCGGTTTCCAGATCTGCACGCCAAAAAATGAGAGAAAAGGTAAGAAAATACACAGAGAAAAAACTTATTCATTAATGTGAAGAGTATTAAAGACTCGTTTGCGACTAGTTATTGAACTGTAACAGCGACCGTATGTGTGTTTTACACACGATGTTGATTGCATTCTGGCACAGACACCACGGCCAGGAGAAGAGGAGCGTTAAATATTTGTCTCATTATCTTGCTTAACGAAGTGAAGGAAATTCACAGTCCCATTTTAGGTGTTTTCGTTGTTGAAGGTGAAAAGTCGCTGCTCACGAGCCTTGTTTTAGCTATTTGGCACACACACACACACACGCACGCACACACACACACACACACACACACACACACACACACAGTGTCGTTTACCAGGCATCGCAGTTTTTCCGTTCTTAGGTAAATTT